>NC_142517.1:41736666-42045833 GCF_057876585.1 Rhinolophus sinicus | reverse complement strand
TGTAGTAGCACTTTTTCAAGAAATGTAGCACACAGAGATTTTTATATATTTGTATATTTACATGACTCCAACTGAGATATTAGCAGTATTCTTTAGGACTGTGGATATAATACTAACTGCCTATGTGAGTAAGACAATGTAGAGGAGAAATAATTCATCAGGGGAAAAGGGGGAAACAGGCATTGTGGGTGGAGTAGAATAAAGTAATGGTACAAGAAATGAAGATTTCAACAGACCTGAATGAGCCTGCTAGGTTTAGAAAATTCGGTTTGCAGGGTTACTTGGTTCCTATATGAAAGAAGATACTTCTAGACAAGAAGGTGAAGTGGTAATGTGAATGTCTTCACATGTTAATTATAATTTAAGATTATGTGCTTGACATTTTTAGAAGATAAAATGTCCACATAAAAATCAACATTGCACTTGAAATATATATTACTGAAAAGATCAATTTCATTCTTGATTATCTCTCATTCAAAGACTCTCTCCTAAGACATTGCTACAAGGAAATAGTATGGTTTTCTCAACAATCTAAAATTGTTTTGGTTTTTTTTTTCCTTTCAAAACAGAGACAAAGCATCCAGTTTCTCTTTTTGTCTCTTTTACACCTAAATAGAATATTTGAGTGACAGAAGCAACCAATGTTCTGATTTTTTTTTCACAACATGTATTAGTTTTGCCTATTTTAGGACATATAAATGAAATCACACAGTATCTGTACTTTTGTATTTGGTTTCTTTTGCTCAGAATAATGTTCCTGAGATCCATCCATGTTGTTGCATGGTATTTGTTTCCTTTTATTGTTGCATAGTACTCTGTGAATGAATCTGTGTAATATGCCATCATTTTGTTTGTTTTTTAATCTATTTTCCTATTGATGGACACCTAGGACAACTAGTTTCCACATCAGTAAACCTACTATAAACTATATGTACTTTGTGTACATATATTTTGTTTTCAAATGATTTAATTTATTTGGGAAAATATCTAAAAGTGGAATTTCTGGGTCATAAGATAAGATTATGTTTAATTTTATAAGAAACTACAAACATTTGCCAAATGGGTGTATCATTTTAGATTCCTACCAGCAATATAGGAGATCTGGTTGCTCCACATTCATGAGAAAAATCTGTTCTATATTTTGATGATTTTTCACAAACATATATAATTATGGAACATAATCTTTATGTTATTTCACAATTTTATGACCTCTTATTTCCTTACTGTCAGGACTTTTGGATTGGTATCATTAACCTTTTTAGAGAGACACCATCTCCATCTTCTGATGTTGTTTGCTATACAAACACCCTTAAAAACGCGGTGTGAAACAAACACAGTCAGGACCTCTGCTCACATGGCATGCAGAAATGCACGCAATTTTAATTTAATTGTCCCTAGAGTATTTATGATATTTGAAATTTTCTTCACATACTTCCTTATCAGGAGTGTCTGTTTCCAATAATCATCCCCAAAAGACGGCTCGAGCTTCATGAGAACAGAAATAATTTACAAAATTCTATGTAATAGTTCTGGAGCCTATAACATTTGGGAAGTATGCACTTAAAACATACTTTGATGAATGAATGAGTGAAGCCGACACCACTGCCCTGATTTGAACAAGTTTTATCACAGGGTTCTGTGATGCCTTTTCAGCTGTCACAGAATTCGTAGGTGGTTTCTCTTTTTGGTTTTCATTTTTAACCTGTTGTATGAAAAATGAGAGTATCTTACTCATTTTTTTAAAGATTCTAGAATGTACATACTATGTATTGTACTTTTCTCATATTAACAGAGGATGTGTTGTAGCACATATATTATTGTTAAAATAGGCAAATAATTGCTTTTCCAGGTACGTATAGTGAAATCATTTAACATTGCTATGGGCTCCTCTGCATGCAATGCTGTTTTTCAGGCACTTGTAGATGAAATTCAGTCCTGAATTTTGTATCACATTGCCTTCCCTAACAAGTAGCAGTATCTGAATTAGTCACCCTGATTGTTTGTGTTGGAGACAGAAAAATCTAAATGTGGGAACATCACCTTTCAAAATAAGTGGGAAAATGTTTATAAAATACAGAACAAAATGTGAAGTTGAATTACAATTTAAATTAAAAACTTGTTATCTAGGTTGATATTATTTTTCTGGGTAGATGGTGAAGACCTAATTTTACAAAGAGCCCTGTCTTTTCCTCTGCCCAACTGTTCCTTATAACTCAATAGTGAAACACCACCCATGGCATTATTAGGTATAATGCAAAGAAATACACTCTTCTCTTGGGACATAGTCTGCCAATCAAAAGTGTCAGCCCAAACAATGCAATGTGTGAAAAACTCTTTATCTCATTCTTATCCAGAAAAAAATAACTAATTTTTATTAAGCATATACAATGTGCAAGAAAATATGCTATTTTATTTAATTTAACACTGTCAGATAGGTATTACCTTCAATACTACTTGTACTATTATTATTATTATTACTACTACTACTTCTATCAGTAATATTTAAATGACATTTTAAAAATGAGGCAGCGAAAGCTTAAATAAGTTATTAACTTAATCAAGGGAAGACAACTAGATATGGAAAAGCCAGGATTACGTTTTCAGTACAGCATCTATATTAGGCTTAGGAGACTAAGACCTGAAAGTGTGAATTTTACCGTGATAGCTGTAGCTCACTAACTGAGTTAAAATGCAACACAAAGTTTTATATCCCAGGTCAGTTATCTATAATGGATCAGCTGGAAGATTTAGTCCAGATAGTCCTCATTCTGGAACCTACGTTAGAGGGGAAGCTACCACTTTAATTATTGCAGAGAAAAAATGAATACAGTGAAAGCTCTAATATCTTCATGTGTTGCTTCCATTCCCATTTCATTAGTCCTAGGAAATCATGTAGTTACTCATAATTTCCTGGAAATTGTAATTCTAAAGAGAAAAACAACAACAACTACCACCACAACAAGATTTTTAACAGATCTAATGATCACCATATTTTCTGACCATCTCCAAAAAAATAATAAACATCTTTCTGCGCCAAAGATAACAAACAGTTTATTTTGCCTAAAAGTTATAAAACACTTTGATCTTTGAGTTTTACCTTATATACAAACTCATGATGTTCTGCAGACAGTGTATGCAGTTTTTGAAAAATCAGTTTTTTAAATATTCTTTGTGTAGATTGCAACAAAAGCTCTAGAAGCATTTTTTTAAATGGTTATATCCTTAGCATTTTTAGTAGTGACTGGAATGTATTAGCCACTCCAAATGAGCATTGATTGAGTAGTCTTGAGTAATTTTAGTGAGTAGAATGCTTTTAGAAGATAATTAAATACTTCCTGTTTTAGTCAGAAAGAAATAAACTGAGTCTCATTACAATATTAATTGACCTAGGAAGCTGGAAAAATGCTACAAACAGAAAAAAATAATAAAAATGAAAAATAAGTTAATTTTTTCGTAAAGATTTGTTTAGATTTGACTAAGGCAGGATGGAACAGGGAATATACGAATGGCTAGAATTCATTTTAAAGATGATCTCATAGTTAGTACTTACTTGAAAACAAATCTAAGGTGTTGGAAATGATTATCCACAGCTACAGGCTTTTTCACAGCAAATATAATATTCAAACCATATATATTTTAAACCTAGGCAATGCCTATTCTGGGTTAGAACACAAGAGTACACTACTTTGTATACCTCACACATTTAGTGTTCCTGGAATCACCAGTGGAAAGCTGACTAGCATGTGTAGTCACTCTCAGATGACTTGAAATCTTTGAGATGGGGTCCTGGCTACGGAGCATGGCATACTTCCAGCATTTTACATACTGTCAGTTGTGTTTTATTGCAGCATTTGTGTGTTTTTTTGTGTGTTATTTTTTAAATTCAACAACAGTGCTCAAACTGAAATCTGAAGCGTGAAACCAAAGCATGATATATTCTTTATAAAAGGTCAGTTTTCCTATGTCATAATGCCACAGTTAAATCTTTAGATTTATTCTCTTTAAGAAAATTGTTCATGAGCAACAAAAGAGTTGTTTAATGTTCAAGATTCTCACTTACTGAATTGCAAAGTGCGTTCTCTAAAGGGTTTATTATTTTATTTTTCATGTGTGTCATCTATCATATTTCAACATCTATGATATCTCCATTCCTTTTTGTAATATAATTAGATATCTAATAAACATAAGATTGTATCTTAGCAAAAGCATTAAAATTCACAGCCTGCAGTAAAGAATAATACAATCAAAGGCTAACCTTACGCCTTGAACAAACCATCCAGATAAAGCCTAGGCTATTTTATTCAAGATAGTAAATAACCCAATGCCTTCATTAACCTTTATTCTTTTTTATTAGCAGTCTTAGCACTGTGGCTCTGAGCCGAACCCAGCAGGCTACCCATGAAGTGACATTTTAGAGATTGGCAAAGCAATGCACTTTGTGTCACAGTACACTATCTTGAGTTTTTGTCCTTCGCAACAGGAGAAAGCCTCTCCAGGTCCTTTTGTCCTTTTGAAAAGAGGCTTGAGGGCTTGTACACATAGACACCTGAATACAAGAATTTTTCTTGCCAATATGGGAAACAAATTACTCCTCTTTTCATTTAAGATAGAAGATTAGGTATTTGAGGTGGTTAAAAAGTATCTCAAACCAAATTCAGACAAAGAAAGAACGTTCAATAAACACAATTATTTGAGACTTCCTTAAAGGATGCATTTTATTTTATGACGATACATTAGGTATTTAAGTAGAACATCTTCTGATTTGTCACTTGCCTTAATAATATAAATGATTATTTACAGAAAGTAGATTAAGCAAGATGTGGTAGTCCAAAATTAAATAAATGGAGTACTTGAAGGTGACAAGGATGTAGTAGCATGTCTGAATCTTATTAATAATAATATCGAGCTGAACTAAAAAGAAAAAAAAAAAGGAAGAAAGATTTATGTGTATAACAAAGCATCATATAAGTTAATTAAAAAGAATTCATTCAAGATAACAATACACAAGTTTTAGAAAGGCATAGATCAAAGCAATATACATTGAATGCTTTAGCACTGCTGCCTAGGTTAAGAGTGTAGAATGGGAGTGCAGAAAGCAGAATACAGATAAAAGGAGATAGATAGATGATAGATAGACAGACAGACAGACAGACAGACAGACAGATAGACAGACAAAACAAGAGGAGGAACTGTGTGTACTAGAGATGGTTATATGCCATAACAACAACAACAACAACAACAAAAAACTGTAATTAACTCAGACATCTTCCTGTGAAGTTAAAAAAATATTCCAGTGTGAATTGACTCTAAAAAACATTTGAAGCTCACTTTCTTTCATCCTCTGAAAAATGATGTATTAATAAAGAAAACACTCTCAGGAATAATTGGGACAGAGTAAAAAGGGAAACAAGAGAAAAGAATAATCACACTTATTTAGTAGCTAATGCATACTATTCACTATGTATTTGAATATATATAAATTCATTTTTCATACATTTTGAAGGCCTTTTCTGTACCAGGATTTGCTTGGGGAGTAACACAGAGAATGTAAAGTCCAGGTCTTCCTGGAGTTTATCTCCCTGGGGAGACCAACATTACACCAACAAATAAATCTATAGCATCAGGTAGTAAGTGCTATGAAGAAGAAAGTAGAGAAAAGTGATGTCATAACAAGGAAACTAGTTATACAGATAAAAGTTATAGTTATACAGATAAAAGAGGGACTCTTTGAAGAGGTGACATTTGAGCAGAGTGCTGA
The DNA here is from genome assembly GCF_057876585.1 of Rhinolophus sinicus. NCBI lineage: Eukaryota > Metazoa > Chordata > Mammalia > Chiroptera > Rhinolophidae > Rhinolophus > Rhinolophus sinicus. The sequence goes on along the minus strand of NC_142517.1, from coordinate 42,040,075 downwards.
GGGATACATGATTCCTAAGGTCATGCAATAATTCATGCAGTAATTAATGGAATCTCAATTCTAGTAGCATATTATATTTACATTATACTAACATTATATTATATTATATTATATTATATTATATTATATTATATTATATTATATTATATTATATTAAAGACTAGTCATATTATAAAAATCCCTGGAGTAAGGATAAGTTTTCAGACCAGAAGCTCAGGTATACAAATAACTTCTTTTTCTCTAATTCAACATTGACTCTATTTTTAGCTGACATTTGAAATGATGGCAGCAAACAACTCAATACATTCTAGGATAACTATGATTTCTGATTTAAAATAAGCAAATTCAGTATTGTAATCACTCTAACATTCTTTCCTTCTCTATATGATTTAAATAAGCAATGATGGTAATAAAGAGGGGGTGGAAGAGGGGGGTCATGTAGCATCATAGCTCCAAGTGAGTTACATCAAAGTATATGGTCCACAATTCTTTCATGTAGGCATCCACTAATACGTATAAATTTGTCTGGGCCATTGCACTGTCATCCCTTCACAATGGCCTCCTCTGTTCTGTCTTCCTCCCTGGTCTCGGACCACATGGTGCTAGTACCTTCTGCTGCCATGTCCTTTTGTCAAAGACAGGATTTCCTCAGTCTTTTTCTTACTTGGTTGTATTGTATGACCTTCTTAGGCACAGGAAACCTTAGACTGAGATTCAGGGCTATCTTTTAGGGATAGTTCTTGTCTTTGGCACCTGAATGCATCTCTCCTCTATGTTCTTCTGCTGTTGAGGTAAAAAGAATTCCTTCAAGTTTTTTTCTCAGAATTTCCAGTGGGAAAGAGGCAGTGTCCCCTTTAATCTTGTATCTAAACATTTTTTGGGGGATTCTATCATCAGTCTTTCCCTGTTGAAGTTAAAAGCAGGATATACCTCTTAGCCTGTATCCAACTAATGTGTAACAAGTTTTCTTCCCCTTCAAGTTTCCTTCTCCAGCTTGGCAAATCTTTAATTATAAGGGCAAAGGGAGAACTACCTCAGTAAATAATCTTTCTGCTTTGTTTTATTATTAGGTTTAACCTGGGAGCAGATAAATTACATCTTAACTTTTTTTATGACACTGTTGCCTTGAGGATAGAGGCCCTGAAGGCTGAGGGAAGAAAGTTGTGAAGCAACTGAAGACATTCAATGAAGCTTGGAAAGAGGATAAGCAAGGAAATATTTTACAGATTTTGCAAAGTGAAGATTGAAGTGTGTCAAACCCTCTGGTCACAAACGTACAAAATTCCAGAGAAAATATATGAAATATTATACAGTAAATGTCTGTTGGTACAAAACAGCATTTCTGTGGTGCTAGGAAGAAAGTGGGACCACATGATAGGCTACACACACTACATACAGGAAGATGTGAGTAGCTAATGAAGGGTAGGAGACTGGTGATAAAGTCTTAGGTGAACACAGAAAAAGAGTCAGTTTAGCAACCAATCCACCTAAAGCTGGGACTGATAAAAGGGTGAGCTGGCCCAAGCCCACTAAGCCCACAGTAAGGTAATACTGGTTTTCTGAGTCTTGTCTCAGTTTGGGATTAAAATGCAATAAGTAAAAATGTGTAAGTGTCCTCAGGTCTGAGTTATATTATGTGCATTGTCTAAATATCTGTATCCACAGAACTGTAAAGGTGATAGTGTCTGTAACGTCCTTCTGCATCTGTCTAAGCAAATGTAAACCCTCTGATAAAGTGTTCTCAAAACCCAAAGGAAGGTATGAGATGAAAGAAAATATGACAAGTAAAAAGTAAATATGGGTAAACTTAATCAAATGTTTAGGAAAAGTAACTCTGAATAATATATAAATTGCAGAGCTTTTTAAAAGGACACAATTAAAAGGCAGGATAGTAATAGCATGTAAGCAGGGAGAGATTAAAGCATTTTAGGATCCTTAGGTTGTATAGAAAGAGGATAAAGAACCTGATTATATTTAATCCTGAAGCTAGGCATGCATGTTAACATTTCGAGGCTGACCACACACACATACACAAACAGGATTATTTTTCTAATAATTTAACAAAAATTATTTTACAAAAAGTTAACAATAAAGAGTGAAAGATTGGGAAAAGAAATTCAAGTAACCTGGTGTAGGGATCTTTGCTCAGGGATTTTTATCCACATGGGGGTGGCTGACTGCAAAGGTCGTGGCAGACTTAAAGGACTTCATAGCAGTGCATACCAATGAGGGCAGTGGGTGGCAGGACACCAGAAGGACTGTTTTTAAGCTCCTGTGTAATACCTTTGGGGAGATTCTCAGATATTCTTGTTTCAAAATGGGGTATTAGAGTATTATGATATGCATGCAATTTAGGGACAAATGATGTCACGCTAAGTATAATTAACATTTTCTTATGTGCACCAGTAGGCAGGTGAGATCTGAGGAAATATGAATTGGGCCTCATTACTTTTGATTACCACTGTCCAAGAGATCCTGAATATTGCTGATGGGCAGTTATTGATCTATCAAAAACAGATTAACCCTGCATATGAGTTGAAGTGTCTAATGCTAAATATTAGGTATATATCTAAACTTAAATCTTTTTTGGACTCAAACTATTGGAGAGACTACAGAGCTCTCATAAATATAAAAATATAGCTAAACTAGAATAAATTATAAAGTATCCACAATGGTAATAAAATAATACTATCAGTTTCAATTTATTGGGCATATATTAGTTGCAAAGTACTAGTTGGGATGTTTTTCTTTTTTTAACATATTTGTACTTAATCTTTGAAAGTAATCAATATAGTGATTATATTATCATTAGTTTTGGCTAAAAATACCGTGAAATTCAATGAAATTATGTAAGTTTATAAGGTAATATAGGATAACTTAATGCCACACTTCCCTAAATATTCATGATCTGTTTCCCTGATTTATTTTTTCTTGTTAGCACTTCTATTACTAACAAATTCTGGTAGTTATCATACTTTCTATTATTTTAATTATTTCCCCAATTAGAAGCATGCTCCATGAGGATAAAGATTTCTGATTGTTTTACTTCTCTTTTCCCAGCACCTAGGACAGACAGTTCCTGGTGAGTAAGCAACAACAAATTTTTTTTTAAAGAATAAAAGAATAAATGAATGATCTGTAATTAAGAATTTAGCTTTATTCAATGCCTATTGATTCTAAGATCTTTATTATAGACAGATGAGATGGTGTATGTGGGATATTCCACCTGCCTGTAAAACCGGTGCCTTTCTTAATCATAAGAGGATAAATCATAATATTATATAAAGTGTCAAAAGAATGGATTTAGAAGGTTGAAAATAAATTATCAAAAGGAAACCAGGAAAAAAAGTATTACCAGTTAAGAAGGAAATAACAAAGTAAAAATGAGCATGAATTAATGATACCATTTACAAAATGGAGAAATTAAGAAGAAAAATGAACACACAGATTTGCACATTTACTCAATGAGTATCATCACATATTTTATGATTTAAGACCTTTGATATCATTTTGGACACAAATCAAAGCCACCAACTATGTCTTATATGAAAACAAAATCATTTACTTTAATAAAAACCATGGGTTCCAATTCCATGTTTATTATAATTGACAGGCAATACTATATGTCTACCCCACCTCACCTCTTGTTCATAATATGATTTTTAAACAGGCATAAATAATGCTCAGTTCTTCAGAACAGTAAGAGCAGTAATCTTGCCTCTAGCATTAATTAATTGGTGGCTTGTAAAGTTGAGAGGCACAGTTTCATTTATGTAAATATTCTGTTTCAATTATTCTGGGTTATAGATGAATTGTGAATAACTTGGTTAGAAGAAGAAAGCAAGATACACTTCAATTAGTACAGTCAGGCCTACCTACATAGGGGTAAAAACAATCTGAAAGGCATTTTGTGTTTTGTACTCACTTTGAATTCATAATTTACTTTCAAAAATGTTGTTATTATGTTAATGTTCATAAAAAATTGTTAAAAATTACTAATTCTATTACAAAGTCTTAAAAATGCAACTGAATCCCTTAGTTTGTGTATATGTATTTGCCTAATCCATTATGAATTTCTTCTTTTTTCCTTTTGCCAACATATAAACTTGTGGTATCAGGAATGGGTTTCTATCAAACAACTGATATTAAAAACAATAGCTAATTTATTAAACACTTATTATGACTTGGGATTTTTTTTCTAAGCACTTTGTACGTATTAACTTATTTAATGTTAAACAGAATGATATGAAATATTTACTACTACAAATACTCTCATGTAGCAGATGAGAAAACTTGAGGTTAGAAGTTACGGTTACATAACCAGCGAGCAGTGGATCCAGGATTCAAACACAGGTAGCCTGGCTCTAGATCACAAGCCACTAAACACTGTAATGACACTAATTATGAAAATTACATAATAGCACCTACCACTTATGTGATAAACACAGTGCTAGATGTTTTATATAGATTATCATCTCTTCATTAAATTCCTAGGTCTCTTTGCTTAAAGCCAATTGACCAAAAATAGCCTCATGTATTTCTGGACTTTATTATTTCTACTAATAACATGTAAATCTCTACACCAATATCACAATGCTTACAACAACTTTACAGTAAGATTTGAAATCAGGTGGTATAAGTTCCCCCACATTTCACCTTTCATTTCAAATTTGTTTTGGCTATACTAGATTATTTGTGTTCCACATAAATTTAAACATCAGCTATTTAATTTTTGAAATAAAAATAGTTTGTTTGCTTTCTTATTGTTTAATTGTAAGAGTTTTTTGTGTATTTTGGATAACAGACCTTTATCATTTGCTAACAATTTCTTCCATTCAGTGGTTTGTATTTTCATTCTCTTGCTATTGTCTTTCATAAAGTAGATTTTGTTTTTAATTTTAATGAAATCCAGCTTACCAGTTGTTTCTTTCTTGGATCATGTCTCATGTGTTAGATATAAAGAAAGAATTCACCACACTTAAGGTCATTCAGTTATCCCCTATGTTATATTCTAGACGTTTTAGTTTTGCATTTTACATTTAACTCTATTTGACCTGGATTAGATCCAATTTGAGATCATTTTTGTGAAGTATGTATGGTCTGTGTCTAGATTATTTATTTATTTATTTATTTATTTATTTATTTATTTATTTATTTATTTATTTTCATGTAGATGTCCAGGTGTTCCAACACCATTTGTTTAAGAGACTGTCTCTTTTCCATTGTATTGCCTGTGATCCTTTGTCAAAGATGAGTTGACCATATTTATGTGGGTCTATTTCTGCATTCTCTATTCCGCTCCATTGATCTATTTGTATGTTTTTCCACCAATACCATGCTGTCTTGATTGCTGTAGCTTTATAATTTGTGTTGCTATCAAATAGTGCCAAACCCACAAATTTTTGTTTTTCTCTGTCAATATTGTGTTTGCTATTCTAGGTCTTTTGTCTGTCCCCATAAATTTTAGAATCAGTTTGTCGAAATCTATAAAATAATTTCCTGAGATTTTAATTGGGATTGCATTGAATCTATAGATCAAGCTGGAAAGAACTGACATTTGATGATATTGTGTCTTCCCATCATGAACACAAAGTATCTCTCCATTTATTTACGTCTTTGATATCATTCATCAGAGTTTTGTGGTTTTTGTCAAATAGATCTTTTACATATTTTGTTACATTATTAAATTATTATATTAGATTTATATATAAGTACTTCATTTTGGCAGTGCTAATGCAAATTTGCTGTGTTTTCATTTCAAATTCTATTTGTTTATTATTGGTATGTAAGAAATCAATTGAATTTTGTATATTAACCTTGTATCCTACAACTTGTTATAATTATTTATTAGTTCCAGGATAATTTTTTTTTTTTTCAGTTCTTTGAGATTTTCTACATGGATCATAGACCTAAATGTAAAATGTGAAACTTTAAAACTCCTAGAATATAACATAGGGGATAACCAAATTGTATTGGCAGAAAAACAGACACACAGACCAATGGAACAGAATTGAGAACCCAGAAATAAATGCAAATATATAAGCAAATAATATTTGACAGAGGAAGCAAAAGCATACAATGGAGAAAAGAAAGTCTCTTCAATAAATGGTGCTGGAAAAATTGGAAAGGCATGAGCAAAAGAAAGAAACTAGACAGCTATCTGTTACTGTACACCAAAATTAATTCAAATTAGATCAAAGACCTAAATATAAGACCTGAAACAATAAATTGCATAGAAGGAAACATAGGTACTAAACTTATGGATCTAGGTCTTAGAGAGGATAATATAAAGCTGACCTCAAACACAAGGGAAGAAAAAGTAAAAATAAATGAATGGGACTGTATTAACCTAAAAAGGTTCTGCACAGCAAAAGAAACTGTCAACAAAACAAAAAGTCAACCAGTCGAATTGGAGAAGATATTTGCAAGCAACACCTCCAATAAGAGGCTAACATCCAAATTATATACAGAACTCATACAACTCAACAGCAACAAAAAACAATCCAATTTAAAAATGAGCAGAGAACTTGAACAGACACTTCTCTCAAGAAGACATACAAACTAACAGCCAACAGATATATGAAAAATTGCTCAACTTCACTAGCTACTAGGAAAACGTAAATCAAAGCCACAATGAGATACCACTTCACACCTGTTAGAATGGCTATTATCAACAAGACAAGTTAATAACAAACATTGGAGAGGTTGTGGAGAATAAGGAAACCTCCTACACTGCTGGTGGGATTGTAAATTGGTACAGCCACTATGGCAAACAATATCGAGGTTCCTCAAAAAATTTAGAATTATCATATGACCGAGGAATCCCTCTTCTGAGTATCTACCCAAAAAATCTGAAAACATTTATCCATGAAGATATATGTATCCCTATGTTCATTGCAGCATTTTTCATTGTTACGAAGATATGGAAACAACATAAGTGTCCTTGGGTAGATGATTGGATAAAGAAGATGTGGTACATATATACAATAGAATATTACTCAGTTATAAGAATAGATAAAATACTAACATTTGTGACAACGTGGATGGATTTTGAGATTATCATGCTAAGTGAAATAATTCATAAAGAAAAACATGAGAACTGTATGATTTGACTCACATGTGGGATATAAAACTTAAAGCAACAGACAAACAAGACAAACAACGAGGAAAAACTCATAGACACAAACAGCAGTTTAGTGGTCACTCAAAAAATTAAGAATAGAATTACCATATGACCCAGGATGGGGGTGATGGGGAAGGTAGAGAAGTAGAAGAAGATAAAGGAGGTCAAATATATGGTGATGGAAGGAGATTTGACTTTGGGTGGTGAAGACATAATGCAATATATAGACAACGTATTATAGATTTGTACACTTGAAACTTACATAATATTATTAAACAATGTCACCTCAACAAACTTAATTAAAAAAAAGAAGTGTGTTGTTTATTCTCCACATTTATGGGGAATTTTTTAGTACTCTTTTTGTTGTTGATTTCTGATTTAATGTCATTGTGATCTGAGAACAGATATTTTATAATTTCTATTCTTCTAATTTTTTCAGGGGTGTTTTATGATCCAGAATGTTATCTATCTTGGGGGAATGAAGTAGTCTATAGATGTCCAATATATCCAGTAGATTGATGATGTTGTTGAGTTCAGCTCTGTCCTCACTCATTTTTGAATCTACTGGATCTGTCCATTTCTGTGAGAGGGATGTTGAATTCTCCAGCTATACTAATATAATCATCTATTGGTCCCCATGGCACTATTAGTTTTTGCCTCATGTAGTTTGACACTTTGTTGTTCGGTGCACACATGTTAAGGATTATTATGTTGCCTTACAGAATTGACTCCTTCAGTATATAATGCCCTCCTTTATTCCTGATAACATCTTTTGCTTGGAATTCTACAGTGTGTAAAGTTAATATATCTATACATATATTTATATTTAAAGTGAGTTTCTTGTAGACAACATATAGTTAGCTTTTATTTTCTGACCCATTTTAATAATCTCTGTCTTTTAATTGCTGCATTTAGATCATTGATGTTGAAAATGATTAATGATATCATTGGATCAATATCTTCCATATTTGTTATTATTTGGATAGTGAGAATACCTTTAATTGCAAAGTAATCTTAATTTGTCCCTCTTGTCCTCTGTATCATTGCTATCATTCATATCACTTACTCATAAGCATACATAGCATAAACATACATATGCATACATAATCAAATATATTCTTGATATTATTTGAACAACTGTTATAGATTTGATTCATTAAGAATAAGAAAAATAAAGGTTTGTATTTTATTTTTACTAATTTGTTCTTCAGTTGTCTTCCTTTCTTTATAAACATCTGACCTTCTTACTTATATCATGTTCTTTGTCTCTAAGGAACTTCCTTTTACATTTCTTGCAAGGCTATATGGGAAACAAATTCCCAACTTTTGTTTGTCTGAGAATATCTTAATTTCTCCTTCACTTTTGAATGATAATTTTACAAGGTATAAAATTCTAGGTTTTTTTTTCTCCCTCTGAATAGTTTAGTCATTTCACTCTACTCTGTTTTTACCTTTCTGAGAAAAATCCAAATGTAATTCTTGTTTTTGTTCCCTTATAGATAAGGTGCATTTGTGTTTTGTTTTTGTTTTTTTTCTGTCTTTTTTATAGGCATTTTTCTTTACCTTTGATTTTCTGTTGTGTAAAGATGATATGCCTAGGTATAGATTTTTTCTTTTCTTTTCTTCTTTTTTTGCATTTATACTGTTTGGTGTTCTCTGAACTTCCTGGATCTGTGGCTTGGTGTCACTTTAATTTGAGCAAATTCTCAATCATTGATGTTTCAAATATTTCTTCTGTTCTTTTCTGTCTTCTCCTGATATTCTCATCACATATCTGTTACACCTTTTGTCATTATCCCATAGTACTTGGATATTTTGTTCTACTTTTTTTTTTCAGCTTTTGTTCATTTTGCTTTTCAGTTTTTGAAGTTTCTATTGATATATCCTCAAGCTCAAAGATTCTTTTCTCAGCTGTGTCTGGTCTCCTAATAAGGTCATCAAATGCATTCTTCAATTATGTTAGTTTTTTAGTTGTTTTTCTCTATCTCTATAATTTGTTTTTGGTTCTTTCTTAGGATTTTTATCTCTCTGCTTACATTCCTAATTTGTTCTTGCATGCTCTCTACTTTATCCATTATTCCTTAGCATATTAATAATAGTTGCTTTAAATTCTTGGTCTGAGAATTCCAACATTCTTGCCATCATGTGGTTTAGATTCTCTCTCTCTCTCTCTCTCTCCCCTTTAATTTCATCTTGTAATTTTTTCTTAATAGCTGGACAAAATGCACTGGGAAAAAATAGAACTGCTGTAAATAGGCTTTTAGTAATGTGGCGATGAGTTGTTTGGGGAAGGTAAGCATTCTTATAGTCTTATGATGAGTTTTCAGTCTTTCATGGAGCTTATGCCTCTATTATGCCTCTATACTGTGAACCTCAAAAGCATTTCTCAGTTTTTTTTTCTCCCCGTTTATGTGAGTTACAATGGCTAAATTATCCTGGAGACAGGTGCTTCCCTTCCTCAGGTCATTTAGGCTCTGATAATAAATACCCTAGCATGCAAGACTATGGTTAATTAGTTTCTCCTGCGGGTAGGGCTTGTTAAGGAGAGAGCACTCTGACATAATTCCAAATGGTTCCTTTTCCTCTCCCTCTGCCAGAAGCATGAGGGCTTTTTCTTATGTATTTACTGTGGGGACCTTGTCAGGTTCCTGAAGGTATATCTCACAATATTGTGAGAGCTCCCTGTTACTCCATCCCTTTGGAGTTTTTAACTCAGGCTTGCCCTCAGTGACCCTCCAGCAATTCGTCAATTACAGTCCATGTTTCCTATCCCGGCACTGGATCTATGGCGGTTTTCCCTTGTGAGTCTCTGCTCTGGTAAGCCACGACTCCTTGTATTCACCTGTCTTTCTCTCTAATTTGGGGGCATCAGTTTGTTCTGTGCTCTCCTTCTCTTCTCCAAGAAGAGTTGTTGAGTTTTCAATCTGTTCAGCTTTTTATGTGTTGAAAACTGCCAACTGTTTTCCAGAGTGACTACCAAGTTCCCTCCCACCACTATTATATAAGTGATCCAGGTTTTCCACTTCCCCACTGCCAATGATTGCCACTGAGTTTATAATATAACATCTTTAATAAGCCAAGTCTGCCTTCAAAAGTATTTACAATATATACTATTGCATGTATAATATAAGAACCTTTCAACAATATACTTCCATTTATCTCCTCCAAGCCTTTCTACTATTGCCACACATTTTATTTTCTACATATCTGATAAACCCCAAAACACATTGTTTTGGCTTTTTCTTTAAATAGGTTACTTAAATACATATAAATATTAATGTTGTATAAGTACATACATACATTAACTTGTTTAATACTCTCCTTTTTATATTCATTTTGTTGTATCCATTCCTTATGGTATTATTTTCCTTTTGCTTAAAGGACTGTCTTTATAACTTCTTATAATGTATGTCTGCTGGTTATGAATTCTTTCAAAGTTTGAATGTCTTAAAATCCTTTATTTGGCCTTTATTTTTAACATATTTTGTTTTGCTTGGTAAAGAAATCAATGTTAAGAAGTTTTTTTTTGTTTTTTTTTGTTTTTTCCTTTTTGTGGGGAGAGGGTTGTTGTATATTTCTGTACTTACAGGATGTTGGTTTCCTGTAAGCTGCGTTATTTTAAGAAGAGATCTAGTACCATCTTATTTTGTTCTTTGTGCAATATGCCCTCCCCTTCTGGCTGCTTTTAAAACATTCTCGTCATAACCAGTCTAAAGCGATTTGATTCCTATGATCCTTGGTGTAATTTTCTTCACATTTCTTGTATTTATTTTCGTTTTATTTCTTTGATCTGTGGATTCATAGTTTTTAAGAAATTTGGGAAAATTTTGCTCATTATATCTGCATATATATTTCCTGTCCCTTTCTCTTTAATTACATTTGTATATTTTGTTACTTGGGTTGTCTCATAGCCTACTGATATTCTGTTCATTTTTCCCTGATCTTTTTGTCACCTGTGTAATCTCTGAGTTTCAATTAACTAAGTTATTCCTCATGGGCCATATTTTCTTGCATATTTGCATACCTGGCAATTTTAGATTCAGTGAAAGACGCTGTGAATTTTGTTGTATGCTGGATATTTTTATACTGCTAAAAATATTTTTGAGCTTTTTCCTGGGATGCAGTTTAGTTCATGGGAATCCGTTTGTTGTTTTCATGTCTTTGTAGGTGGCACTAGAACACCCATTTAGTTCTCTCTCTCCCTCTCTCTCTCTTCCTCTCTCTCTCTCTTCCTAACACTGAGGCAAGATTCTTTAGGGTCTGTTTTTGTAAATAAAGTTTATGAAACACAGCCACGACCACTCGTTTATCTATTTTCTCTGGATATTTTGTGCTACAATTGCAAAGAGGAGTAGTTATAACAAAAACCATGTGGCCTACAATGTGTGGCCCTTTAAGAAATTGTATGTGAATTGTTACCCTAATAACCCTAATAACCCTTATGAGTTATGAAGTTTCCGCTCTGTCTTTGAGAACAGACATCTTCTGGTCTTATGTTGTTATTCCTTGGGCCTCAAGTAGGTTCACACACAGGTGATAATCAATACTCAAATACCAGAGGGGTACCCTCTTTAGATTTCTGGAATTCTTTCTCTGGGTAGCTTTCCTATATGGGACTTTGTCATGTAAATCCTAGCCCCTAAGGCTTCCCGTTTCTGTCTACTGAACTCTGGAAGACAATGGGACTCTGCTTAGTTTTCCCCTCTCAGCCCTGTGGCTTAGAATCTTTCTCCAGGCACAAAGCTGGGGCAATCATAGGGATCTCTTTACCATTTCCCGTCTCTCTAGGATGACTGTCCTTTGTTTTCTGGTGTTCAATATTTCCAGAGCCATTGTTTTACATATTTTGTTCTTTTATTTTTTATTCTTTCAGTTGTTTAAAATGAAGGGGATTAATGAATTCATGAAGTTCAGTTCCTTCATGAATGGCAATTTGATTTTGTTTGGAAGTGGAATGGCAAGAATTAATGTTTGTTTGTTTTTTGTTATTGTTTGTTTGTTTGTTTATTTCTCTAATAAAAGAGTCCATGTGAAATGCAGAGAAAATTATTCAAAAATTTGGAGAGACGAGAGTGGTTTTATGTAAGTAATCTTTGCTAGGTTTAATTAAATATAAGAAAACGTTACTCAGATATTAGCAGTGATGATGTTATATAAACAAATTTTTTAAATATATGCAGTTTCAATCCAATAATGGGACCACCTTTAAGATATATTCTAACATAGAGCATCTTTTAAAATTTTTTTTTAAGAAATGGTTTGTTTTTGAGTAAATAAGTTTTATTGCTTCTGAAAAGAAGGAAAGAAACACACTGTGGAAAATTGTCTCAGTAAGAGGTTATTAGAAAGGACTTACCCGGATTTGAACTCTGTTAGGTGACTTTGCAGAAGATTTAAGGAAGCGGGGCTTTGTTCCAGTTTGAATGTTGTCGGGAAGTAGGGACAATTCTCTGATTGAGTTTCTAATAAATATCATCCATAAGGTAGGAGGAATAAATTGAGGCTAAAGATGTAATTGGTAAAGAAGCAGCAGTCAATCAGATTAGTCAGGATTCAGATGTTTGTCTGTTTTGTGGCTCTTTAATCTTTAATAATTATATTGCCTCTGTTCAGCCATGCTTATAGAATGATTTTGTTTTTGTCCTAATTAATTGACATCACAGAGTATCCTTGTCTGATGTTGATGTTCTGTGAACATGTTTATGCTCCACAGAACACCAAGGCTCTGAGTGCCAGGGCAACTCCCAGAGGTCAGGGCTTGTTTTTCTCATTGTCTTGATGTAAAGAACAGCATGGTAGGGTGGCAAGAACCCTGCATTGGTATTCATAAGACTTGGGTTACCATCATCCTTCTTTTATTATCTGTGTATCCTCGGACAGGTAAACTCAAATTTCTTGGTCTTAGTGTTTAATTTATCTTAGGTAAAATTTCTGGGTCTAACTCTGTAAAATGAGAGGGTTAGATATGAGGATTTCTAAAGTTCTTCTTATTTCTTACATTCTACAAATAAAAAGTTTGTTTCAAAGCTAACAGAATTTCATTCTGAAATGTTGAATAAAGTCATCAGGGAGTTTAATTTATTACTTTTTTAGATGCAAATTTCATAGTAAGGATAAAAGGTGTCCATATTCTGTTTAGAGCTTCCTAAGTTTCTGGGAATAAGCCCATGAATTCTCTTATTTCTTCTTTCCCAATAATGCTTATAATAATACTTCTAATTTATTGAATGGCTTTGAAAAAAATAAAATTCATTTTATTTCCTCTTAATAGGAAAAAATGATATACTACAATTAATTATTTTCATTCCCTACAATCTCAAATCAATATTTTATAAAAAAAATATTTAGTATATTTTATGGCTGAGTTTATAAATAAGACAGAAAATGTTCAGAATTGTAGCATCATATAATATTAGTCACTAAGGTCTGTACTTTTGTCTTTCTTTTTTGTGTAACTGCTTGTTGTTGGTAGAGCCTCACATTTTAGCAATGAATCCCTTCAAAATATTTCACATTTAGGCATCTAAAAAGAGAGTAGACATTTTCTTGGTTTGTTTTTAGTTTTTGTCTTGGCTTTCCATGAAGGTTCTGTTCTTTGTTGATAGTCATTGGATATCTCCTATCTCTTTTCTAATGTATACTTTGTTATATCATGGTGTAAAGTATTTTCAACTACCAATTTGCCTTTATGTGCGTTAGAGTCTTCTTTGCATGATCCTCCAAATAAACAGCCTGAGCTTCTAAGTCAGATTATACTTCTTTTATTATGTGTAAATCCTCTATAAATGACTCAATCAGTAACTAGAACAGAGTGCTACCTGTGTGTCTGGTGTGGGATCTTTTCCAAGTTGACAGATGGCCCTGTTTTATCTGTCCACTCCCAGGACAGTTCCTAGGAGAATTATAGGCTGGGTGTACACAGATACAGTGACAACTTAGCCTGTTAAGTAACCAGTGAGAATCTGTTTGGATTTATACATAATTTTTTAACTTACAAAAAACTATCACAAAAGGGATAAGAAGATTCACATAAAGTTTTTTAATAATAATAAAAAAAGTGAGCATGCAATAAATTGGTTACAAATATACTAGATCCAGAAATACAAAGTTTTGCATATGATCTTATTAAGTACAAATGTTTTTACACTTTTTTAGCATCTCTGATTTAACTGGCCTCTTTTTTAGAATAGGTTATTGACATGGAAGTTCAACATAGGATTTGGTGGCATTTATCCTTTGGAAATTATGGTCTGCTTCCTAGAAATATCCTTTTGCAATGTCTTTAGCCTCAAATATATCCAGATCAACAGTGATCTCGGCCAGGGAATCAAAGATGCATATGATAGTCCTTTCAAAGAGCTGACAATATAAATGGAGAGATATGACATGCAACATTAAAAATGATAAAAACTAAGACTTTCCAAGAGGAAATGATAGTGGGCAATATCACATTCACAATAATTTACAGATTTTATGAGATAATCCCCACCTTACAGAATTACATTATTTTCTTAAAGTGATGTATTATGTGCAGAATTCAGTGTCAATATCATTGCAGTACTTTATAAAAATCGGGAAAATTTGAACATGTGACTGGCTTCTCCATGTTAGAACACGGTCATACAAACACAAAGACGCACACACACACACACAAGTAGAAAGCCATGTTATAGATAAGCATTCACATACAAATCACTTCATAGAAAAGGTGGACTTTGAAGTGCATTTCAAATGATTAAAAGATTAAAATAAGGAGAGAACATAGAACTTTTGAGGAAGAAGAACTTTATAAAGGCATAGTTTGGGGAGACTTTATCCTAAATATGGAGGATCGTAAGAATACTAGTGAGCGATTTAAGTGAAGATGATCATTCCACATACAGCCTTACTATAAAATAGTGGGTTAGGCTGTGCGCCAATTTTGAAGAAAGAGGAAGAGGAATGTGGTGAAGACAAAGGATATATAAAATGGTAAAAATACAATCTGAAAGAAATACACTTTAAAAAAAAAAATTTGTCAGTGGAGCTAGGTAACAGGTTATTCAAGGAAGATGTTTGGTTAGAAAGTTTTTTGATTTGACTAGAAATAATTCACATTTTAAAAGAGCAGTTTCATTGCTGGAGAGGATTGGGGATTGAAGACTCACAAAAAATTCTAAGTAAAATAGAATAGTTTGTATTAGAATGGATCAAAGTGCAGAAAAACTACCCCAGAAATCTGAGAAAACAGGAAAATCTGTGCTGCAAGAAGGAGGGCTTATTAAACTGCGTTTGTGTCACATGTACAAGGTGTGATCAAAAATTACGGTGAATGTTTAAATTAATAAAAAAATTATTACAGTTAAAGACACATTGCCATTAATCCCCATCAAAATACTCCCCCTCACTTCGCACACACTTACCCCATCAGTCTTGCTACTTTCTGAAGCAGTTCTGGAAGTCCTCTTTCATGAGTGTCTTTAGTTGCATTGTCGTGGCTGCCTCAATGTCCTGAATTGATTCAAAACATTTACCTCTCATGGTCATTTTGACTTTGGGGAAGAGCCAGGAGTTGCACAGTGCCAGATCTGGTGAATAAGGTGGATGAGGACACACCCTAATGATTTTATTTGACAGAAACTGCTGTATATCAGTAACGACGTGAGACATGGGGAGTTGCCATGATAGAGGATGAAGTAAAGACACAAAAGAAGACTTCCAGAACTGCTTCAGAAAGTGGCAATAATATGGGATACATGTGTTCGAAATGAGGAGTAATATTTTAAGGGGGATTAATGGCAATGTGTCTTTTTACTGTAATACATTCTTTAAATTCAAACATTCACCTTATCTTTTGATTGCACCTCCTGTGTAAGGAGGGTAATAGTGATTGAAGATCTCAGTAAAGACAAAGTTGTACAGTTGACAGAGGGACTTGGAGAGAGAAAAGAAGTAATGATAATGATCTCAGAAATGGTTCAACATCAGGTTGTGAGCTATTAACTCCAAAGCTATGGTTCTTAGCAGAGAGGGCCCCGCCATTTAACAAAACATGTTAGTATCTCAGAAATAGTTTTACTAGCTCCTCATAGTACCCTGTGTTTCTATAATGTCTCTGATAATGGTGTGCACTCCAATAGAAAAACTACTTTATATAGTTTTTGAAAATGCCAATGGGGAAAATGTGGTGCCTATGAAGCATACAGAGGCAAAAAAGTTTGGGGGAACCACTGGAAAGTGAACAAGTTTGAAAATCTGTGAGATGAAGTCAATGAACAGAAATTACCATGGGAAGTGTTGCAGAAGGCAATATGATATGATAAAAGAGTTTTGAGATTAGAATGACCTGGATTGAATTCTGGCTTTGCCATTTGAAGAATATTTCAAAGTCCATTTATTTCTTCAGCACTTAAAAGATATATTGATATCTGCCTTTATATCAAGAGTTTTCTGTGGATTTAATAAGACCATACATGTTGGAATATTTTATAAATGCTGAAGCACTGTAGAAATTAAAAGTGTTAGAATTATTTTTATTATTATTGTGATTATTGTTATCTAGATGATAATAGATGAAAGCTTTGCGTCAAATTTGAAGACCTTTGTGTTTAAAAATTAATTTTCTTAAAGAAGACATTGCTAGAAATGACAATTAGAATTAAAATGAGGAGAATTGGAGAAGTCAAAGATTATTGATCCTAAGTTCTACTTGTGAGCAAGCAACAGACTTATTCTTCCTGTCACTGAGAAGAAAGAAGAGAGCTGACATTCATTCGAGAAGACAATATTGTCTATGATATTTTTAGGGAAGTGCTTAATTTGTATTAGAGCATGCAACTAGAGACAAAAGGAGAGTCGAGTTAAGTATGTATTCTTTTATATATATTACTGTATTTGATGTACTGAAATATGGAGTGATGCTATTGTCACATCCACTTTACACATGAAGAAGAAACTGGAAGCAAAAATATTAAATAATTGTCTCAGTTCATCACACAAGTAGTAAATGTCAGCTCCCTAATTCCAGTCTGTTTTTCATAGGGAAAAATAAGCCTATGCTTTTTCCAAAATTCTGGAGCCTTATAATTAACATAAGACTGTGTTTACATGGATTTTAGGGGTAGAGTTGAGGTTCTATAATATTTCTCTAATACTTTTAAGTCGTTATACTAATCTAATTAATGTGCATTTAATTTTGGATTTATCTGAACACATGAGATTTTCCTATGCCCAGGACATCCTGATACTTTGCTGTAGGTGGCCAGTGGATGGCTCTTTCTCTTTCTCTTAGAATGGTTCTTGGTTGGATGTACTGGATATGCTATGAGTCCTGCTGTGGGTCAGTGGAAGGAAAAATAGCAGCAGGATTTCTCCTCTCTGTATATTTGATAAGAATATTCTGATACTCTTAAACAGGAAATCCCTAAACCAAGAAAAAAATTCGTTTTTTTTTGGAGAATGAATTTTTATGGAGAATAAATTTTGGAGAATTCTTAACATTTGGAAAGGAGTCTAAGGAAAAAAAAAACCCCAAAAACGCAAATGATCTTCTTTCAATATCTAGACAACTTCCTAGATTCAGATAAGAGCTGAATGAAAAGACAAAAGTGGGTAATAGCATAATGTATACTAAAATATATTATTTCAGAAATCAAATGAGTTGCATACTCAGGGCAGATTTCATAACTAGTTATTCAAAAGGATTAAATCTGAGCTTCTATGCATTATTTAAATCATTTGGTAACAGATTCAATTAAGATGGAAACATTTAAAAATATTTAGTTCTAATAAAAAATTCTGTTCTCTCCAAGATTTTAGATACATGTATGTCATCACCAATATCTCACTTTTATGTTATATTTGCTTCATATTTACTTGATAGCAGATCTACCAGGAGTTTCCATAATTGAGTTTTTCTCTTGTAAAATACATTTTTAATTTGTGCTAACTCAGAAATAAGTGAATGTGTGACAGAGGAATATGTTTTTGTAGGTAGGAAGCAATATTGTTAATTTTCCCCAAAGGAACAGTCAACCATGCCAGAAATGGCTAAATAATTAAAATGGAAAAATAGAGAATTCATACACCTGTTGTAAGTAATTCACCAAGTGAGTTTTATTATCAAAAGCTGTTTTTTTGGAGTTAACCCAAAGAAATCTGGTTGTTTTTGAAGATATGGATAAATGGTCAAGTAACCCAACATAATAACCATATATAGTTTCACAGATCTGCTAGAATGTTTTTCAAGTTCAAGTGACAAAAAGCCTCCTAAATTTATATCCAAGAGGATATGAATTTCTAGAAATATAGAGAAAATAATTCTTATTTTATTTTCTATTTAACTGCCTATAGACATGCTGATCAAATTAGCCCCCAAAATATTAACTGATCATCTATTGAAGACCTGATATTTTACCCAAGAGTATATAAACCTATTAAGAACTATAATGGCTGAAGAAATTAAGGGCTCTTTCAAAGTTTTCTAGTCTTAAATTCTACTAATTATTTTGTGTTTATTAATGGGCCATGATCATAATTCAAAAATATAAATAAAATAGTTCATTTTTCATTGACTTGCTTTATTTTTCTTAGTGACATTTATATTACATATATACATATCTAATGAATATAATATATATGTAGTGTATATATAGTATGTATATGTAGACATCATGTGTATATACATGATATATATATATTACACAGTAATATTATTTAGACTATTATATTTTAAATATTAAAATATATAAATACATATTTATATACACACATACATATATACATATATAATTCTAAATAATATTACTAACTGTAAAAAAATTGTACACAGTGTTTCTTTACAAATAAGGCAGTTCAGTTGACTGGGGTTTGCTCATACTTCATTGCTGTTGTGGGGGTGGTTATCCATTTGCACTGAAATGTCTCATGAAAGAATCAGAGCCACAGCATAAAAGTAAGGGCCAAATAGGGGTTCTTGTTTCTCCCTGCTGGGTCAGCCACTCAAACAGTGCTTCCTTTCTCTCAGCTTCACGTACTACCAATAGTAGATGTGGGATTCAACTTTTGTTCTCTTCTACTATTGCTCTGTTCAAAAGTAGGTGGAGGTGGAATGAGGGTGTAAATTCCCCCCTTTCTAATTTATAACATATGGTAATTGCCTCCTCCCTCTACATAACCCACAAATGTACAAAGGTACATTATAAAACAGAATCTCAAAATGCAAATTTGTAACTCTCAGAAATGTGATAAAACAACAACTTTTATAGTACATGAGAAAGACTAAATGAAATTTGAAATATATTACAGTTTCTTTGTTCTGCAGTAACAAAACTGGATTTTATAGTTATTTAGATAGAAAGGGAAAAAAAAACAAAGATAAGTCATGTATGATTTACAAAGGCAGATTGTGAGCTGCCACCTCCCCCAACGATTTGAGTAACTCTGTTCTATCTACACTCATAATTACCAACACGCTGCACCCTGTAATAATAATCCTCTTGTTCTCCCCACTCCCCGTCCTCCTCTGATAGGCAGCTTTTTTAACTTGTGGGAATGGTACTCAACTGTCCCAGTAGGAGTTGCCTTTCTTCAGTATCGTTACCATATTTGATGTGCCTAAAATAGAACTGCCTACTGCATCGCCAAAAAGAAAATGTGTACATAATGATCACTTATGGTATATCACTGGGTTGAGAGTTTCTTGGACATGGTTTATTCATATTTGTATCTGTGTTATATACTTGTAGCATACTACCTGGCACTCTTGTTCTTATTTAATGACTATTTTCCAAACCTGTTTAAATGTACCTAAAAAACAATGTAGGTCTTAGTGTTTTAAAATGATTCAGTTACAAATAAAATTCCATTAAAATATTTATAATTGCACGTCAATATGAGTTGCTACTAGTAGATAAATAGTTATTATACAAAACAATACTAATTAAGTAATGACAAATGAATTAATAAACAAAAACGGTACCCTTTAATGTAATACTCTTCCATTGTATCGTTTCACTTAATACAATTTGCTAGTGATCAAACACAGGCATAGTGTCTGGTTAATTTCATATCTTCATGCAAAATGTAATATATATATATATTCAGTCACGTATATAATAGCTTAATATTTGATAGTAAGTTTAATTATTAATTTTATTTAATATTAATTGATTAAATATTAATTTTAAGAACTATATTTTATTTTAGTCATTATTATGAGCCACTAATTATTTGAACAGCAAATATCTATTTTGAATATATTGCTTAAAGAACATTTTAGGTTAGTTAATATTAAAAATGATGGAGAAGATAATTTGAATGAAGCTTAAAGGCCTTTAGGTAATTTAGCATTGAAAATGTATCCCTCTGAATTCATTTCAAAAAAAAAAGGACACCAGGTGTATCTTTTAAAAAGTCATTATTCAAATAGAATAGAACACAATTCTTCACCTGAAATTCCAATTTGTTTACTTTATTCAAAGCCATCCATTAAATCTCCCCAAATTATTTAGTAATAATAAGATTATATGAAACATCGTTATCACGTTTAATCGCCACTACCTACTGTACACAGAAAGCTAGCGGATTGGATTAGCACTAAAACTCTTGATTACAGAAAAAGAGAAGCAAGCTAACATTTAATGTATACTTGTTATCGCTTCGAAACAGTGAAATACTATTATTTTATACACAAAAATAAAACACCTGAGGTACAGTATGATTTTATGATTTGCCTAGTGTTACAATGCTATTAAACAACAACTCTAGCATCAAATCTAGAGTCTGCCTGGCTATAAGGCCTAATTCCTTGTGTATGTAACATATTATCGCATTCCTAAGGTATGTGAAAGTACCTACCTATGTACTTTCTTGACATCTTATTTAACTTTCTTGTACATGTTAGTCTCTCAAGTGGGCTGTAAGATCCTCAATGATATGGAGCCTAGGATTCCCGAAGAAAGAACTCTGAAGTATAGATTTTGAATTTTAATGTTGTGAGTTACTAGCAAACAGGGAATCTCTATGAACCTCATTTTACTGATACATAAAATGGGATTATGATATTACTCTGATAAATTTGTGAATAGTAGTGATTATGTGTGTTTGACTTCAATTTAACAGATATTTACTGCCAATACAGACCAATTCCTTTCTTATGTCTTATACATATTTTATTTTATTTTTATTTCTCATTGGGTCTATCGCAGTACTGAAAATCTGTAAAGATAAACTAAAATTATTAAGCATGTATTATGTACTAGATACCTTTGTGAACATTATCTCTCAATAAATTCTCATCACAGTCTTGTGAGGCACTGACCTGCCCCAGGGTTTATTCCACCTCTCTTCTAGTTCTATATGGATACTTGATCTTAGCTATGGTCTCATAGCTTTAAATACCCTCCTAGACACTCTGAATTCCAGACTCCACGTAATCAACTACCTACTTGAAATTGCCACTTGCATGTCTAATAGATATATCAAAAATAACACATCTTACACACAACTCTTCATTTCCTGGCCTGTAACCTAATCCTATCTTGCCTTTGCCAACCTCAGTAAACTTCTGTCCATCTACTTGTTCAGGCAAAAACCTAGGAGTCATCATGAATCCTTTCTTTTATTGATGATCCCACACATCCTGTCCAATAGCAAGTCTTATTTGCCCACTGGCAAAATGTATACCTGAATTCGGCCATTTCTTTCCACTTTTATTATCATCAAAATTGATCATCTCTGATTTGTATGACTGTAGTAGTTTCATAACAGGTCAATTTCTTCTCATTGCACACTTATTGCCCTTTGGCTATACACAAGGGCCAGAGAATCTTTTAAACATATCAAGTACATGCTCTCACTCTGATGGCTTCCCACTGTAAGAAGAAAGTTTCAGAATTCTTATCCTGCCCTACCAGTCCCTCCACGACATAGTTTCTGCCTAATTTTCTCCCTTAGCATAGTTTAGCCACACTGGTTTTTGAGGAGGGTCTTGAATAATCAGTTTGTTTCTGCCTTCAAAATTAGACACTTGTTACTATCTTTAACTTGAACGTTCTCCAGTAGTTCTCTCCATCTCTTGATAGAACAAGGTTTCTTCTTGCAGCACAGGTCTCAACTCCATATTATCTCTTTCGTTAGTCCTTTCTCCATCAAGTGTGTGGCTTACATGAGGCCATTCTAACAGCATCCTGTTTTATTTCATTCATAACACTTATTGCTATTTGGTTATTCTTTTTTTTTAGTTACTGTTTTTTGACTGTAAAATAATATACAGTTTATGAGGGCAAAGATTGTTTATGTCTTATTTCCTGCCACATTGCCAAGTACCTAGAACACTGACTGGTACCTACTGGTTCTCACTGAATATGTATTGAATGAATGAATGGGTGAATAAAGAGATGTTATATTCATTCATGAAATACATCCATCATGAGGACAAAGGTGGAGGGAGTATAAAAACTTTAAACAGAAAATTAGGAATAAACAGATGTCAGTTGATAGGAACAGGTGCATACACACTGCGCGTGGCATACCTTTATCAATGGTTGACACATAAGCATAGTTGTATGAAGTGTACCTTCAGGAATTCTTCAGAGCAAAGTTTGTTCAATTATCAAGACATTTTTGAGGACTAGTGTCTTAAACTTATATTGAAATATGTGAATCAGCTATTTTTTAACATATTGAGACTCAAGTAAGTATGAAATTAACTGAAATGAATACATTGTTTCCTTTTATAAATGACAATATAAAATTCAAATCTATCATCAAATGGGGTTAAATTTTTTTTAAGTGTTGTGGTGCTAACTGAAGATGTAACAATCAAGCATCATTGAAACAGCCATCATGGTATCTCATTCTTCATAACGAATACTTGTCACCTCAACTGAAATAGGTACAGCCAGAGTTGCTCCCTTGCTCAGCTTCAAGGGTTTCTTGTATCCGATTCTCCCTGGAGGTATGTAATGAGACAGCACTGGCAATTGTTGTGGGAAAGTCTCTTCTTTGCCATAGTACATTTACATAAATTGTAATTATTTTTTCCAACTGTGCTCTCCAAGATTCTTGCTCCACAATAACATTTATCAAATGTGGTTGTTATTAACTGACATAATTGATTTTTATGTTCTATTTCATGTAGAGAGGACACAGGAAAGAGAAATCTGTCACGATCCATCTAGAAACATAATGTTAAGATTCCAGGATTGAACTGAGGCAGATTTTTGAGCTTAAAGCATTGCATTCCTCTGAAGAAAAGCCTTCAAATGACAGAATGAGACAGCATGGAAACTGGGTTATTGTCTAAAAATGACTCATTCAGTCTGGTTATTCAGCACATACTACATAGCTTTAAGGAACTCTGAAAAAAGTAACTGCTCTATGAAATAGATTCTGATCAAGCCAGGGAGAAGAAAGGAGAAAGATGACTATTCTCTGATATTAATTCTTTGAGCTGTGATTCCAGTTGAAATTAGGCTCTTTCCTCTCTAAACACCAATAACAATTAGTTTGTGCCTTTCTATACTACAATATATCACATTTCATATTGTGGTATGGTTAGTTGTATGTATCTTCCATCTCACATTAGCTTATAACCTACTCAAGAGAAGGATCTGGGCTTTGTTTTTCTATTTCTCATGGATGCTAATAACAGACCATGGCATTTGGGTTTTAAAGTTTGTTAATAGCAGTAACTAAAATGGCTATCTTTTTAAGTGTTCGTGAGATAATTGTTTAGTAATTTACAAAATTTATAACTTGGCAGAAGAATTAAAGAGAGAAAGGAAAGAAGGAAGGCAAGAGTTAATGAAGTAAGGAAGGAGACAAAAGAGGAAGGAATAACTCTTAGTTTGAGTTGCTTTCTAGACAAGAAGGTTTTGATCTAAGGAGTTTAGGTGAGCTAAGTTTTCCTCCTCAGATATTTAAACCTTTAATTTAAGTCCACTGGAGGTAGGAACACCAAGTATCCAGACACTAAATAACAGCTTCCATCAACAAGGTAACAGCTTGCTCTTGATATTTAGGCAATTAAAGACCTATCTGGGAGGCACTGCTTTTGCTAAAACGAAAGTCTTCTGCCTGGGTGACTCTGCCACACATTCCAATCCCTGACATGTGTGCCATTGTTCTCTTAAGAGAGCAGCAATTGATTCCAGGGGTGTTTTTGGGCAAAAGCATATTCCTGGCTTGTTTGTGATTTTGCATGTTTTCTAAGAAGTCTCTTTGCTTTCCACATTCAAAGAAAGTGCATTTACCTATTAATAATGCAGTATGCTATGAATTCAAGTTTTCTGTAGCAAATCTTTGCTCCAGTTCTTCAGTGTATCTGAGGCTTACCTGTGTGACCTTGGACAGATCTTTCAGTCTGAATTTTCTTTTATTTATTTATTTATTTATTTGATTTTTTTAAATGAATTTATTTTCCAATTAGAGTCGACATACAATATATTAGTTTCAGGTGTATAGCATACTGATTAGACATTTATATACCTTACGAAGTGATACACCCAATAAGTCTAGTACCCATCTTTTACATGTGAATAGTAATTTTGTTCCTTATTGCTTTACCATGGTACTAGTGACAGGATAAGGGAAGTAAAATAAAATCCTGCAAAACTCAGAAATACAGCTATAAGATCCTAGAAGGAAGTAGGGTCAGACTGGTAGGCTCCCTCAGGGACACTGAATATTAGTGACAAATGCTCAGTATTGTAGCATGTGCAAGCTAGTGTCTGTGCCTACCTTGTTAGGAAGGAATCTAAGAATAAAACATCTAGGATAGACTATTAGAAAATAAAGTACCCCCAAAAAAACAAAATCAGAATATCTGCATAATGATTCCCCCCTCTCAAGAATAAAGGTAAAACAAGAATTCCCATCATATCTTTCATGTGTGCTATAGGAAAGCACAAAAGGAATTAGAAGAAACTCTGGTTAACTGATTTTTAAAAAAAGGGAAAGAAATTCCTAAATTCATTCTAAAATTGCTTTTATCTTCTTCTTTTTTTTTTCCTACCGTAATTTGTATACAGTAATTATTGCCAAGAATAATTATCTGGCTTAGAACAGAGAAGCAAAAGGGAAAAAAAAACTGCTTCCCCAGTTGTATAATAGCTTTAGTGACTTTAATGACAAGAATGTAGCCTTTCAACGTGTACACCACTCTGGTGTGTCTTCTATTGATGCATCACTTGTATCGTTCCTTGTTCAATTCGGACCCAAAGAAGTAGATATTTGAATACTATTTTTCTGTAAGTAATTAGGAATTTCAAAGAATTTGAAGCTGTTGTAATATATAAAGAATTTTCATCTGAAGGATTAGAAAGTCTGCCTCTTGTTTAATGCCTGGAAATGGCCTAAACCATCCAATTGACCTCAATAGTTTGTCGTTCCTTTTATTAGGTTTAAAGTTGGACAGGTAGCAGAGCCACACCGTTATAATAAGAAGGAATGTTTCCCAATGTTTGACTTCTAAAATACATTTAGTTTGAGAAGATATTTCATTCTCATCTTTAATAATTTGTTTCATTTCACATTTTTTGTATTGGGATGATTTTGATTTTAGGAAAGGTGAATTATAAAAATGGCAATCTATCTCTTGGATTTAATGAGATTTCTTAGAATAATTTTGTTTTTTCTGCAGGTGACTTATAGCAAATTATATCTCCCAAAGGTGATTTCTTCCAGTATATCAGTGCAAGTAGTTGCATGATTTCAAAGGAAAAAGAAACAAAACCTTTTTCAATTAAAACAAATCTATGCAACTGAAATTCAGTAAAATTTATAGGAATTTTTGTAATCAATAGAACAAAAAATGAACTAATAGTGAGGATACTCAGAAAGGATTTTTTAAAAGATCAATTAAACATGTCTGTAACGGTAAACTCAAACTAAGAACCTGGTTAAACTCAATTCAACCATCCTAAACATATTTTCAGAGGGAAAATAAATCCATATATTCTTCTCTCTTACTCTAACATACTATATTCTGGGACTTCATAACTTCTGTTCTCCCAGGTTCAGGTTAAATGATCTATTTCCTGTGCTTTCAGGAATCAAAATTCTGCTTAGGCCAAGAGCTAAAAGCCTGATACGTTGGTTTTTATTATCTTGTGCATTTCAATTGATCTTTTTAAAGGAAAATGACAGATCTTGTTTGGTCTCAGGATACATCAAAACTAACGACTTCCCACCTCAGGGCTGGGTGAGAGCCACCTCAGAAAGCAAGTGGTATGACAGAAGAAAAGGTGACACCTTTGGCATGAATTTTTAAGCATTCTCTGGTTTAGAAGCATGCTAATAGGATAAAAATATTGAAAAAACACTGCAGTTAAGTTCAGAAAGAAGGAGATGAAAAGATTTTATTAAAATCAACACTTTAAATAGTGGAAAATAGAATAATAATTGCAGGTGTTGCATTGTATCAAAATGGTAAATATATACTACAATTTATTTTTCTCTTCTGAGAAATAGAGTAGTATAATAAAAATATATGCTGTTAATGAATTTAACTCTTGTTGATTTGTTATTATATGTTTATTCATTCATTCAGCAATTGTCTATTGAGTATTTACTATAAAAATAGTAATAGCTCATATTTATTGTGTACTCACTATGTTACAGTCATTGTTCTAAGAGTATTACTTTAAGAATTGGCTCGTTCTATCCTCTTAATAATCTGTGAAATCAGTATGATTTTTGACATCATTTTTTTCAGATGAGGAAACTGAGGGAGAAGAAAATGATTAGTTTTAAATCACATATGTAGTTAATGAGGAAGTCTAAATTCTAATCTAAGCAGCCTGGCTCCAAAGACCGCCATGTCTTTCGTTATAGGAATAGTGATGCACGCTGACTCTGGTTTCAAAGAGCCTAAGCTCTAGAAAGAGGGAATAGGGGTTTGCATATGTGTAATACTCAGTAGAAAGTCTCAAGGGAGACTTGGAGACAGCAAAGAGATGTCAAAGACAACACTGCCTTTAAGCAGCTCACATTCTCCCCATGATAGGGAAGGAAATGTTACCAAATGCGGAAATATAAACAATTATGCCATAGAAAGTATTGGATGTTATGTTAGCATTAGGTAGCAATCACAGTGGAGGCCCAGGGGAAAATGTCACAAATCTCTGTAACAAATAGCAGGTATGGAGAAGAGTTTCCTGAATTGTGAAAGAAAAATACATGATTCCCAGGTGATTGAGAGAGTAAGGGCACGTTGGACAAAGGAAAAACTCAAAAGAAGTGAGCAGAAGAAGAATAAGCAAGTCTGATGGAGCATGAGATGGCCAGGCCTGTCTCAGAATAGCAGGGACTTCAATTCACTGGAGCACGGAAGGTGGGGTACATCTATTTCAGTGTAGACTCTCACCTTGTGGAAAAGAAGATCACTGAAGGAAAGAAATAGATGAAATACTATTTATTTTTATGAAAATCCTCAGTCAATCATAAACTCTTTTATAAAAGGGGGATCTCCTTTCTCCTTTTATAAAAGAGTTTATGATTATGGATGTTCATAAAAGTAAACAGCATTTCATGCTGAAACTTGAGTCCTTAGTAATAGACACTACTATGAAGTCACTCCCTCTAATCCATGATTCATTTATTCTTTCATCCATCCATCCATTCAATTCATTCAGTTATTTATTCTTTCCAAACTACTAAGGATTGCCCGTTATGCTCAAGGCAGTGTGGTAGAAACATTAAGAGATACAAAGGTGAATGAGGAATAGGATCTGTCCTGTGGACACTTAAGGACATGTAGTAGACACAGCTATGGCATACTGGCCAGTATTCATTCTGATTGGGTGGCGCCCAGGCAGAATTGATTTTTAGGCACTTTGAATGTTAGGCCTACTTGTCGGTAAACTGGCTTATACAGTGGTTTGCTGAAACCTGTCCACACAATGACATATGGCTATTTGAACATTTTTAAGAATTGAGTCAGTTATTAAACACAGCCCTATTGAAAATTAAATAATAGATACTATTAAACTTACAATTGAAAGTTAAAAAGAAAGAAAATACTCAAAACTCACTACTCTTAAAATATATTTTACTATTATCTATGCTTTTGAAGTTATTGTTGATTATATCTGTATTGTGGAAATACTACATAGTCATGTATCTATCTTCCCAACGTCACGTTCAGTGATCAGTTCAATATCTAAAAATAACTATATTAGGAAAAAATTTAGGTCATGGAAATCATCAAATCCATTAAGTCAAGATTCTCCCACCCCCACCCCAGGGATCTAGGTAAACACTTATCAGCACACCATTGCTCATTCATAAAATAGTAGTACAGAGTGCATCACCATGTCTTTAGTTGGGGTTTGTCAGTACCCCAAACCCTCCTCAGAAATTAGAAGCTCAAATTCCCCATCCATCTACTAGTAACATCAAAAAGTCTAGAATAACCTCTACCCTACCCTGAGTTTTCAGGCACACAATGGTTTTCAGCCTGGGCTGAACATTGGAATCACCTAAAGAGCTTAAAAAATTTGTCCAATGCCTGAGTTCATCTCTGACCATTTGAAATCACAAGTGATACGGGTGTTGCTGGAATGAGTCACCTTTTGTTGGTAGGAGAGAATGTATTTCACCTCCCATAAAGTAAGCGTGGGAGAGAAGCATGTGGCTGTTAGAAAGGGAATCAACCAGAGGTCATGCTTAAAAAAGAGTGGTAAAACCAGTTTCCCGCTGACTGTCCCATTGCCCTCTTTTTCCTCATCCAGGAATGATGCCCTTCACAACAGCTCTTTGTTCAGTTATTGCCCCCTGATGGCTCCCTAGTCTGCAGACTAAATAAGGCCAAGTAGGTCATAATTCATTTAGGTGCCTGTTTCCTCAAAGACTTATCATTGTTCTTTTCTTCTTTCCAAAGGATCTATTTTAAACTTTTGAAACATAAAGTAATCTAGCTTTATCCC
Organism: Rhinolophus sinicus; assembly: GCF_057876585.1. Lineage (NCBI taxonomy): Eukaryota > Metazoa > Chordata > Mammalia > Chiroptera > Rhinolophidae > Rhinolophus > Rhinolophus sinicus. The sequence goes on along the minus strand of NC_142517.1, from coordinate 42,011,044 downwards.
ATTCATCAGGACAATGGGTCCCCATCCTGGCTCTCCCTTTTCTAAGGAAAGCTACTGTTAGTCATTCCAAGGTACTTCCATATTCTTCTTTCTAAGGGGAAAATGCTATTGGTAAATCCCAGGAAGCTTTATGACCGTTTTCCTTCTTTGGAAAAAAAAATAACACAAACTAATCTATACAAGGAGAGTTATTTTACAAGGTAGAAACTATAAAAGAAATTTATGTGTCTGTCTCTGTCTCTCTGCACCTTCAAATCACCATTCACCCTGCCACATTAGTTTGTTTCTTATACATATGTGTTATATGTCACCACTTAAAAAGTTCTCTCTCCTGAGGTAGACAAACTTTAAGGTGACCTTTGTGATTCCCACCTCCTGGTGTGTACAGTTTTGTATAATCCCATCCCTTTGAGTGTCAGTGTGACCTGTGACTTAACTTTCAACAAATAGAATATGGCAAAAGAGATGGAATGTCACAATCATAATTACATTACATATCAATATATAAAATTTTGTCTTGTTAGCTTACTTGCTCTAGTCTCTCTTTTTCTCTCTCTGCATTCTGATGAGGCAAAGGACTGAACGCTGCCCAAAACCACTTAAGTGGGGGAAACATCTGCTACCCTAACTGAAATGTCCCAATGAAAACTCAACCCTGACTGGCACTTTGATTGCAGTCTTTCGAGACTCTAAGCAGAGGATCCAGCAAAACATGCCTAGATGTGGGATAATATATAAGTGTTACTTTAACCTACTAAGTTTGTAGTACTTTGTTATTCAGCATAGAAAACTAACAGTCACCTTTAAAATTCATTTCCAACTCTTCACTGTGACATCCAACGTTCTAAATGGTTGACCCAAACATCTCCTTCTAGCTTTCTCTCCTGCCATTCAACTGATTCAAGGACCTACAAAAAGTCCCATGTACATTTGCACTTTATTTACCTTGCTCATGTTCTCCCTTCTTAGAATGACCTTCCCCCAGCCCCCTACCCTTTTTTTTTTTTTAACATAGAGAGCAACCATTTATACTTGAAAGCCACCTCTATGCAATCCGTAAAAGTACCTTCTATCCAGTATCCCCTCAAGGTCAATTTTATTGACACTTTTTTTTTTTTTTTTTTGGATTCTCATAACATATCCTCCATACCTCTCTAAGAGAGCTATACCTGTGTCAGGGTCATTTTTTTTTCTTCTTGTGATGTTGTGAGTTACCTGAGAATGAGCACTATGTATTATTTATCTTTGCATCACTGGAACTTGGAAACGTTTTTTGATGTATATCTGGCATGCAATAAGTGTGTGCTAAATTGTAGCAAATAAAATTGGTATTTCCACAGGTAGAGAATTTCAGTATTTGGCACGTCACAGGCACAATTAGTTTTTAATTACTGTGTGTAATTATTTGTATTTTTTAACAACATTGTCTAAGCTGGAAAAGAATCGTTGGGACAATAGGCTATTTTAATGAGATAGGAACAATTCAGGCTAGAAAAATTACTTAATGGATTTCGCTGATAACGTTAAGGGCTGGCAATTGTACTTCATAATTACGTGGTACATAGAGAAAAGTTGAATAAACACATAGAATCATAACTTTAAGATCCAAAGAAAATGAGCCATCTAAGAATGTGATAGAAAAATGCATATAATTATGTTTTTTAAAAGAAGGTAATGTATTGAGAATCAAACCAAAGAAATGAAAAGCCCATTTCCAATTAGTAATACAACTCAGCATTCTTCAATAGACTATCTACCAAAGTAGTCCAAGGGTACGTAGCCCTTAGAATGACTTGGCATATAATAGTGTACTACAAATTAATTGTGGGAAGTGCAAGTAGAATCTAGAGAGGAGGATGCAATTTTTAAAAATATATATTTTTATAATATATATGTAATTATTTTTTAATTACAATTGACATACAGGTTAGGGAAGTTTTCTGTCATTATTTCTTCAAATAGGTTTGCAATTTCTTGCTCTAGTCTCCTCTGGTACCCCCACGATGTCAATGTTGATACACTTGATGTTGTTCCACAGGCCCCTTAAACTGTCCTCACTTTTAAAATTCTGTTTTCTTTTTGCTGTTCTGAGTGGGTGTTTTCTGTTACCTTATCTTCTAAATTGCTGATTTGATCTGCTTCATTTCATCTACTGTTGATCCCCTCTAATGTATTCTTCATTTTAGTTATTGTATTCTTCATTTCTGACTGGTTCAGCTATATCTCTGCTGGTTATCATAGCAAGCAATGGTGGGGACTTCTTTTCTCAGCACTGGAACCCTGGGCTGGGGAGCCTGGTATAGCACTGAGACCCCTCACTCCTCCAGGGGGACATCTGCAGCCAAGATATCCCGCTTGAATTTTGACTGCCACATGTGGATAGGAGACCAGCCCATTCTGCATCTCCGCCTCTCCTACCAGTCTCAACTTGACTGCTTCTGTATGTCCTTAGTTGTAAAACTTTTGTTCAGCTAGACTAAGGTGATTCTCAATGATGGTGGTTCTGTGGTTAAGATTTAGTTTCGATGTGGTCATGAGAGAGGAAAAACACAGCATTTTCCCGCTCTGCCATCTTGGCTGAAAATTGAGGATATAATTCTAACAGTATATTAAGATGCTAGAGATAACATGCAAAATCATATGAAGACTGAAGGCTAATATATTTGAGCCATGGGTATTGATTTCTCCAAGGTATAAGAAGCTTTACATTGAAAGTAAAAGAAAAGAATGCCAGAAGCAATATACTGTTTTAATATCTGGGCAAATCTTAACTCAAAGGTTTGTAAGTCATTCATAGCAAAGAAGATAAGGTATCGCAAGAACCTCCCAGAATATTGGTAGTCTTCATTCTCTTAATTTTCAGTCATACATTTCCCCAAAATTTCTGTTGGAAGTACAGTAGTTCCAATTAACATCAACATAAGCTTTGCTAAAGTGGGAAACTGTAAAAGGCTTCCTACTTTTCTCAGATAGGATTTCTTCTTTAATTCTGGAATTTCTACCTATTCTGAAGGCTCAGCCTAAAAGGGCACTTTTGAGTCCCATAACTTGCTAAATGTGTCATCATGGACAAGTTATAAAAGTCTCTAAAGTTCCACGTCTTATATGAAAAAATAACTTTCTATACTGTAAATATTAATGGATACCTGATATCTTAACTTGAATATCAAATAAGCCTAGCACAGTCTGGTATGTAGTAGATGCTTCAGCTATATCTGTTCATTCTCCTTTCCTTGGATATTAAATAACTGAGGTAACTACATTGAGATTGGGGTTTACTACTAAAACTCAAGGTTTATGAAGGTCTTTGCCTCAAATGTTCAGGGTAACCCTGCTCCCACACATGCATTATAAAACTGAACTGTCTTTTCTTTCATTTCTGCTTACACTTTTGGACTGATGGACCACGTCCTGAAAAAATGCTCTTATTTTGTTAAAATTTGTTTCTGAGTAATTTCAGGGTGCTAGTAAAATTTTACACTGAGTTGCAATATTGACAATTTTGTAACTGGCACCTAAGTTAAAACAAAAAATTCTCTAGGTTCTATTTTTCTTTCTTTCTAGGTATGAATCTCTCTACTGAAATTGTGATGTTTTGTAGAGAGCAGACTGGATCAGGGACAACAAAAATCTTTTAATGCTGCACAATTTGATTATAAGAATGTGATTTGCATTTGAACTAATGACTCAGAAGTGACAACTTTGTGTGTTCCAAGAACTCTTTGTTTATCATCAAACACTAAATAAAATAATACTAAAGGTGTAGATTCGTTCTCATTTTTTAACCCATCAATGAACAGAAGTTATTGAAGATAACTATAGTTTAATTCTATTTCTTATTTTTAAAAATACCAAAACAAGTTGAGCTATTTATTTTTATTTTTTTAATTAAAAATAATTATTTTAAATAATTATTTTTGGAATAGAAAAATGCTTATGCCAGGTTCAGCTCTTTCTTATCCTCATTCCAGACAGTCAAATTATAACATAACTCATTCACTTAGCTGTTACTGAATTGCTTTACTTAAAGTATAGAATTTTTAAAACTTATAAAACTCAACTAGTTCACCTGTGCCATTATGTTTAATCAGCTTTGGCTTTATTAATGATTTTAATAGTATTTTAAATGAATTCTAAATTAAAAATTAATGATAAATTAATGAGAATTAATTATTCTCAACAGTGACGTTTCTGACACATTCCAGGGGTGGAAAAAAAAGCATGAGGTTTATCTCACTTGACTTGGCAGCATGAAAAATATAGAAAGAACTCTCAATTTAGATTAAAACCATGGTTATCCTACCCTCCACCATTACCGTCTGTGTGATTTTCATCAAGCCACATACGTTTTGTAAAAACTGGCATGTTAATTTTAGCCCTGTCTGCCTCATGTAATTTTTGATATATAGAAACACACTTAAAATTGCAACGTGTATAAACTTTAAATGGTTTTTTGAGATTTTTTCCTGTTATTGACTCAAATTACATTTGTTTTGACATATTTTAACAATCAAATGTTTGTTTCACAAATGTAAATTCAACCAGATATCTGCACAGCACAACGGACACATGAACTTATTTGGTAGATTTATGTGACTTATCTATATAAATGTACACTTCATAAATGCTGTTTTTAGCATTCATTGAAAAAGAGTTTATATACGAAGACTATGAAATATTATGACACATAACCAACAGTTCATATCTGTTGCTTCATTTTCCTTTCCTATTATTTATTTAGCATTTATCTTTATTATTTATAAATTCAATATCACTAGTAGATATATAGATCTTCTAAAAATTAATGAAATGGTGTTAGGGAAGCACTATATCCTTCAAATATAATACAGTGCTAGTACTATTCCACTAATGATAAAGACACATTGAAATAATTTCACAGTGTACAGAGTACTTGAATTTGGTCTTTATAATCACTCTAAGTAAAGTTGAGACACAGAAATTATATCAATTACCTAAGGTATATCGATCGATTAATTGATAGATATAGATTGATAACTATGTTTTTAGTCTACCTTTGGATTAGTAAAAATCTCTAATATTCATTTATTCTTCTACTGTAGATAGTAAATTTTAATTTGAGCTATTAATTTGATCAAAAATCAGCCAATGTTTTGTAGTACTAACTACTGATGAACAATATTCGCTGAAAGGATGGGTTATTCATAAACGATCTATAGTATCCCACCTTCTCAACTCACACGTAGTACTTTGAAAATCATTGAATTTCTCAGTAAAAATGTATTGAGAACCTAGGAATTTGCTAATTACTTGAGAGGACATAAAGATAATTTATCTTGAAATAGCATAATTTAGCTGATTCAAAACAAGAACTATCTTGAAACTGCTCAACTCAAGGTGGCATGAGCTAAGTACCAAAATAAATGGTTCAGGCAAAAATATCATAGGATGGTATAGATAGAAGCCTACATTTTTCTGCCTGTCAGGAACTTGGCAAAAAGATATTCTTGTATATGCATCTAACTATGTATATGACTATATTTTTTAACAGATTACATCATGCATAAAGTGTATAAAAATTCCAGAAAGTCATCTGTAATTCATTTGTTTTTTGAATCTCTGTACATAAGTGCACCATGATTCCAACATTGGAAACTACAGCTTTAGGTGTCTAGTTGGGTAGAATGAAAGGTTTTGGAAAGTTTAATGAAGTGGACAGACTTTATATTGTACAGGATTTAGGTGAATTGGAAACAGTGGGTGAGACATTCTGAATACAAATTCAACTTTTACAAAATTATGTAAATAGTGAGGGCACGTACTAACTTCCCCAATGTTGATATCTTATAGGCTGGACCCCAGGGAAAGAGAGATGGACTCCTACATTAAAAGATCTTTTGTGAATTAAAAACACCCTATGGAAACTTTACAAGTAAGTATGTAAGACAATCAACATGGTGAAATATTGAGGGATTAGATCAGTGCTAGAAACCACTCTTAAACCATGCGGAATAGCTACAACCACAACATATAGATTGATGGCCTTGACCAAGCCAGAGAATGGATTGTTACCCTAGCCATAAATGATGTGTTGGCAGAATAATGATGGAGGCCAAAATGTTGAATTGTCATAAGAGGATTTCTTTCTATCTCTTAATTGTATCATGGAAGGAGCTGATGCTTCCCTCATATTATAAATTGTAAGGCTCTGACAGTCAAGCCTGTCAAGTCACTTTATGCTGCCCAGAATGCAATAGAAAGTAGGAAACCATACATCTGCTTCTATTTCCTTGAGTTTTATGCCAGTAAACACTGTTCTAGTACTGCTATTGGCGTTTCCTACTAATTCACATTTCTTTGTTTAACTGATAGTAATAAGAATGTATACTTCAGGAATTGATGGGAAATCCATTTTGGAGGACAGATGTCCCGTTTGGAGAGAGAGGAAAAAAGTGATGCAGTATGTCTTTTTTTTTTTTGTAATAAATTTGGGCTACAGATTCATGTAAGGATAGGTTTGTTATGTACCTTCAGGGTTGGACTTCTCATAGCACTTTATTCAATACCAAACTTCAACACAGGCAATTTTCCTTTTAGTTCTTAGAGTGGGATGAGGGGTACTTATGATGTGATTCCAGCTTTATAAAATGTATCATTTTGAAGTTACTAAGTACTAATGTGTTCCCTAACCTTTTTCTTCTCTCTCTTACAACTTTGGATCTATAAAAACTAAAACTCCAGGTCACTAAGTCACTAATACGTGTATACCAGTATATAGCATATAATGCATATAATGTATATAATGTATAGTATATATGTATATAAATCACTATGTGTAGTATATATGTATATAAATCACTATGACTATATTCTAGTCTGCAGGTTTGCCCTTCATTTAGTTTTTAATTTAAATAATTATGTTTTACATTTAAAAATTTTATTTAGTTAAGTTTACAAATCCGTCTATAAAATTTTATTGTTTCTTGTTTCTGACCATGTTTCAAGTTTGTATTTTATTTCCCTAAATAGTGCTATGCATAGGTTTTAAAAACACTTGTCTGTAATTTCTGTAGGTCTGATTCTGTTGCCATGGTGGAAGAATGGCAAGTTCTCACTCATGGTGAGTAGTATTTTTTGTTTTTGGTTTGGTTTTATTTTTGATTTTTGGTGCTAAAATGTTTGACTAGTAACTACTCAGTTTTATTAGAAAATTAACTCATGGAAATTCTGTGTGGCTTAGGATAATAGTGGGTTTCTCTGGAGATAATATGTTTTTCTTTTGTCTGTTATTTTGGGCACATCCAGCCAGGGGCCATATTAAACTCTATAAAGATTTTGAGGGTTTTGGGAATTCACAGATATTATGAATTTGGGTTGCAAACCTATTTGAGTCCTGGCTCTCAGAGGTAAGTCTTTTCCACCATTGCTCTCCTCAATGACAAAGCATACATACTATATATCTTAATTTCTTACTTATAAGTAAAAATGACATAAACAGGTTGAAGATAAACAAAATGATTCATGGTAACTATTCAACTCAACTGATATTGAGATCAGTCATTAAGATTTATAGAATTTATGGAATGTGTTGCCTAATCCAGCAAGTCAGATGCATTGAGGTAAAATATTTTTTCCTGTATTTTAGTTTGGATGGACTCCAGGAAAATTGAGGTAAAATTATAAGATGAATAGAAATCACAGAACACTTTAATTGTCAAATTAGGAATTATGGATGATATTGAGTTCGTTATGGAAAATCATTAAAGTTTGTGTAGTTTTGTTTTTAGTATGGGGGTAAAAAAGAGATTTTCCTAGGATTATTCTACCAACAATGGATAGAAATGTTTTAATTACTTATGGAAATCTGGAGATAAAGAGATCAGCAGAGTTCTATTATGGTAAGTCAGGTGAGAAAGTCAAAGTTTGAACTAAGGTGCTGCTTCTGAGAATGAATAGGAAGGGCCAATAAGAAAATGATTGTAGGATTTGAATGAAAAGGACTTAGCATAGTATAGTATCAAGAGAGAAAGGTCAGAGATAAATAACGTCTATCACCAGTAATAAACCGTTGATGTAGTCATGAAGTGTCACTCATAGCATCAAAACCTTTATATTATCAACTTATCAAGGTTAACAGCAACTAGACAAGACTAAGTTATAACAAATTAACAGTTGTTTTAAAGCCATTGATTATTTCTAAATGTCTGGGAGCAGAAAATAATCAAGACAGGATCTATTTTCTGTTTTCCTGTGTGTGTGTGTGTGTGTGTGTGTGTGTGTGTGTATTCATAGTATTTCAGCATGAAGATAAATAAACTAAGGATTTTAATTTGATGTTTATTACTTTTTTCCTTAACCAGTAATTTGTAAACACTAAGGGTATATAAACGTTATGAAATATAGATTAGGGTCTTGTATGTTGAAAAGTCTACTCAAAATAAATAAATTTCCTCTATTGCATTTGTAAAATTTTGAATTACTATTATGATTGCTTCTACTTCCTCTCTACTTCCAAAGATAAGATTTGGACATATTTAAGATTAAACCTTCCTACCAGCTAAAAACGGAAGAAAAGATAATCTTTGAAAAAAAAATCCCAAAACAGAATTTCTCCCTACTTAGTAAAACAGCTGCTGCTTCTGACTATTTCAGTGTATGGTTGAATAAAAATTAAATATATGATGCCCTGATGACAATTTTTCAATTACATAAAATGAATAAACCATGATGACAAAATGAATTACCAACACTTCCCACACCCGTACATGAACAAAATCAATTATTTATATTATTTTATTGTCTTCCATCTTTAAGACAGAGCCCACAAATGAGCAATATAAGAGGCTGATCATTTTTATATACCAACTCTTAATTACATGACAATCACAACCTAGTCATAAATGACAATGCAAACTTATCCTAACATGACTGCAAGTAACTGATGGACTGTGTACATATTGTGCCTTTGTTTTTCTCTTCTGTATTTACCTACCATATGGATTGTGACAAACCAGGAAAAGTGAAGTGATTATTTTTACTAACATTAAAGATAGGAATACTTAATGAATGTGAGTCTCATATATTTAATATTTGCATGTTGTGTGCAATCATTAGGTTTATTTTGGTTTTATAACTATAAGTACTCTTCTTTTTTCTGCAACTTGCTCTCTAACTGGCTTACTCTGTTTATTCTTAAAATAGATTATTCTGTTTTACTTCAGTAAACTCAGGCTAGCTGTTGTGTGCTCTAACATTTTAATAAAATTATTACTGTCCAATTTGTAACTTCAATCTCAGAATTTTCTGTTCTAATGGATATTTGCTTCATTTCGTTGCTGTGTCATATCTTATCAGTGCTTCTGCTTTCTTGATGGCTTATCTAGGGAAAGGAAAATTTGTGAAGCTAGTTATTGTTTGGGTTCTAATCCCCACCCCTTGCTCTTGACCACCGTTGATATAAACATCTTATTCACACCTGATACTGGGTCATTGGAGTAGGAAACTTGTCCACTGTCCTTTTTCCATTTGATACCCATAAGAATTGTTGGGTGATTTTGGCATATCTGGCATATGTGGGCAGCAACTGGTTTCACTTCACCAGTCCATAAGGATCCACAGGAGACAGACTTATTTCCCAGCATCCCATGTTAAAGCCCCTCCCCACCCCATGCCTCATTACCTTTCTAGGTGCAGTACTCAGACTTGGCTAAGTAAACATCAAGGCAAACCAAAGATTCATTCCTTAATTAAATACATGCTCCCTCTTGCAGAGCCCCAAGATCCAGCTGGGTGCTCCTGTGCATACCTATTGCAGAGCTGGGGAGGAATGACTCCACAATTTTCCTTCTAGGCAAAATATACCATATGGCCTTTTCATAGTTAACAAAGGGCAATTTTTCAGGTATCAAACTTAAAAAAAAAATAAAAAAAATCCCTGGATGAGCAGTGAGGACAAGTTGTACAACTTTTATTCAAAATTACCCAAATGGTCAGGGGAAATACACTGAGTATCTTTCATCCTATTGTATGGGAGAGTGAGAAGCCGGGTAGACAATACACGGGGGATGCCAAAAAAATGTATACAAGTGGACACTTTAGTCAACGTTACTCAATCAGTAGTTTGCTGTAATCAGAAGTGTCTGGAGGCTGATGGTAACCACTTTTGTCGCCTCTTGTAATTGCAGAAGTCAAAAGTGACTTGTACTAATCTTTTGTTATTGGTATATATTGAGTATTACAATTTTAATAGTTTTTTCCTTTCTTAAAATGTTTATATATATATATATATATATATATATAAATAAACATATATATATAAATATATATACATATATATATTTTTTGTCACCTGCTGTAACTTAAATCATCAAGAAAGCTACCCTGTGTTATTGAGCATTCTCTGACACTTTTTTCACTTCAAATAGGTTGAAAACAGTTCAATTTTTCAAACTGATCAAATGCTATCATTGTTAATGCTCTTCTTTTTCGAAATATGCAACAGTTTGAATGGTATAGAGTGTGTAGGAAGAAAAACATTTGGGTGGTTTTATTTGACATGTAGTGCCACACTTATGGAAGCAGTGTCCATCCAGTTATTTTCTGTAAGCATGTAATCTACAATTACATTAAAATTGTTTCTACTCCCTTAATATATCATTATTACATTTTTGTGGTATAAATCATTATTATGATTTTCACAAATCTGCACTTTACATTAGTGAAAATATATAGCTGTCAGTTGCCCAGTTACCTTACTAAAGAGATTTCAAAGTTCACTCTGTATACCTGACAAGTTATTTTTGAAATTCAGATTATTAGTTCATATTTGAATTTATATTACCCCTCAATCTGAACTTTGACATAAGTAGTTCTAATTTGGAGATATGTAGTTTGTTAATTCCCATTTTTTTTCATTATTGATATCCCAAATAGATATTGCTTCCTACAAATTGCTGACCTTACGATTGGTAAGAAATGTTTTCAGTTTTATATCTCACATATGAATGGCATTGTATGGTTCTGACTTATTTCTTTTAGCATATGATTTCAACATCCACCCATGTTGTCGCAAGTGGCAGTATATCATCTTTTCTTATGACTGAGTAATAAAACTGAAAGCAACAAATGAACAAGACAAACAAATAAATCTCATAGATATAGAGTAGTTTAGTAGTTACCAGAGGATAAGTGGGGAGGGATGTGGTAGAAGAGGGAAAAGGGTGTCAATTATATGATGATAGAAGGAGAACTGACTCTGGGTGGTGAGCACACAATGCAATATATAGATGATGTATTATAGAAATGTACACTTGAAAGCTATATAATTTTGCTAACTTACCGTGTTTCCCCGAAAATAAGACCAGGTCTTATACTAAGGTTTGCTCCAAGAGATGCATTAGGGCTTATGTTCAGGGGATATCATCCTGAAAAATGATGCTAGGGCTTATTTTCCGGTTGGGTCTTATTTTCAGGGAAACAGTATGTCATAGCATTAAATTTAGTAAAAATTAAAACAAAACAAAACAAAAAAACCCAACCATGTTGGACTTTAAAACAAAACAAAACAGAAGAAATGCAAAACACTCCTTGTCACCTTGGGAACTTTAAAAAAAAATTGCTCGATAATTTTCTGTGAGCGATTTAAAATACCCATGGTTCACATTGCTAAGTACATGACCTTTGTGTCACTTTTGAGCTTCTGTGATCATTTTGTCAAATTTGTCATATGCATATATACCATGGTAGAGATATAGATGTAATTTATGATGTTAACCAAATCGGTGATCAAAGGTATTTTTTTCAATAATGTAATAATTGTAGAAAAAAGCAGCTGTTTAACCCTGACATTCTAGATAATTCATTATTTGAGTGAATTTAAAATAAGATTTGTCAGTAAAAAATATATATTGTCAATCTATATAAATCAAATGGGTAGGAGTGGAATTAGCTATTTATGTACCTCCCTGAAAGGCATTTTCTCATCTCTGCCATAGTCCTGAAGCCCCTGATTTTAATATTTTTATAATTTCAGTCCTAGCATCGACCATCTTCCACATACCACTCCTAATACTAGCTATATCATGTAACAAAATGAGAAATATGGAGTGTGCTGGTGTTTGGTAGTCATAGAAACTCCTAGTTCAGGTCTTTCCAAAACTGTTTGTAAATCAGTCATATGTACAGTGTCTGAAAAATCATCCAAAATTGGAAAATAGGGCAAAAAGTGGGTTGACATATACTTTTAATGTTACACTAAGGCAAAGACCACTGAACATTATTTAGGGGAATGTACTTAGATTGGTTCACCATTTACTATTGATTAAATGCTCAGACATATTGAAATTACAGATTAGCTTGCAATTTTTTGTCCAGAAGAGATATAAATATTTTCTGTCTTTATAACACATAGATAGCCCAACGATTGTGTTAGCCTTTGTGAATATTAACCGTTTTTGTAGACTACCCTATTATCCTCTAAATACCCTAGCTTCTCAGCTGTTCTTTTTATCAGTTATAGTGTCATTTCACTGAAACTCTCATTAATGAATGAGTTAAATAAAATTTTAACATGCTTCTTTTTCTATTTTTGTCTGAGAGTCATTAGGTTAAGCTCTTTGAAAGTTACAGTTTCAGAATAGCTTTTGAAATAATGTGGATATCTGTACCACATTACTGGCTCCCACATTTGGATCCAGTACTGGAGTGTCCATAGGATAACAATATATGAGTCCAGGATAACATGAAGGAAAACTCAACAAAATTATGACGTCTATGAAGGTTTTGCTCTGTGTCCTTTTACTAGTACCTAGTTAATGCCTCAGCCTTGTTAAATGGATGCCTAGCTTCATCCATTATTCCTTTCCTAATCTTCAAGACCCATCCTTATATTGCTTCCTCTGAGTCTTTTAGTCTCAGCAATCTGCAACTCAGAAAGAATTTGTTTCCTTTCTCTGGTAGTCTGCTGGTATTTTCACACTTCTATTTATAATGTAAATTCAGTTCCTGTGTCACTCTCATTAACCTATTGTTTATTTGGGCAGAAATCCTATCATAGTCATTTCTGTTGATCTGGCTCCTAACTTACTGGCAAATAGAGAATATAAACACAATGGAAGATGCTGACTCCTCCTAACTCAACAGTGAATGAATAATGAAATAATACATTAACAGTGGAAAGGACCAAGTCATATTAGCATTGAGGAAAATAAGTCGACCTGATACAAAGACAATAGAGGGTTGTGTTGGAAGAGGATAAGATGGAAAAAATAAGACAATAATGGCCAAATCAGGAATGACCTTGCATACGGGATTATTAAACTCTTTCAATTGAAATAATTTATTTCAGTATCTTTATGTTAGGTTACATATGCATTGCCTCTGTGAATGTATAAAAAACCTTTATATAAATTGTTTAATTGTCTAAAACTTCACCCAAGTCAACATACACTGTATACAGTTTGCTATAAAACATTGTTTACAGATCTTAAAACATGTGCAATTAAACAACAAATATATACCTTAGTACCTGGAAAGATTTAATAAGAAAATAATTTTTAGTTATGCTATAGTTTAGAGTGTATGAAGAATTACATTTCCCAATTTAACTTCTAATATGAAATAAAACATCCTTTTTTTTTTTTTTATTCCTCTCTTGAGGGAATATTTCAGATTCACTGAAGAACTACAAGATAAAAGACAAACTTTTTTGTAGAACTTTTTCAAAGAAAAATTTATTTTTGAAATATGAGGTGTTTTTTTTTAAGTTCATATGAATTGCATCCTCTTTCTGTGTCAGAGTCCCGACCTGCTCCTGTGCTGTGCCTTACTTTTTTTCCCCCCCAGCTTTTTCTGCTTTTCTTTTATCTCTCTCCTTGTTAAATTGTATTTTCTGTGCAGAATTAGACCTGAAGGTTTTAACTTTTTTCAGTTTTTCTTAAATCAAGTGTGGTCGCAATCAGGTAACTGTTTGGAAGAGGTAAGAAATAGAAAGAAAGGAGTAAAGGGAAGGCCATGCTGAGAAGAAAGACCAAGGCAGGAAGAGAGAGAGCGTGCAATTCTGCTAGCAATTAACACAGGGTGTCCTTTTTGCTTCAGGATCTAGATAAATATTTGGTTGAGTAAAGGTAATGACTCATAAGCTACCTCTGAAATCCTTTTTATCTATTCTTTTTGCATGAAAATGTCTGAGTTAATGGGATAACTACATTTGGAGATGTTATCTCTGCTTTAGAAGTAATATTGACCTAGCCCAAAAACTTTCAGAATTTGGAAAATTCTACAGTGAGTTCCAGGTAGATAAATCTTCAAAAGTTCTTTTCTCTAAACTGTTACAATGGACAAATAACTAAATATTAGTGCTCTAAATTAAATGTGCATCTTCATTTTCCTAGTTTTTCTTCTCTTACTTTTATTCAGTGATCCTAAACTGATTTAATCCAATATTTTTTGCTTGTTTGTTTCTTTGTTTAATGAAAGAGGAAAGGCACACACCTTTGCTTTGTTTGCAAAATTCAGCTGCCCACCCACCAATCTTTCATTTTCTTAAGTTTCTGATTGGTAGATTAGATTACAGCAATTGCTCCGACCCTCCCCTTCAGAGATTGGCAATTATTAATTAAAGACAAGGAATTCGATCCTGGTTTCACCTTGATAATCAGATGCTTTCTGGGAGGTCTACTGGAATTCTTTTTCAGTGGGTTGATTATGATAATATTGAGACAGGACATTTTAAAATGCTATACTTAGAAATGGGTCAGGAGGAGGAAAGCAATACATTTCTATATTGAGGGAAACAAAAGAACTTTAATCAAGAGTTGTTTTACTTGCTCCTCCCGGAATAAAAACTTGGGAACTTTACCAGCAATTAAATCTATCTGATACATATTTTTTAACTTTGTATATCCGTTGCAAACTTAATTCTGAAAACCTCTGTGAAAACTACTATTGTAGAAAAACAATTCAACTAAGTTATGTAAACTGTGATACTAGAGAATAAGCACAAAAATAGAAGAGTGAGGATGGTTAGAAAGTTGGTATGTTATCTAGAACTTTCCTTTTCTGATCTCTGCCTAAGAAGATATTTGTTATCAATTGTTAAATTGAACTGCTTAGGTAGCATTTGCTTTTCAATGATCCCTGTTAGTTTTGTTTCTCATTGTTATGGATATAGTAGATCATTAGTTAGGCTTATTAAAACATGTGGTCCTCCAGATGAGTGCTGCACTTCCAGGATATGTGATAGTTTGTGCAAGTCCTGAGACAAACTTCATCTCATCCAATGTGGGCTGGTGTGTGAGAATGACTGTTTGGTGAGCCATCCCAGCTCCAGCGCTAGCATCTGCAGCTCAGCACTGCTTCATTTTACTCCACCCGTTCTGCATACAGTCACATGTGTAGTGATGAAATCTTGTGGTTTAACGGGACAATGGTCCCCCAAAGAACAGCAGTCATTTTTTGTGTGTTTAAAACTGAAAAAATCTTAAGGAAAAGTAAAAAAGGATAGTTTTAATTTAGATAAGAGAAGTTTTGGAAAAATAAATAGTAGAATAATGCATTAGCTCTTGCTCTGATATGGAAATGACAAATATTTCATAAATTTTATGTTTAAACAAAAGAGAGCGGGAGAGAGGTAAAAGGGATGGGAAAAAGCAAAACAAAACAAAACAAAACTACCATTTACTTCCACACAAATTTTTTTCAGTCTGGTGAAAAAGAACTCTATTGAAATTTGAAACGAAGCAAGAATGGTTGCATGAGATTTGTAAATAATTTTAGTTCTGTATTTATTGAATATTTAATATCTAAAAGGATCACTTGATATATTTAGTTAAGCTTCACGTCATAGAGTAAGTAATGTAAATTTTTAAATAGTCTTCATGTATTTGGGGCTTTATTCAGGAATATAGCCTTCACGTGTTCCAAGTATGTACTGTATGTATGTATGTATGTATGTATGTATGTATGTATGTATTTTAAAAGATTATCAGTTAAGCACAGTTATTTGTCCTAAATTTTGACACCTATGTGGCTGATATTTCTCTGTTCTCTCAGTTTCTTTAGGGTGTCTGATTTTCATTTGTTTCCTTGATTATAGCTTTCTCTATCTTTATTGTTTGAGTCCCTGAACTTGCTAATAGTAATAGTAATAATCATCATCATCATAATAATAATGTATTTTCTGATTGAGATACACCCATTGAACATTCTATATGACTTTAGCAATTTTTAAAGTAAATTTGCATTTTTATCACATTGGCAAACAACGGTATATTGTTCAATAGTGTATTGAGCAGAGGCTCGTTTTTGGCCAGTTTATGAAGCCATGGCCTCCTTCTAATAGATGTTTAGGTCCCCCAGATATATGTTGTTCTGGAAAATGATCACGTATTTCATATCATTTCTGTAATTTGATTAACAGAATTGGTTGGCAATTTTATGTGACTTTGCCTTTATTCTAATGGGATAAGTCCCCCCACTGAGTAGAAGTTGTGAATTTGTAAAAACATGTATTAAAAAGTGAATGCCATATGGTTTCAAGTGGGTGCTAGACTTATTAGGGGGACCACATTGTAAGTTATAGAAATGTCTAACCACTATGCTGTACACCTGAAACTAATATCATATTGAATGTCAACTGTAATGGAAAAAAAAAGAAGATATTGCCCATTATACCATGAACTGCTGTGAGAGTAGCAAGTAAGAAGAGCTGGTTTAGATTTGAGCCACATTCTCAAAGATATGCATGGTGGCCAGTGTGAAAGTTCCTTTGGCCATCACGCCATTCACCAAGAAACTTGGGTGAGCTGCTTTAAGCATCACCACAAAGTCATTGATGCCCCAAAGTAGTTCATCTTTGGACCCTCAATATCGGAGGTGGATTGTGCTCACATTCCCTCCAGGATTTTTGCGTGAGAATGTTGTTTCTGTTCCAAAGACCCTTCGGTATTTTTTTCTGCCCCAAGCAATCTTCAGATGAATAAATAAGACAAGGTTTTCCTAACAGGTTTGCAACAAGATATTTATTTATATTTATGAACAAAAAGGAAAACTCTTGACCTAAATATACTTTTCCAAATGAAAATATGAAACTTTAGGACCCCTAAAGATAAAGTGTATATATCAGCACACCATAAGCACACTATGGTACAAATAATTGTATTTCTAACCCATAAAGACTGGGTGTGTGCATGTGTGCGTGTACTCATTTTTATATACCACAAATAATACTGCTGTAATTACTAAGTTCCCACAATAAAATTATGTACTTTTAAATAACCAACAAAATTACAAAACCTTCTTTGCTGTCCATAGGCCAGCAGAATCTTTAACAGTGCTTATTTAGCCATTGATTTTTCATAAGAGTCTAGGCTAAATTGAATCAGTTAGTCTGTAATGTACAAAACTCAAGAACACGTCAAGTATAAAAAGGAGAGAACTGATAAAACAAGAATGGCAAATGTTGACACTTAAAAATATTTGAAAAAAAGTTAGGAATTCATATGCTTCTTTTCATATTTTTAAAATTTCATTATAAGAAATATACCAACTTCCTCATCAACAAATTATGTGTAATTTTAAGTGATGATTCTTTTTTCTTGGATGACATCACTACGTCATGGAGAAAATGTACTCTTTCTTGTTTTCAATACATGTTAGTTATTTTTACACGTTCACTGTTACTTAACTGCTAGGGAACATTTTCTGCTTTCTTTCTAAATATCCTGTTTGTTCATTTATTTAAACAAATTTAAATTTTTGTTTGTAATTAAAGTGTAATAGCTTTCCATGTTTCAAAAGTAAAAACAAAATAAATTTTGACAAATCTAATCCCACCCTGTCTTATTTATCATTTTCCCTCTCCGACTATGGAAAATCACTTTCTTTTCCTTCATGTCATTGCATTATTTCTTTACACAGACACTAATATACATTTTTTATTTCATTTTTATTCCTACATATGAAAGTAGCATACTATATATTGTCTACTATGGTCTCATTTATTCACTTGGCAATATATCCTGGAGCTCTGCTCACACAATTTCATAGAGAATTTTTTCACTTTTTTTATAGTTGTGTAGTTTTCCATTGTTCGGATTCACCATAATTTATTTAAACAACCTCCTGTTTATGGTCCCTTTTCCTTCACACTGAGAAGAAAAAAATTGAAATTCTTACCATGTTTTGTAAGCTCTACATGATCTCTCACTTCCCTGTTTTTCTGATTTTATGCCACTTTTCTCCATACCCACAAAACTCCAAACACATCAGCATTCTTTTCATTTCTGGGGAATTTTAAACCAGTGTTTTCCAATCCTGAGTCCATCAAATTGCTAAGATTAGTTTTAATGTACTAATATATTTATTTTTCTATTTTTTCCTTTAGCATTTTTGTAAATTTATTTTTCAATTAGAGTTGACATTCAATATTATTTTATATTAATTTCAAGTGTGCAGTATAATGGTTAGACATTTATATAATTTATGAAGTAATCCCTGATTAGTCTGATACTCACTCACCTGGCATATACACTCACCTATACATAGTTATTACAATATGTCTGTTATTATTATATTACCTATGCTGTTACTATTACCTATTACATCCCCATGACTATTTTATAACTACCAAGTTGTACTACTTAATCCCTTCACCTTTTACACCCAGCCTCCAACCACCTCTCCCTTCTGGTAACCATCAGTTTGTTCTCTGTTTCTGTTTTGTTTGTTCCTTTATTTCATTCTTTAGATTCCCTATGTAAGTGACATCTTATGGTATTCATCTTCCTCTGACTTATTTCACTTAGCATAATACCCTGTAGGTTCATGCATGTCTCAGATGGTAAGATTTTGTTTCATTTTGTTTTATGGCTGAGTAATATTGTATATATGTACCATATCTTCTTTATCCAATTGTCTATTGATGGGAACTTAGGTTGCTTCCATATCTTGGCTACTGTAAATAGTGCTGCAGTGAACATAGGGATGCATATATCATTTCAAATTATGTTTTGGATTTCTTTCGATAAATACCCAGAAGTGGAATTGCTGTGTCATAAGGTAGCCCTATTTTTAAGTTTTTGAGGAACCACCAAGTTGTTTTCCATGATGGCTGCACCAATTTTCAATCCCACTAAGAGTGCATGAATACCTTATTTTTCACCTTTAGATATATTAATGGATAAATGTCTTATAATGTTGAATTTAATTTGCTGTTTTTTTAATTAAAGATTTGTATTAGTTTTCTATTGTTGCCTATTTTATTGTTCTATTTATGCATATATATATATATATATATATATATATATATATATGCATAAAACTAGTGGCTTAAAACAACATACAATTATTATCTTACACTTCTATAGATCATAACTCTAACATAGATCTCACAGGGTTGAAATCGATGTGTCAGCAGGGCTGTGCTACTTTCTGGAAATTCTAAGGGAGTATCAATGTCCTTGCTTCTTTTATCTTCTAGAAACCGCTTATATTCCTTTGCTCATTGTACCTTCCTTTACCTTCAAACCGAGCAATGTTTCATTTCTCTGACCATAACTGGGAAAGGTCTCCACTATTAGGGACCCATGGTATTCGATTGGGACAACCTGGACAATCTATGATAATCTCCCCCATTTTAAGGTCCTTAATGACATCTGCAAAATTCCTTTAGCCATGTAAGATAATATATTCACAGGTTCTGGGGATTAGAATGTGGATATCCTTGGTGGGAGCCATTATTCTGCTTACCACAGGAGTATTGAATTTATATTTATATACAAGTTTAATTTAATTTATATTCATAAACAAGTTTAGTTTGTACTTTTATTTTCTGTGCTGAATAGACTTTTTTATGAAGGCTAATTGATAACATGAATGTGGTAGCTTCAATAGTCTTTATGATTAAATTTACTTGATAGATCTCATATGTAACATAGTGTATGCCCAATGATTTTTGCTATATTTGGATAATTATACATTTTTCAAAGCATCACATGGTCATTTATTTAAAAATGTATTTATTGATTGCCTAGCCACCATTGTACTTAAATACAATATAGGAAAATATTTACCCTCATATAGCACTAAGATCAACAAGAAAATGTGAGTTTAGTTATGGAGTTATATCTTCTAAAGAGGAAAAAATAATAAAGGAGGAATTATAGAGGATTTCAATTTTAAGCAGAATGACCATGGAAGGATTCTTAAAATTAACATTTGAGTAAAGCCCTACTGTGTGTAAGGAAATAAGCACATGGATGTATTGAGAAGGACCAGAGGGGCTCAAATATAGTAGAATGGGATGGAGTCAAAGAAACAATAGGGAACATTATTTATTTAGAAATCTGTAGGTCATAGGAATGACCTTTTATTTTACTGTGAGAGAGACGAGTTAACATTGAAAATTTTTGAGCAGAAAAGTGAAACAGTTTGACTTTAGTTTAACAAGATGATATTGACTGTTACATCACATTTAAGGTAGACAAGAGTGGGAGCAGAGAATCTATTGAAAACTTTAAGTTCAAAGAATTAATAGCTTAGGCTAGGGGAGCTAGCAATAGAGTAAGGTATGGTTGAATTTTAGGTATACGTTGCAGGTCAACTGGTGGATTAGATGTAAGGTATAGGAGAAGAAGACAAGAATGACTACAATATCTTTGGTCTTAGGAAATAGAGTTAGAATTAAGTGAGATGGAGAAGTCCGTAGGATGAGTAGGTTTAAGGAAAATGTTAGAAACTTAGTTTTGGATGTGTTAGATTTGAGATGCCAGTAAACATCCACATATAGAGATATTGAATGGACAGTTGGATATAAATGTTTATGGGAGAGATCTAAAATTTAAGATGTGAATTTGGGAGTCACCAACATCGGTGATAATAGTGACTTGGGATAACCCAAGGAATGATTGTAGAATGAAAAGAGAAGAGGTCCAAGGGCTGAGTCCTGAGGACCTTAAATATTTGGACATCAAGGAGAAGAGACACCAGCAAAAACACAGATAGTGCCCAGAAAGAAAAGTAGGTTTCCTGAAAGTCAAAAGAACATGTTTTAAGGAGGAAAAAGTGACCAGCTGCATTAAATGCGGCTAAATCATATAAGATAAGGACTGAGGAGAAAGATGGCAGCACCAAGGAAGCTACAAGAGAATAAGAGAGTGAAGGGGATTCCTCAGAGAATTTAAGGAACTCCTAATGAATGCCTAGTTAGGCCTTTTTTCATGGCATAGGCACCAAGACCTTGCTTTCTGAAAACAAAGGTGAGATGGGGCAGGGTTGACCAGTTTTGAGGAGACGAGTCTATGCGTGTATTTTTTTCCTCAGGCATTGGTGCAGCACCTCATCTTCAGATACTTGCAAAATAGATCTCAGGTTCAGGTATGGCTCCATAAGCAAGTCACTATGTGGATAGTAGGCTAGATCATAGGTTTTATAAGTGCATGAACTTCATATTAGATGATGCAGAACTGAGTCATTCTAAACAAAGTCAAGAAAATAGCTTGGTTGAGATCATACTAAAAGAAATAATGCTATTCTGTTCCAAAGTGTCTCCAACTAGTAATGACTAATGAAGTGAGAAATTGGTGAGAAGTCAATACAGTTGAGAATGTAGTTATTAAACATTTATTGATATTACTTTGATTACCCTTATTTTATTAACAGATGACAACAAATGCTGTGGGACTGTTTTTAATTTTTTTAAAAAAGATAAAGTCTGAAAATTCAGCTCTTAATTGAGCAATCTGGGGCATTTTGGTGAGCTTACTAACAAAAGTGTTATTGGAAAAGTAAGTATAAACCTTGATTTGAAGCAGTTTCAAGTAATAATGGGTAAGGAAAAATTTGATAGTGTAGAGACAGAGGGGAAATTGCTAAAGCAATGAGTAGGAGATAGATGACCCTGTCTTGGGCACAGATAGAAAGGTCAACCTTGTGAGTAGCCTGGGTAGTGTTACGGGACAGAAGGCAGAAACTATGAGCACAGTTGAAAGTAAGTGAGTAGAAGTGGTTGTACAAGTTCATGAAACTCCCCTGTCATTAGCTTCTATTTTCTTAGTGAAATTATTGCCAGATTGAATTCCTTACATTTTTTTTATAAAGGTATGATTATTTGTATATTTAGAAAGCCTTTCACACTAACAAAATTTCCAAATTTGTTACCATAAAATTTTCTTAATACTTTTTACTCTCTTTTGTTTTTATTACCATATCTCATACATATGTGTGTGTGTATATATATATGTGTATATATATGCATATATATATACACATATATATGTGTGTATATATACATATATATGTGTGTGTATATATATATGTGTGTATATATATATATATATATATATATATATATATATAAAAATTTTGTCTCACTTTTTATATTTATTAGCCTATTTGGAAGTTGCCCATTAGAAACATTTTCCAATGTTTCTAATTAATTCAGTCAAACATGATTTTAAATAAAATATTTTAGTTTATCCAGGTTATCAATGAGTTTCATACATATCTGTAAAGTAAGATATTGATAGACATAGCTACATTTTTGTCCCTTTCACTCACGGTTCCTGAAAGGTAGCTAATCTCCAGCTTGAGGTAAAAGTTGAAACCAGAATTTAAATAGTGTGCTAGATACCCCTAACATTTCTAGATTTTCCTCTCTAAAGCAGGTCTTGTTTCAAAAATTCACCATTCACCACCCTCACTCTTGGGAATTTTCATTCTTTAGGATTTCTATTATAAGAAACAACCCTATTTATTAATACACCAAAACACAACCTTATCATAAGAATCGTCCTCTGTGAATAGTCACAGAAACTCCTTTACTCTCATCTTTCTCCTTGTTACTTTGTTCTCATCCACTTATCTACCTAGCACACACTTCCACAGTACAGTTGATAATAGAGATAGGAGCCCTTCTAGTCAGTCAATGTCTTGGAACCCATCTCTCAGAAGTCCTGGCAGTGAATTAGGAAACCAGCCTGTAATTAGCATGCATTGCCAACACCTGTGTGCCTCTGCCCTTCACTGTGGAGTTCAATACACCATACAGTAGGAATGATCAGTTCTGGGCTTCACATCACAAATAAAGAGGGCAAAGACTATACTTTCAGGGATCATTTCTATAGTTCGTTACAAATAAAGGGGGCCTGAATCATATCCCACTATAAGCTCTTTCTTGGCTTAATGAATACTGTTTCATTACCTATATTAGCAAAGGCATTACCAAAGCTCTCACTTGGAACAACCGTCTGCACAACCAGCCAGAAGCCCCACGGTAAATCAGTATGATCAAACTTGCACACATCTACATGCACATACACGAACACACGTATCTTTCTACTGTGATTTTGTTGACATTCAATTCTACGATTTAACTACCCCCAGAATGGAGGGGATTTAGCTGAGAGTAATGGACCTGTAGGTATAGAGTCCTAGTATAAAAAAACATGTTCAAAATAAAACCAATAATAATAAATAATTAACTATGAATATCTTATTCTTGTCAAGGTTTGAAAATAGTGTTTGAATATGATGTAGATTGTTCCCTTCAATTGTAATTACTTTTTCTGTTGACTGTCTGGGCTCCTTCTTCACAATGGAGCTTTGAAAAGGAAAGGCACTTGCGTGCCAGTGTATTTGCTCAGCTATGCTGTAATTGTCTTAAATGTGAGCTGATGGAAGAAAAACAAACAATAAGACTTTGTCTTTAACCAAGACACTGAAAATGAGACCAGCCAAAGCAGAAATGACAGTGAGAGTAAAAACATAACCCTTTTCAAATTGAATGAGTAGGCCATTTGTGTCTGAAATGAGATATTCTATCATAAATGTACTGATGCTGACTCTGGAGGCTCCAGGTTAAGGTCTAAAAGAAAATTTAGAGAGAATTTCAAATTATTACAACTTTAATTCCTTGTATAATGTTGGTGATTTTAATGTTTACTATTCTCTATTCATATGACGTAGACTTCTTCTCTTTTTCACCTACTCTCCTAAGCATAAGACAAATCATTGGGGTCAAATTAAAATACAATATGGCTAGAGAAATGCTGGTCTGCCAAGGGAGAAAATGGAAACTGTACCAAATTTGCTAAAAGTCCTGACACACATGTATGAATGAAGCTGTATCATGAAGGGGCTCTTGTCTCTGAAAAGACCCAAAGGACACCTCATATACCAATTCGATAAGGTAACCAGCATTGTTGAGATACTCATGAGCAAGTGTCCTCTATTGGCCAGAATTGACTATAGGAGATGTTGTCATAAAACTGGTCTTCCCAAGAGCAATTGGGATGGTAGAAATTAGAATTGATAGAGACCATATTGTGGTTCTTAATCGTCAGAAGCAAGGTGGTTGTACTTACTGTAATGGGTGACAGAGTAGCACTGGGTGGAGGGTATGCTGATGTGCAGAAAGCTGTAGATATAGATATAATTAGTAGAAAATGATGTTCTTAAGAGCAAAATTAAATGGGCAGCCAATAAAGATATTAGATGATCAAAATTCTGAGGACAGCCACTCTGAAAGAAATTCACAAAAACTTTTCAGTATTTCAACTTGATACAGTTCTGTGACCCAGAAACTGTCGTCTGAAGAAAAGGCAGAGTTCCACTGAGGAGAGACTCTACAATGCCACAACAGGATATATAGTAATAATTCCTCTAAGCCTTACGCAGAAGGACCTATGACCAGTTACACAGGTAACAGTACAATAGAAGTCAAGAACCAATGTACACACAGGCTAAGTAACATTAGTACCTGGACTTGAGGCATCAATATAAAACCCTCGTGGCCCTGTTTGAGTGGCAGATTGAATGAGGTACAGGTAATAATCAAAGTCCTGTCCAGGCTGATGACAATTCACTATAATAAATTCAACCATGTTGTGGCCCCAATTGTAGCTGCTATGCCAAATGTGGTTCCTTTATGAGAGCAGATTAACTCAGCCTCAGGCATGCAGCCATGATCAGGTAAACACATTTTTTTCATCCCTTTCAAGAGAATTGATCAAAAGCAGTCCACATTTATGTGGGACAAACAAGAGAATACATTTGACATTGTGCTCCACGGCTATGTTAATTGTTCTGCCTTAATAAACTCAGAAGGGGCCTGGACCATCTGCACATTTCATAGAAGATAAAACTGGTCTACTATTTTGATGACAGTAAGTTAATTAAACCAGATGAGCAAGACATGGCAAGTATATTAGAGGCCTTAATAAGACGCATATGCTCCAGAAGTGAGAGAGAAACCCTGTAATGTTTTGGGGGCCTGAGGTTTTTAGAGGCCTAGTGGTCAGGGGCATGCAAGGGAAACCTCTTCAAAATAAAGGATAAAATTATTGCACCTTAGACCTTTCACTACTGAGAAGAAGCAAAATATTTAGGAGGCTTCTTCAAGTTCTGGAAGAAGTTCTCACTTCAGAATACTCGTCTGAGAAAATTGTTCTGATTCATTTATAAAGTGACATGAAACACTTCCAAATTTAACTTGGGCTCATAACAGGAGAAGGCTCTTTAACTTGTCCATATTGTAGTGCAAATTATGCTGATACTTGGGCAAAATGACTATTTATTCTTATGGTACTTGTGATGGTCAATTTTATGTTCCAACTTGACTTGATTAAGGGACACCCATGGAGAAGGTAAACATTATTTCTAGGTGTCTGTGAGGGTGTCTCAGAAAGAGATTAGCATTTAAATCAGCACACTAAGTAAAAAAGATTGTCTTCACCCATGTGGATGGGCCTTATCCAATCATCCAATCCTTTGAGGTCCTAAATAGAACAAAAAGGTGGAGGAAGGGCAAATTTGTTCTCTCTGTTTGAGCTAAGACATCCAACTTCTGGCCTAGGACATCAGTGCTCTGGTTTTCATGATTTTGGGCTCAGATTAGGACATATATTATCACACCTCCCACCCCAGAATACACACACATGCACATACATACACAGACACACACAGACACAGACACAGACACACACACACACACACACACACACACACACCTCCAATCTCTGACCTCTGGACTCAGACAGAATTATGCCACCAGTTTTCCTGGTTCTCCAACTTGCAGACAGCAGATAACGGTACTTTGTCCATAACTGCATGAGCCAATTCCTATAATAAATAAATCTGTATATCAATATCTATTCGTCTATCTGTCTATCTGTCTATCTATCTCTTTATCTATCTATCTATCTATCTATCTATCTATCTATCTATCTATCTATCTATCTATCTATCTATCTATCTATGTATCATCATCTCTTTCCCCTATTGGTTCTGTTTTTCTGGAGAACCCTGACTAATACAATACTAGAACAGTGTTTGTCAACCCAGCACTATCAACATTTCAGACTAGGTAATTCTTTGTTATGAGACTGTCTTCTGTATTATAGAATGCTTAGCAGCATTCTTGATCTTTATCCATTAGATGCCAGTAGCATCCCCTCATCCTGAGTTGCAACAATCAAACATGTCTCCAGGTATGGCCAAATGTTTCCTGGAGGGCAGAATTGTTCCTCGTTGAGAACCATAGCTCCAGAGATGGCTACAGTGTGGGGAAAACACTATATAGATTTAGGGCAAACAACACAATCAAATTGCACCATAGATCTATGGGGGTCTGGGACAAAGATGTGCTATCTGCAACATACCATTAAAAATGTCCTGGTATGGTTCTGGCCCTGGTAAAGATTAAAAATCTAATCATAAATCATCAAGCCACCATGTAACCAAAGCTTCTCCTTATGAGCTGGGTCTGTCAGATCCACAAAGTCATAAGACACATCTGGGGCCAGGTGCATGCAGGGTCAAAGAGCATAAAGTACACCACAAATGTACGAGGTTGGACAATTAAGTTCGCAAACTCATCCTAGGAAAAGTGCTATCTACCTCATGGCTGAGTATCACTATGGTCACCTTTGATGTACTACCCTTGGGAAGCTATGCACCAATGCCAGCGCCCAGTCTACCCTTCAAAGCAATTTTAGAACTCTTTTTCTGGAATGGCCATCAGAGCTGTCATCGTATTACCCTTGATGTCCTGAATGTTGTCAAAATTTCTTCCTTTCGATATTTCCTTTATCTTTGGGTAAAGAAAGAAGTCACTAGTAGCCAGATCTGATGCATAGAGAGGGTGTTCCCATGCAGTTATTCGTTTACTGGCTAAAAACCTCCTCACAGACAGTGCTGTGTGAGCTGGTACATTGTTGTGATGCAAGAGCCATGAATTGTTGGTGAAAGTTCAGGTCATCGAACTTTTTCACACAGCCTTTTCAGCACTTCCAAATAGTAAACTTGGTTAACTGTTTATTTAGTTGGTACAAATTCTTAATGAATAATCCCTCTGATATAAAAAAAACAACAACAAACAAACAAAAAACTTAGCCACAACATTGCAACAAGTGAGTGAACTTAATTGCCAGATCTTGTATATTCCAAACCCTATGTCATCCACTACTGTCCTTTGACACCGCTCCCTAAGGTCACAAGGGAAATTTCTTATGACCAGCTGAAGGAGGAGTTAAAAAATTGAGTTTGGTTCATGGACTAGGGGGTTTAGTAAGTGAATACAAGCTGAAAATTAACCATTGCTGCACTATAGCCCTACTTAGGGTTGAAATTGAGAAAGGCTGTGGTGGTCAATTCATATTTGACATAGTTGTTATGGCAATTTAGTTAGAAAAATGCTGTTTTTTCAGTAGATAATTTGGGAACAATAGCCATTGCTTCACAACATACACAAAAACTAACTCAAGATGGATCATGAACTTAAACATAAAAGCTGAAACTATAAGATTTCTAAAGAAAAATATAGAAAGTAATCTTTGTAATTTTGAGGTAAGCATGGATTTCTTATGTAAAATGTAAAAAGCACACATCATAATAGAAAATTAGATTATTTGAACATTGTAAAAATTAACACCTCTCCTTTAAAATATTAATACAATGAAAAGACAAGCCACAGACTGAGATATATATATTTGCAATAGTTATAGCTAACAGATAATGTGGTGTCTAAATATATAAAGAATGTTTGCAATTTGATAATAAAAAAACAAGCAGTGCAATAAAATGGGTAATATTGAAAATGATGTTAAAAACTGTAATTCACAAAAAGACCTGAAATGAAAGAACATAAACCATACTAAACTAATTAAAAGTATACTGGATAACTGTTAAAATAAGACTCAAAGTGGAGAATATTACTAGGGAAACATGGATCATTTTATAATGATCAAGAGGTGAGTTTTCCAAGAAGATATGGCAAAAAAATATGAATCAGAACAAATAGAAAAGAATGGAGAGACAAATTGCTAATTATAATTTGAGACTTTAACACAATTGCTACTGATAATTGATAGAAAATTACATGGAAAATTAGTAAAAATAGAGAAAACTTGCACAAAACATCAACTAAATTGAACTAGTCAACATTTTTAGAACACTCTAACCAACAAAAGTGGAATACACATTGTTTTACAGTACACACAAAACGTTTAACAAGCTAGTTCATATTCTAAGCTAAAGAACAAACCTTGATCAATTTAAAAGAATAGAAATCATTTTAAGTATGTTCTTGGATTATAAGAGAATTAAACTATAAAACATTAACAGAAAAGTATTTAGAAATTTTATAAGTATTTGGAAATTATTCAACACATTTATAAGTAATGGGTCAGAGAGGAAATCTCAAGGGAATATTTAAAAAACATATATAGAAATTTTCAACATATTGAAATTGGTAGGATTCAACTAAAAGTGTGCTTAGAAAAAAACGTGTAGATGTAAATTCTATATTACAGAAGGAAAAGAAATTAAAGTAGGAATATATGCTTTCAAATTAAGAAACAAACAAAAATGTAACTAAAACCCAAATAAACAGGACCAGAATAATATAAGAAAGAATGCAAATTGAAGAAAATGAGAGAGAGAGAATCTAACCCAAAACTGTTTTTTTTAAAGATTACCAAAATTGATAAACATTTCACCCAATTGACCAAGAGAAGAAGAGAGAAAATGCAATTTATCAATATTAGAAATGAAAGAGGGTCCATCACCGAAAACTCCACAGACATTTAAAAAGATCATACGGAAATACTATGAAAAATACTATGGCCCAAAATTCAGCAACTTAGAAGAAATGAACCAATTCCTTGAAAGGCACAAATTTACAAGGTATAATTATGAATGAATAGATATGAATATATCTATCAAAGAAATTGAATTCTTAGTTTAAAATCTTTCTAGAAGAAAACTTTAGGCCCACATTGTTTCAATAGTGATTTCTACCAAACATTTCAGAAAGAAATAATACAAATTTCATCTTAACTCTTCAGGAAATAGAATAGGATAAAACACTTCTCAACGCATATTTTGAAGGTAGCATTACTTAATGTCAAAAAGAGGCAAAGACATTGCACGTAACAAAACTACAACCCATTAGTCCTCATAAATATAGACAAAATAAACACAACCTGTAACAAAATATTGGTTAATCAAATCTCTAAAAAGGGTAATGTAATCAAGTGTTGTTTATACAAGGAATGTAAGACTGGTTCAACACTGGAAAACCAATCAATGTAATTCATCATATTAACAGATTTAAAAACAAACAAACAAATACACAACAACAACAAAAACATTAAAAATAGAAGATAAATTATTTAACCTGACAAATTTCATCAGGTTAAATAATCAAGATATTAGAGATAGGCACAAAGCCTGTCTCTAATATCTTATTTAAGAGTAAATGACTGAATGTTTTTTAACTAAAATGAGGAACGAAAGAAGGATTTTCTTTCAATACTCCTATTTGGAATCATACTGAAAGTTCTGGCCAGTGCAGTAAAACAAGAAAAAGAAATAACAGGAATTCAAAATCACAAAATAAAAGGTAAATATTCAAAAATCAATTGCATTATATACACTAGTAATGAAATACTGGAATTAAAACATTAAAAATGTACCACTTTCAAGATACCAAAAAAAAGACAAAAACCCAAATATTTATGAAAACTTTAAAACTTTGATGAAATAAATTAATGAGAATGGTCTCTGTTTATATGTTTTAATGGAGAGATAAATTGTGTATATAGTATAGAAGAATTAATACTGTTAAGCTGTCAGTTTTTCCAAAATTGATTTATAGATCAAACATAATTTCAACTGACATCTTAGGAGACATTTCTTTTGAGGCATCAGGAAACAGATTCTAAAATAAATGGACAAGCATAGGAGTTAGGATAGCTAAGACAATTTTGAAAATGATGATTCAAATTGTGGTTGCACTATCTGATTTCAAAATGTTTCATAAAGCTATGGGAATAAGATACTTTGTTGTTGGTGAAAGAATTGTTTAGACAGGTAGGTCAATGGAGAATAGAGTTCAGAAATGTCCACACTACCATGATCGACTGACTTTGACAAAGTTGAAAAAGTAAAGAAAAAAGAATAGTCTTTTAAACAAAGATGGTTACTAAAACAATTTGTTATCTAAATATAAAACAAAACAAAAACAACATAAAGAAACATCTCACATACATTACACCTTTACAAAAATTAACTCAAAATTGGTAATCTATCTAAAGATAAAATGTAAAAATATCGAATTTTAAGAAGAAAATAAATGTACGATATTTACACAAATCTTATTTCCTTACTCTTCTTTCCCTGTGTGTTTAAATATATGTTTTTGATGTCTGTTTTATTAGCTGATCAGTTTCTTGAGCATAGGAAAATTTAATGTTTGCTTTTGTCATCTTCCACTGGTCTGCCTTATTTAATCCCATACTGATACTGATGATAATAAATACTTGTTAGTTGACAGATTAATTTGTCTTATAAACTATGATTCTCCCCCAAATACCCAAACGTTTTTATACATATGTAATTTTTTAAAAAGTTTTGGAATATTATTAAGTGCAAAGAAGAAATTAGCTGTTACATTAAGGACCATTTAGCAAGAGCACAGAAGGTAGAAGTTAGGCGTTAGTGAGTGAAGTAGTATAATTTTAGTTCACAATGTGAATGTTAATTGAATCCTATTGATAATACTACAGCTATAACTGTATAGTCACTTGTTAAGTACAGAAACAAAGTAATTATGAAAGTCAAAACAGTGAATTAAAACAAGCAGGTAATGGAGGGTCTTGTTAGCACACCATTGTATTTTCAAAAAACTAAAATTGAATGCAGTGAGCCCAAGACAATGAGGTAAAACATTTTTTTGGAGTTCAAGTTAACTGTTTTAAACTTTATTCAAATAAAATTTTGAAGTGAAAAGGAGAATATAATATTCAATATTTTATACATTTGCCCCCTTAAAGGCAATTTACCACTCATATTTGTTGATTGGAGGATTCTAGTACTTGATTAGTTTTGAAATTTTTGTCTCAAATTTATTTCTTTTTTATTAATATTTGTTTTGATGGATCATCTTTTAAGGGAGTAATTAAAAGATGTTCAGACTGTAGTTTTCATTTGTATTAATCCCATGCTTGTTGATATAATTTAAGAAGATAATGCACAATTTAAAATAATAAACTCCACTCTGAAATAGAGAGTGAGGCAGATGTAGAGAATATTACCAATAGGTAAAAATTATGGAATAAAACCCAAAAGAGTGTATTGTTTGTTTTACCAGTGAACTTGTGAAATCATGATGATTATGTACATTATTTCTGATTTCTATTTTGTCCATCTTGTTTCTATGAATACAATGTTTTCCAGTGTCTTAATACTTCAGATAAAAGTCAGAATTTCCATTTTTTGTGGAAACCATGGTCAAGCTTGAAGAATTTGCCTGTCCCAGCCTTTTTGGAAATTCAATAGTCTCTCTTAAAAGTACAAGCGTGCCAGTGTATAAAGCTCATTTATACTTGATACCAAAAGTGAGGTTCTCTGTACTTAAAAGTCAGAATCAGAATATCATTAGTAAAGAGCACATTTTTAGTGGATGAGGAAATGATTGTAACTAATAAATCTCTTTCATGCTCCATTGCTTTCTTTATCTCTTTCATGCTCCATCATTTCCTTTCTCTCTTGTTCATGGTTGCTTTTTCTTTATTTTGCTCTTTCTTGAAGCATTAGAAAAATGAATGTGAGATGCCTATAAAAATTATAGGCATTTTATAATACAAAATTATCAAAATAAATTGTTGATGGCATGCAATAGGGGAAAGATAAGAATAGATCTATTATAAGATGATAGTGAACTAACAAACTTTAATGTGTGTCACAGTAACCAGAAATACTAACAAGATACCTTCACATCAGTGCATTCAGTGCATCAGTGCATTCACGGCATATATCTTTTCCACATATTTACTCAAAATGATGCTGACCGACTGGTGTATAGGAATGATGCATTTCCATAACTCAATTCTCTCAGTAAAGAGGAAATATATGTGTGGAAGTGGGAGAAGGTAGGTGGAAAAAATGATAATTTTCTATGTTTCAGAACTTCATTTTCCACAAAACAAAATATGCATATCATTTTTAGGGCAGTGATTTGAAATTCTCTTGGAACTATACCAGCCTATATGCATTTGAAATCTTTTTTTTAACTTCCCTTAATATAATAAATAAAACTAAATTTAAATATCAGTATTTTAGAAATTATTCTATCAAGATCACAAACAGAACACATACTTTGTTCCTGATCCCATCTCTAGATGATGAGCCCCGAAAGGACATGAATCTGAATGTCTTAATTCCTAATCAACACTAGCATGGTTCTTTACATGTAATAATGCCAGATAAATGTAATAATGTCGGTTTTATTAAAATGACCTTTTGTTCAGCTAATTATTTCATTAATGCAAACTGAATACTACATAGACATATTTAAAAGTCGTTAAATTTTTCTTAGGGGGTGAAATACTTTTTATGATTCTAAGAATGGGTCTTTCATGACAGGAAAATGAGGAAAATTAATAAATTAAACAATTAACATGCATGTGTGTGTATGTGTGTGTGTGTGTGAGAGAGAGACAGAGAGAGACAGAATCTATATATATACAATTTTGTATTTTTTGAAATTTTTGTTGGATATACCTATGATAGCAGACAATAATAGTTGCTTACTCAATATCCATTGTCCCCATCTTTTACAACTAAATAATAAATTCTTTCAAAGGCCTAAATTGTCCAGGAAAAAACAAACAAACCAGAAACAAACAAAAAAAACTCTCGCATTCCCAGAATGTCTTACAACTCTAATCAACATGCAAGCAAGCTCTAACAAATCTGGAGAAAACATAAGCATTTTGGATGAACTAAGTAAAATAAAATAAAGATGGAATCAGCCAATATGTCCCCTTTTTCCTTCTGCCTCTTGCCTCCTAGTAGAGTACCAACCATCTTGCATGTATGAGGACAGAAGCCACACACAAAGTAGAAAGTCCCTCAATTGATGAGGAAATCATAGATTCAAAATTCTAGATCAGTCTATCTATCTTTGGACTTCTTTTATATGAAAAATATATTCTAATTTTGATAAGGAATTAGCTGGATTTTGTAACCTACAGCTGAAGGCAACCTAAATGACACATTAGCCTTCTGTTCAGAAGAAATATTGGAGCATACAGATAGATAAAACTATAAGATAAATGGTTTAAAACAGTGGAAGAAAATAATAATATTGGGGAAATGTTGGAGAGTCACATAAGATTGGTTTGTGGGGTGGGGATAAAAAGGTTGCAATCTCATGCTTTGTTATAAGAGGCTCACAAGTTTAGCTTCGACTTTTCTGGGAGTCAATACCGACCTGGAATCATAATCATAGCCCTATGGTCAAAGAAAATCAGTTATTTCGATAAAACTGAAATATTCCTTATACTCCAGTCCTAGAATGGCACAGGTTTGTAAGAGACAAATTATACAAAAGGGCAGGATAGGAAGAAAGCTGGTAGTGTGTTTGGATAAGAGAAGGTAATGGTTATTTCTCATTGACAGAATAATTGTAATGGGATGGAAAGAATTCTGAATTTACTTGGTAGTGTAAGAAATTTCACTCAGTTCCCAAACAATAGATTATAGGCTAAGGTGTTGAATGATCCTACTTCTAAAAGAAATAATGAAACCCATTTATATATTATGGTGAGGGTATAACTTCATCTGGGGTAGTTATTGCCCCTCTATGCATATACCCTTGATAGCACCAAGTAATTTTTTGAGTCCTAAATAATTTTCAAGTTTCTGAAGAATAATAAACCCACAAAACTGATCTAATTCATACTGGACATCAGTCGGAGTCTTTGAAGCAATGTTTATTCTATTTTAAGAAAATGTAATGACAATGACCCGATAAAATTCGAGTCGGAGAGTAAATGAGAATGTATCTCCTTTTTCTTCCTTCCACTTTGGAAATTTTACACATACACACAAACACACACACACATACACACACACGCACACACACAATCTGGGGTGCCAAAAAAATGTATACAAGTAGACACTTTGGTCAACATTGCTAAGCAGTAGTCCATCGTAATCAGAAGTGTCTGGACAATGATGGTAACCACTTTGAGCACCTCTTGTAATTGCAGAAGTCAAATGTGACTTGTATTCACCTTTTGTTATTGGTATATATTGAGTATTACAATTTTAATACAGTTTTTCTTTCTTAAAATGTATATAC
Organism: Rhinolophus sinicus; assembly: GCF_057876585.1. Lineage (NCBI taxonomy): Eukaryota > Metazoa > Chordata > Mammalia > Chiroptera > Rhinolophidae > Rhinolophus > Rhinolophus sinicus. The sequence goes on along the minus strand of NC_142517.1, from coordinate 41,976,423 downwards.
ATTTTTTGGTACCCTTTGTGTATACATCAGGACAGGTCTGGGTCTAGCAACTACACTGTGTGACCCAGACTTTAGTGTCTTACTTATAGTTTATGTATATGAAGGAGTTGGATTTATTATAGATAGGGAAATAACATGTATGGTTCTCAACTCTATTTTATCAGTTCTTGAATGGTGGATAAATGTTATCAATGAAAAAAGTATATGTCGCTCTAGGAGCCTGTAAATGATAATAAGAATATGTGTCTATTAGAAAGAAACCTTTGGTACATTAGAGTTGAGCATTAGCTGTTGCCATTCTTCTAAGCTTTCTCTTGAGAAGACCCAGTTTTAGAGCCCTATATAATTACCAAACAACTTTATTTTATTTTAAGATTTTTATTAAAATATAGCTAACATGTACTATTATATTAGTTTCAAGTGTACACCATAATCATTCAATATCTATATACCTAAAGAAGTTTTCATCATTGTAAGTCCAGCAACTATCTGACACCGTACTACACTATCACAATATTATTGACTGTAGTCCCTATGCTGTACATCACATTCCCACAACTTATCTTTTTCATACCTGGACATTTAAACTTCTTATTCCCCTTTATCTCTTTCCTCCCTTTTAAAATTCTTCAAATACAGTTGGCATTCAATATTATTCTATATTAATCTCAGGTGTATAGCATAGTAATTAGACATTTGTATAATTTAAGGAATGATCCCCCTGACTAGTCTAGTACCCACCTGACACTGTACATAGTTATTACAATATTATTGACTGTCTTCCTGATGACTTTGAAATATTTACCTTTTTCTCCCCTTTTGGTCATGTTCCTAGATCCAGCAGTTACTGTCTCTTCTAAGTGGGCCATGGTTCTTTTCCTTCCTTTCTCTTCCCCTCTCCTTTTCTTTTGTCCTTGCCCTTCACTTCCCTTTCATTTATTTTTTCCCCCTCTCTTTTCTTTCTATATTCTGCATTTCTGTCTAGAAAATGCCTGAAAACTTCCTAGGATGTACATATGGTGATGGTTTATTATTCTAGTTCTCCTGTACCCACTGTTCTCTCATAGTCATGAAATATATAAACAAGTGATACCTCTTAACAGCCATTTTGCTGACTGGAACAGCTATTTTTGTCAAAAGATTTGATAAAAGAAAATGATATGAGACAGGAAAACACATTTGAAAGAAAAGTTGGGTGACTCCTTTCTCAGCAATTTCATGTATAAATAGAGTTCCAGGATATTGAAGTAAAGATAAAGATTCCCAACATTCCTGCATTTCAGTACAGTGCCTTACAGATAGACTTGTATGACTAAATTAACAAAGATGTTTTTTTCTCCCCTTTCCCCCAGTTTTACTCCTTTTTACAATGTAGCACGATACATTGAACTAATTAAACTCATCTCAGGTCTGTTAGCTTGTGAAGATGAAAGAAACCTTTATGAAAAGTATATGTAAAGCTATTCACATTAGGTATGACTTTTCTTGCTTCTAAATTCACAGTGTTTGACTCATAACTAAGACAAGATACTCCTCTTTTTCTCTCTGCCTTAATGAGTTCACTACACTATTTGTAGTACACAGGATTGCACTGTTATCCAATTAGGAAAGTATACAGGATGCAAGGATTATCATTATTCTGCATAAAATTGAACCCTGCATCTTCTACCATAATCATTGTTTCATCTCCCTCAGAGATGCTCATTATCATGCATAGCTTTTGCTTTTGGAAGAACTGAGAAGTGTCCTTTGGGGGTTGAACCTCAAAGTTACTTGACATCCTCATTAACTTTTATGGCAACTAAGGTACTGAGGATCCTTACAATGAAGAGTTGTTTCAAATTTGTATTTCTTTTTTCTCTCTCCATTTGTTACATACAATCTTGTATTATTATGGAACAGAAAAAAAAAATGAGAAGGAAAACCAAAAGAAATTATCCAGATTTTTGAATATATTTTTAGTGTATGTCTAAGTAGAAATGGCAATTTTTTTTTTCTCATAAATCAAGAGGCAAGAGTTCTATGGAAACATTTAATGGTTCACATAACCATTTATTTAGTTCTGTTATTCAGAGTGTTTAAAGCCTGAAAGTTATATTAGGAGTACTAAGATTACCCATCTTATTTTATAGATGAAGTTGCAAAAACCTAACCAAAGGAAAAGACTCAAAATTTGGCAGAAGAAAATTAAAATCACAGAGTGATTTTCTAAGTTACGTTTAATGCATGTTAAAGTATGCTTAAGTATTTTAAAATATGAGACTTATAGGTTGGGCAGAGAAATTTGCCCAAATTTCTTCCTTCAGATTGACATAATATGTGTATTTGAATATGGTATTCTTCTGTTTAAAATGCTTTGCTAGTTAGTTCTTCATTACCTATCACAGTGTTTCCCAAACTTGTATGATCATCAGAATCCCATAGCGCCTGCCATATGTTCCTTATTCAGCGTATTATCCTATGATTGCTCACTAAATATGTAGTTTCATTGGAAGACTATTGTGGATGGACGTATACTTTTTGCTTTATCCTGGATATGTGTTGGAAAATCTATGATTAGTCTTTTCCTACCAACATACTCATGTATCACCCCTGTTTTGGACTGGAAGTGTGCTCTCTTAAGTCACTTTGTGAAAGGATGACCAGGAGCAGCCTGAGCCATTCATTAGAATCAAAGGGCTACTTGGAATGTGTGATAGTGAACTAAGAAATAGTTGTAGCTTTTGGAAGTTCCACAGGTGGCATTGAAATGAAGCAGCTGGTAGACTGCTTGACTTTGGAAACGTCTTTGTAAGATAAGACATCTTCACGAACCATAATTAAATATCCTTTATTTATAATCATGGAATAGAAAAATGCACAAGTAAACATCAGTATACATACCTCATTTATGTCTATGGAACTTGGACATCCATGTGTTCCAGTTCAGGGCAGGGTTATATTTATAAAATCATAGGTCAGTCTCTAAAAATAATTTAGAATAACTCAATACCTTTGGTTTCATCCTTGAAGAACATTAAAAGAATATCAAAATACATGATCCACATCATTAAATTTTCTCTATTCCTTTTACTGTTGATTCTTTAGTTCCCTAGAGCCCTCTGGAGAGTCTCAAAGTGTCCTTCAATAGATGATTGGATGAAGTAGATGTAGTATATATGCACAATAGACCATTACTCAGCCATAAGGAAAGATTAAATACTGGCATTTGTGACAACATGGATGGATCTTGAGATTATCATGCTAAGTAAAATAAATCAGACAGAAAAAGTCGAGAACCGTATGACTTCAGTCATATGTGGTTTGTAACACTGAAAGCAAAATACAAACGAGGCAAACAAATAAACAAAACAAAAACTCATAGACCCAGACAACAGTTTAGTGGTTACAGTAGGTAAGGAGGTTGGGAGGTGGTAGGAGAGGGAAAAGAGCATCAGATATATGGTGATGGAAGGAGAATTGACTCTGGGTGGTGAACACTGAGTGCAATATGTAGATGATGTGCACATTTGAAACCTATATAATTTTATTACAAATGTCATCACAATAAATTTAACAAATAAAAATAAGTAGATAAATAAAAATATGCAAAAATGAAACATAAGTAAAAACCACTTTCACTTCCATTACTCAATTATAAACACAATTAACAGATCTTTGTCTTTTTCATTATACAGATACATATTTTTTCGATATATACAACACAATATCAAGATTTAAATTATATTGCATACACAATTTTCTTTTGACTCTTATTATGATATTTTAAAAAGAAGTGTTAAAGGCTTCTATAAAAATATAATTTTAAAAATAATTGTGTTGTATTTCATTATATGAATATACTATAATTTCTTTAACCAGTTTCAGAGATGGACATATTTGTGAAGAATTCATATTGAAATGAACTTTAGAGGTTTACATTTTATAGAAAGAACAATCTGATTTCAATACTTGAGGAGACTCACAACTACTTTGAAACCTTTTCAGAATCTTCAAAGACCCACGTACTTTTTTTTAATTTATTTTATTTTATTAAATTTATTGGGGTGACAATTGTTAGTAAAATTACATAGATTTCAGGTGTACAATTCTGTATTACATCGTCTATTAATCCCATTTGTGTGTTCATCACCCAGAGTCAGTTCTCCTTCCATCACCATATATTCGACACCACGTACTTTTAATTCCAAAAGGATATGTGTGTAAAGTGAAACTGGCTTAGATCCAACTAAACATTCCTTTTAACTTACCTGAAAAGTAAGTCAAGGTGTCATTCTCTCTGTTTCAATGGAGGGAATAAACATTATTAAGTTCTATTTTTTTTTAAATTACATTTTAAATATAGCTTGCAAAGTCCTTTTTCAAATTTTGTTTTTATAATAACCATGAGTACATACTCATTGGAACATATTTTAAGCTCACTGTAATCATTCAATTACTTCATCAATCTGATACAGACAGGACTTATTTTTCATGGTAAACGTATTCAGTATTTTGCAGCCTAGACACACTAAAAATGTATTTTTTAAAACAAATGAAATTGGAACAGTCAGTGAAAAGAGGTTGAATATGATGGAATTTTTAAGTAAACGCCGACTTCAGTATTCAATTCATTTATTCAATAAGAGGACAATTGATGGGTAAAGAGAAAAATGATATGTTTTAATAAGATTCTAGATTCATAGCTTAGCCCAGTGACAGGAGGTGCCAAACAATGTGAAATGACACTTTTTTTCTTATCTGAGACCCTTACCAAAGAAGCCTTAACTTTGTAAACATTAACCTTTCTAGTAACCTTGTGAAATTAACCTGATCCACACTTTTCAGCTAAAGAAACTAAGCAACCTTGAGGGTAAAGCCATAATTTAACATGCTGATGCTCTCTTGGCCAAAGAGAAAATACTATTATCATGACAATAGTGACACTGGTGGCGATAGGACAATGAGGATGGCTGCTAATATCACTACTACTGCTAATGATAACCCGAACAGCAACAGTACTGAGAACTAAAGATTACCTTGATTGGGAAAGTTTGAGGAGATTAAAAAAACTTCATGAAAGCAAATTAAAATGAAAAATACCATTTGAAAGAAATAATTCATATTCTTAAGAGAAGTTTATGTTAAGATTTTTATCTTCCAAATTAAATAAGGGTGGGGGAGCAAGATATAAGATTGTACTTCTTCCTCGAAAGCAATCCCATTTATTCCATCATTATCTACTAGTTAGTTATAAAAGGGAAATAATGACTTTTTTTTCAAAGTTTTGGCAAAAATGTATAGGTTGAAGTAAATGAAATTATTGTTTGTAAGAAAAAAGACTCAAATGCTAACAATTGTACATAATTTACCTAATAGAACTAAACCCATTTAGTTTCTCACATCCAAAAGTTTATTTAGATCTTTTTCTCTTGATTTATTTGCCTTCCCTACTAATCCTTTCAGACCTACCTAATCTTCCCCTTGATTCCACCTGCTTCTCTTTTGTAAGATACCCTTCATATTTGTAGCCAAGAGGGAAATATTTTTAATATTGCCTAAATTGCTGTTCTCTGAGGTAGAGGCTATATACCTGGGTCTTATTTCATTAAAATGGAACATGCATGGAATTTCATTAACTAGAACTAGAATCACAGTCATATTCACAAGAGCAGGAGTTGGAAGCTCTTGGTAGATTCTGGAATCAGGAAATTCTAAGTGTGAATCCCATTTATAACTTCATAAGTACAGCAACTTTGGACAAATAAATTTAGATGAGCCTCAGTTTTCTGACCTGAAAAATAGGAATGATAATTCTTGCTTTAAGGAGAAACTGAGGTTTTAATAATACAATGGTAGGTATATATTACAGCATAATATATAATACAATTAATACTGCTATACATCTATAATAAAATAAACAATTAGGTAAATGGACAGGGGGAGCGAGGTTTCTATTTGTTGTAGAGGGTGTAAGGAGAGGAGATTAGAATGATCCTTGTAATAATGGATTAGAGTTGGAGACTTTAGTAGAAATTTATTATTTGGCTAAATATAGATACAAATGGTTACATATACTTGTAGAAATATTTATAGGTGTATGTATATCTTTAGGTTAGTACACAAATATATGTTTCCTTGCTTTGTTGGCTGAGAAGGCCTAGAAATAAGAATATCCCAGTAGAAATGCATAAATCTAGAATCCAGATCATGATTTGTAACACCATTCTCTAATAAAAGAGACCACCGCTCCTTAGAAAATAGTTTATTTTAGGATTGGGGCAAGGAATATGCGAGATGAGTCTGGAGCATATTGCAGTGCCATAAGGTACAAATGGAATTTGTCAAAGAGACACAGAAGCCAATTAAAATAACTCCCAAAAGCGAAAGCTGGAACTACTTGAACAACAAAGTAAAGTAGTATTATATATTAGAAAATATAAATAAATAACCATGAGTCCTTCCTGATATAAATTATTGAGAACCAAATAAGTGATGAAGAAAGATGAATAATTGATGTAGGTACTTTAAACTCAAGGAGGTAGAGTAATAATTCTACTTAAATGTGGGCTATGCATAGTGACCTGCTTCCAAGGAATACAGCATGGAAAGGGTAAGAGAAAGAGAATAGCTTTATAATGGAGAAACCTGACAAACCTCAGCAAGGTGATGAAGGTCAGCATCAAGAATAATAAGTCACATTGATAGTATGTACTCTTGATATGATGTAACGGAAATTGAACTTTACCTCCTTGGTCTTCCTCACAAAAACACATAACTCCGAATGTTGAGTCATAAGAAAAACACCTGACAATTCTCAATAGAACTTTCTACAAAATTCCTGACAAGTAATCCTCAAAATTGTCAAGGTCATTAAAACAAGGAAACTTTGAATCATTATGAAAGCAAAGAGTAGCCTAAGAATATAGGACAAATGTGATGTTATATCCTGTATGGGATCCTGGAACAGAAGAAAAACATTAAGTAAAAAGTAAGGTAATTTTAATAAAGTATGTGCTTTAGTTAATAATGCATCAGTATTGGTTCACTGATTGTAACAAATCTGCCATACTAATGTAAGATATTAATAATAGAGGAAACTGCATGTAGAATATTTAGGAACTCAGTACTGTCTTCATGGTGTTATCTGTAAATCTAAAAATCTTCTAAAAATGACAATTTATTAAAATAAATAACTCAAATGACAAAATTAAACACAGTCATTAAAGATGTTAATACATTACACTAGAAAATGTTCTCCTGCAAAAGAAGGCAGTAAAGAAGGAACAGAGGAATAACAACAACAAAAAAATACATGGGACATATAGAAAACAAACAGCAAAATGTTAGGCATAAATCCAACCATATCAATAATAACATTAAATTTGATTAGATAATCAAGTCAAAAATCAGAGATTGCCACACTTATTAAAAAAAAAAATCCCACATGATGCTGTACCAGACACACATAAGATTAAAGATACAAATAGGTTAAAAGTAAAATGGAAAGAAATAATTGTACCATATAAATAATAATGATTAAATAGCTGGAGTGACTCTAATCATATCAGGCAATGGCCTTTAAAGTAAAAAATGTCATTAGCGATAAAGAGGTGCATTTTATAATAATTAAGGAATCAATCTATCAGTAAAATGTATCAATTATAAGTGTTCATGCATCTAATAACAGTATATAAGGCAAAAACTGAGAATTGAAAAGAAACATAGACAATTTAACAATAGTTGGAAACTTCAATATCCCACTTTCAAAAATAGAAGAACAAACTAGACTAAAATTAATAAACAAATAAAATTCTTGACCTATACTATAAATAAACCAGACCTTACAAACATCTATAGAACACCCCACCCAACAAGAGTTGAGTGCATATTCTTCTCTAGCACACATGGAGCATTCTCCAGGACAGGACATATTCTAGGCTGTAACACAAGCTTCAATAAATTTAAAAGGATTGGAATCATATAAAATATTTTCTCCAAAAATAATAGGGTGAAATTAGAAATTAATAACAAAATAAATTTAGAAAATGCATACATGTGTGGAAATAAAATAACACTAAATAACGAACAAATCAATGATACCACAAATAAAATTAGAAAATACTTTGAGATACATGAAAGTACTTACAAATAAATTTAACAAACAAGTACAAGACTTTTATACTGGAAATTACAAAATGTCATTGAAAGAGATTAAGTAAAACTTACATAAACACATAGGCATCACATGTCTATGGACTGGAAGACAATTTTGTTTTAATGGCAGTACTCCCCAAATTATCTAAAGATTTATTGCCATCCTTATCAAAATATCATCTGGCTCATGTGAAAAAATTGACTAGCTGATTCTTAAGTTCATATGGAAACACAACTGACTCAGAATAGCCAAACCAATTTTGAAAAAGAAAAGAAAAATATTGAAGGAGCCACACTTTTCTATTTCAAAATTTAATACAAAAAAGCAATCATTGAGAATTAGTAGCATTTACATGAGGATAGACATATAAATCAGTGAAATAGAATTGAGAGTCCAGAAAGAAACCCATATGATTAATGTCAATTGATTTTGCATTACGGGTACCAAGACAATTCAGTGGGGGAAAGAACAGTCTTTTCAACAACTGTTGCTGGACAATCGAATATCCTCATATAAAAAGAATGAAGTTGGGTCTCTACTTCAACCCATACATAAAAAAAATTAATTCAAAGAGGATGAAAGACCTAAGTGTGAGAGCTAAAACTATACACTATAGGAGTAAATGTTCATGAAATTGGCTTTGGCAATGATTTTTTAGATATGACACTAAAACTGCAGGCAAGAAAAAAAAAAGATAAATTAGACTTCATCAAAATTTAAAATTTTTGTGCTTCAAAGAACACTATCAAGAAATTGCAAAACATCTCACAGATTGGGAAAAAAATATATATTTCCAAACTATATATCCAAAAAGTGTTTAGTATCCAGAATATGTATAAATAATTCCTACAACTTTACAATAAAAAGATAAATAACCAAACGAAATTGGGCATAGCATCTGAACAAACATTTCTCTGAAGATGATATCATATTGTTAATAAGCACATTAGAAGATGATCAACATCATCATTCTTTAGGGAAATTTAAATCAAGACTACAATAAGATACCGCTTTATTCCCTCTAAAGTACCTACAATCAAAATGACAGACAGTAACAGTGTTGGCAAGAATATGGAGAAATTTGAACCCTCATACCTTGGTTGTAGAAACAGAAAGTATTGCAGTTATTTGGAAAACAATCTGACAGTTTTTCAAAATGTTGCCATAGGATGTAACAGTTTCACTCCTACATGTATACCCAAGTGAAATAAAAACATGTGGCCACATGAAAATGTTTATGATAATTGTTCATAGCAGCGTTGTTCACTCTGCAAAAGAGAATACAACCCAAATGTCTAACAATTGATGAATGGGTGAATAAAATATGTTATATCCATAAAATGGAATTTTATTCAGGTAATAATGGAATAAAATTCGAATATATGTGACGACATGAAAAAACTTTGAAAATCTTATTCTAAGAAGTTAGTCACAAAAGACCACATATTGTGTGATTCCATTTCTGTGAAATGGCCAGAATAGACAAACTTATATAGACAGAAAGTAGATTAGTGTTTGTCTAGAGCTGGGGGTGGGGGGGGGGAATAACAGTGATTGACTGCAGGTGGGTACCTAATTTGTTTTGGGAGTGATTTAATTCTAAAATTAGATTGTTGTGATCATTGCACAACTCTGTGAATATACTAAAAGCCACTTAGTAATACACTTTAAGTGGATGAATCACGTGGTGAGTTATATTTCAATAAAGCTATTTTAAAAATATTGATCTAAGGTAAAAGTAGATTTTAATGACTTTTCTCTGAATTGCCACTCTCCTTTCCTGTTAAGAGAAACAAGCCTTGAAAAATGGCTAACCCTTTCATGAGTGTCAGGGAGCCAGGAATGATTTAGAAGAAAAGCCACATACAGAAAAAAATGGACTCTATAAACACCTAAACCCTAAGATGTTCCCAGCTTGATAAAATAGTAATTTCTTTTAGTAATACATTCCACAGCAGCTTTATGGTATATTACAGAACTGAATTCTTTTGACTCTACAGGATCCTTTGCTGGCCACGGCTATGCACCAATTTACATGGTGGGTATAATAAATTCCACCCTGCCTTAGTTATGTCAATTAAGCTTTACTGTGCTCCTGACTTAAACCTCTAGGTCCTACTCCTTATTTTTCTGTCTTTGCATGACATTGCAAATGTCAGGGAGCCTCAGATTTGCCTCTTCTGCTTGCTTTATTATATAACATGATTTCCTAAGCCTTTTTGCTGCTTAACTGCATATAGATAGAAATAATAATCCTTGTTCCCCCATTTTATCATTTTGTTAAGTCTGTGACTGAGTAAATTTAGAAATTCAATCAATTCCATTTAAAATGTAGTCAAACAAGTTATTTGGTCAATCAAAAAGACCTGTAATATTTTAGTGATTATATAAACAGAGCCAAAGTGTGTGGAAACACTAAACATAAACATTATAAATCAGAATCATATTGCCCAAATGGTACCTTAGCATTTTCTAACTCGAACATAATTTTGCTGACTACCAAATTTATTCTTTGTATAATATTATTTAACATCTATGTTAGTTGTGCTAGTGGATTTGCATTGAGTTCCACAGCCTTTAAAAATGTGGTGGAGTTCATGGCTAGTTACAAATAACTGATGTTTGCAGATGTAAGGTCCAATTGCCAATATGTTTGCATACAATGTGACTTTTTCACAAATAATTATTTGTTTTTATTTCTATGCACCATCAGGGATTATACACTGATTTTGGTCACTAAACTTTACTTGAGATCAGTGCAATTTTTAAGCACTTTAATTGTAATTATCAAAATATTTATTAAAGAATGTTCAAATGATTAGCTTAATTTCAAATGCATCTTCTCTCATTGGATAGATTTAATTACTTCTATTGTGACTTTTTTGAACTATAGGAAATACTGAGTTCCATGAAAGTTTTTTGTCTTTTGTTTTCAATTACAAAATTACTGTTTTTCATACTAAATTATTTTTACTCATCGAATACATAAGAAATGAAAAAAAGATAAAGTCCAAGAGGCACAGTTAGATTGCAATATAATTCTTGCCATCAGTCTATAGGTGGAGTCCCTCCTTATTGCAAATTGCAATCATCTGCAAAAATCTTGACTGCGGCTTCTAATTCTGTAAATATGTTAGCACCTTATTTACCGTTATTTTCTTAACACAACCCCTCACAATTCCTGATAATTTCAATATCAACGTAGATCATCTTCCAATAGTTTCTGACAACATCCTGGTTTCTTGATCTCTTCTTCACCTGATTTTATCTGGGACATTTCATCAGACCTCACTGCTAAGGACAAACCGTAGACACTGTCAGTATCAACCTCTTCTATCATCTTGATTTCAACATTCCACCATCTGAATAGAACACTTTATCTTTCCAGTTTACTCCCTTTCCTTCCCTGACTACTGCAATTCTTTGATATCAATCGGTCCTAAATAAAATTTCACTTGATTCTACCAGCTGGTCATTGTTCCTCAGTCCTTTATAATTTCTACTCCCTCCTTATCCATCTTAGTTTCTGCAATCCATCATTAGACTAATCCTCTTGCATGAAATCTCAGACCCTTTTGCTTGTTTCTTTTGACATATTCACTTAGTTAAACCCCAAGCCTGTTAAGCCCAATTTTCAGTCTATCCCACGTCTGTGTTTTGGAAGCTAACTTAGGTGGGGAAAAAACAAAACTATACTAATCCTATATTCTTTACAAATATGACCAATTACCTGGCACTTAAGGTTGTCTAGAATATCTTGTCTAAAAAATGCTCCCAATCTCAAAGAAAACTCTTTTACACCTTTTTCTTATACCTTTAACATTCCTCCTTTCACCTCACTATGACCCTGCTTTCTAGTTCACTAATAAAAACCTATAAGAAGATCAAGTGGCACTTATTCCAGGGATGTAAGGATTGTTCAACATTTGCAAATCAATAAATATGCATCACATTAACACAATGAAGGCTAAAAATCATGTGATCATCTCAAATATGCAGAAAAAGTATTTGAAAAAATTCAACATCTTTTCATGATTAAAATTTTTAACCAATTAAATGTAGAGGGAATGTATCTCAGTACATAATTAAAAGTCAACCTAGAGAATGGGAGAAAATATTTGCAAAACACATATATGATAAATGGTTAATATCCAAAATATATGATACAAGGATTTCATATAACTCAATAGCAAAAAATAAATAACCCACTGAGAAAATAAAATGGTTAAAGGACCTGAATAGATATTTTTCCAAAGAAGATATGGTCAACAGGTAATGAAAAGGTGTTCAGCATCAATAATCATCAGGTGAATGCAAATCAAAGCCATGAGCTATTACCTCATATATTTTTAGATGTCTATTATCAAAAAGACAGGTATAAAAATTGCTGGCAAGGACATGGGAAAAAGTGAAGATTTGTACACCATTGATGGGAAAGTAAACTGGTATCACCACTATGAAAAACAGTATGAAATTTCCTTAGGATTTTAAAAGTAGAGCAATATATTCGATGGTATTGTATTGTAACAGCTTTATATGATGTCAAAGGGATAATAGATTAGGGGAGTTATACTTTGTGAGGAGTATATATGTCTAATCATTGTGTTGTTTTGTAAACCTGAAACTAATATAATAATAAAATAAAAGTTAAAAAATAAATAAGTAAAAATAGAATTACCGTATGATCAAAGAATCCCAATTTCTGTATACAGTTAATCCTTGAACAGCGTGGGTTTCAATTGTGTGGGTGCAGTTTATATATAGATTTCTTTTTCAATATATAGTCAGCACTCTGTGTCCCTAGGTTTTGCATCTGCTGATTTAACCAACAATTTTTGGCACCCCTGGTATATGAGGTGGTATATGAGGCAAACTCAATATGGTGGGAGGAGGGAGCATCCTTTCACAATATATAGTGCGTATATCAAATCATCATGTTGTACACTTTAAATATCTTACTTTTTGTCAATTATACCTCTAAAAAGCTGGCGAAGAATAAAAGAAAAGCCATTAGAAGGGAAATTTTCATGCTTCCACCACCACATGTCACACTGTATCAACCTGCCTGCATCCGTATCCATGTACCTCCTCCTTCTAGCTATTGTGGATGTTTGTGCTTCTATCTATGGTCAAACTCTCTGCTTAATGAGTTGATCCCCACCCCTTTGCCTATTCAAGACTGTCCCTCTGGTATTACCCTCTCTCTATTCCTTTGTTTTCACTACTTGACTTTCTATAGGGTCAATCCATTCAACATACTGTAGCATCATCTAAGTTCCAAAAATTGCATTTGGCTTCCCACATACATGTTTATTCCACTGATGTCCTTCTGTGCTCAGTGTGTGCTGCAGTGAAAATAAGGAATCAGAAAGATCTGGTTTCATTTTTGGTCTGTTACCTATTAGCTACGTGATCTTAAACAAGGCACTCAAATCTTTGATCCTTTGATCTTTCCTAACCTATTGAATGGAAATTAACATTATCTCTAAAGACATAAAAGCTATTTTGAGGCATTGTCTCAAAATATTCAAAGTGCTTCAAATGCAACATTTAATGTTCCCCATAACCCTATGAGGGGGGTTATTTTTCTCCAATTTGTGGATGAGGATATCAAAGAAAAGAGATTAAATTGCATACATTTTACATTATGTACAGTACAAAGCTTAGACTGGAACTTAAGCATGTTGGAGAAAATCAGGCTTTCTTCAGGTGTCAGAGGCTATTGGACCTCCAGCAAATTTCATTTGACTCCTTTTCTACATTAATAGTGTTGTAGCAGGCACAAATCCACCCAACATTATGTTTTCTAGCTTTCATTGCTGGTAGATTTGTCTAATTTTCACCAGTGAAATATGAGCAGAAGTGATGTTTGCCACTTCTAGTATGGTCCTTAAGACAGTGGACTTTCTTTCTTACATTTTATCCCTGCTTCCAATTGGCCAGTACCTAAAAGTTGCAGCAGCCCAGCTTCAGCGATGTGACCATAATGCCCTAGGGCAGGGGTCAGTAAACTATGGCTTTTGGACCAAATATGTTCCATTCCTTGTTTTTGCAAGTAAAGTTTTATTGAAACACAGGGATATCCATTTGTTTACATATTGTCTATGCTTGCTTTTACATTAAGACAGTAGAATTGTCATTATTGACACAAGTGCCACAATATTAGGTTTTTCTGTTTAATTTTCTTAAAACACAAAACTCAGAATTTTTTTACAACTACTTCTTCATAAAACTTAATATTCCCATAATTGTTTAAATCTTTAGAATATGAGAAAATAATAAATCTTACCTAATTTAGATGAGTCCTAACATACTCATATATTTTCTTATTAAAAACTCATTTGCTTTACATATATTTAACATGAATTTTCAGGAATTTATTCATTTCATAGTACAAGTGCCTATAAAGACAACAGCTTACATTACACTAATTGTGAGTAAAATAAATATCTTTGAGTAATTTTTAGTACTTGATTTTAAAAACTTAGTTATATAAAATGATAAATATTATAAGAGGCAACAAAACTAATTCAGTGGTATTTTGTGTGTGCGTGTGTGTGTGTGTGTGTGTGTGTGTGTTCCAAAGTCTATAACAACAGCAACAACAAAATATTATGGTAAAGTAGGTAAATAAGTACAATGAATTAATACATTATTACAGTATTTTTTTCTCATAATTTATAGACAAAGTAGCCAAATTTTTCTGACAAAGAAACTTTACTATTGATATTGCAGTCCAATAAACAACTGTCTTTTTATTCCTTATCTCTTTAAACTACCTGGTCCTGTGGCTACATTTGTATATATTTATTCACCAACATAGGCTTTGGTTTGTGTACATGTAAGATGATATCTCTACAGTATCTATTTTAAGCTATCATATAGTGCACACATATTGTGTGGCAAGCACTGTAAACTAAACTTACTTAGGTTATCTTTAAACCATAGCAAAGTCTCTCAAGGCAGATATTATTATCCCATTTCATTAAAGTTTAAACGACCCCTTGCTTAATAATCATACAGCTAA
Organism: Rhinolophus sinicus; assembly: GCF_057876585.1. NCBI lineage: Eukaryota > Metazoa > Chordata > Mammalia > Chiroptera > Rhinolophidae > Rhinolophus > Rhinolophus sinicus. The sequence continues at coordinate 41,961,259 of NC_142517.1, read as the reverse complement.
TAATAAGTTTTGAAATTAAGATTCCTTCCTAGGAATATTGAATTCTAAAGCTATGACCTTCCATGTGGTCATTCTACCTCTTTATTGCCCATCAAACTAAAAACTACAAAAAAAGTGTCTTTCTTCACAAGAGTGGGTTTGCCCTCATTATCATGAATAACAAAATAGTTCTTAACATCTACCCTAAATGAACTTTTTTTGCCATGTTTATTATTTTTCCTGAAATACCATCTTGCTACTTAATTTTTGGTACAAAAATAGCTTCTTTTTCTGTGTTATTTTATTTTTATGTTAACTTTTTATTGATGTGTAAATTACATGCAGAGGAGTATATAAATCATAAGCTCAATAACTTTTCACAATGTGAACACACTAATGTAACACACAATGTAAGCAGCACCCATATCAAGAAATAGAACTTCATCAGCACACATAGAGAGTAGGATCTCTTTTGTGCCTGGTGTCTTTTACTCAATGCTGTATTTGTAAAATTCATCCATAATTTATATGTAGCAATAGCTTTGTTCATGCTCATAACTGTATAATATTTCACTGATGGACATTTATTTTGAGTTGCTAGTGTGACTGGAAATTGCCACAATAGAGTAATTTATGTCAAGGCAACTAAAATGGAGCCGGGAGGTGTGCCTTATGTTCTCCTCACCAGCCAGAACTTTTGAACCAGCCGTATGACCACATCCTGTACTTCTGTTCCTCCTTACAATGGCAAACAGACCATCTGCACTATCTGTTTTGAAGAGACACTCCATTTCATCAGCTAATATTCTTCATTCACATGAAGGACCTAAATAAGTTTTAAACCCTTGGACTTTCAGGCTTGCGGCAAAAGCAGATCCTGGAACTTGCTTACATCACAGTTTCACACATGCACCGAATCAATTCTTTTTGAACTAATCGTCACCCCATGTTTGACAGCCAATAGGAAAATTTTATTTTGTTACAGTTTGTGCTTTTTGCGTCTATTAGCTCTGGTTTTCCTTGTCTTCCCTAGAGCATATTTCAGGTATTACCCTGAATCTGTGTCACCCAGATTTGAATCTTTTAAGAACCCAATAAACTTTTGTTTTCTAGCCTGAACACTAGACATTTTCTGCTCTCATGAAGAATACTAATATCTACATTCTTGACCATTTTTTTGTTTACCTAATTGATCAGTAAACATAAAACAAAGGTGCTCATTAGCTACCAGGGAAATCATAATTAAAACCGCAGTATCACACATATTCATCAGAAAGATAGAAAATGCCATGTATTGGTGAGTAATTGGAACACATACAATGCCGATGGGAATATAAATTGGTACAAAACTTTAGAGAAGTGATTGCCACTTTCTACTAAATCATATTAAATGACTCAGCAATTCCACTTGGATAACTAAAAGAAACTCAGATAGACAGTTTAATGAACTCAGAAATAAGATCAACAACAACAAAATGAATATTTTACTGAAGAGACTGAAATTTTAATAAAGAACAAAATGGAAATTCTGGAGCTGAAGAACTCAATAAAAGAGATGAAGAATGACATAGCCAGCTTAGGAAATAGAGCTGACCAGATGGAGGAAAGAATTAGTGATATCGAAGGTAGAAACCTGGAAATGACACAGAAGGAAGAGGAGAGAGACTTGAGAGTTAGCAGAAATGAAAGAACTCTACAAGAATTATCTGACTCCATCAGAAAGAGCAACATAAGAATAATGAATATACCAGAAGGAGAAGAGAGGGAGAAGGGCACAGAGGGAATATTCAAACAAATTGTAGACAAGAATTTCCCAAACCTATGGAAAGAACTGGATCCTTGAAACTAAGAAGCAAACAGAACACCTAATTACCTCAATCCTAATAGGTCCTCTCCAAGACACATTATACTGAAGCTGTCAAAAATTAATAACAAATTCTCAAGGCAGCCAGGGAAAAGACGACGGTAACCTATAAAGGAAAGACCATTAGATTATCATAAGATTTTTCAGCAGAAACTCTACAAGCTAGGAGCAAGGGGAATCAAATATTCAAACTATTGAAAGAGAGAAATTACCAGTCCGGAATAATATATCCAGCAAAGTTGTCCTTTAGATGTGAAGGAGGATGCTAATGTTACAACGTATATGCTATCCAAGTCGTTTATAGCTTCAGTGCTATCCTTATCAAAAATCCATTGGTATTTTTTACAGAAATAGAAAAAAAATCAAAATTTGTACAGAATCACAAAATACACCCAAATAACGAAAGCAATCTTGAGAAAGGAAAACAAAACTGGAGGTATCATACTTCCTATTTCAAACTATATTACAAATCTATAGTAATCAAAAAAGCATGATAGTGACATAAAAACATACAGAAATAACAATGGAACAGAATTGAGGACCAAAAAACAAACCAACACATATATGCTGATATTTGATAAGAAAGTCAAAGAATGTCGAAGGGGGAAGGATAGTCTCTTTAGTAAATAGTGTTGGGAAAACTGGATATTAACATTTAAAAGAATGAAATTGGACACTATCTTAAACAACTCACAAAAATTAAATCAAAATGGACGAAAGCCTTACTTAAAACATAAGACCTGAGGTTGTAAAATTCCTAGAAGAAAAGAGGTATTGCTATTGGTAATTCTTTTTTTTTTTTTTTTTTTTTTTGTATATGACTCTAAAAGCACAAATAACGAAGCAAAAATAAACGAAGGAGACTGCATCAACTAAAAAGCCCTGCAAAGCAAATAATGAATAAAATGAAAGGCAACCTACAAAATGGGAGAAAATAATTGCAAACCATATATCTGATAAGGGATTAATATGCAAAACACATAAGGAACTCATATAATTCAATAGCAAACAAACAAATAATCTAATTTAAAAAAAAAAATTCCAAACAAGATATAGAAATGGTCAATAGGTAATGAAAAGGTGCTCAAAAACACTAATCATAGGGGTATGCAAATCAAAACCACAAAGAGATACTACTTCATACCAGTTAGGATATCTAATATCAAAAAGACTGGATATGAGATAAAAAGTGCTGATAAGGATGTGAAGAAAAGGGAACACTTGTGCTGGTAAGAATGTAGGTTGGTACAGTCACTGTGGAAAAGAGTGTGGATGTTGCTCAAATAATTAAAAATAGAACTTCCATATGATCCAGCAATCCCACTTTTGGGCATATATCCGAATCACTATCTTGAAGAGGCATTCTCCCCCCCCCCATTGGTCATTACAGCATATTTACAATAGCCAACACACGGAAACCACCTAAGTGTCCCTTGATGGATGAATGGGTAAAGAAAACGTGTATACAGAGAATACAATATTATTCAACCATTAAAAAGAAGGAAATCCTGCCACTTGTGACAACATGGATGAAGCATGAGGGCATTGTGTTAGTGGAATAAATCAGGCAAATGTTATATTATCTTATTGTATCTGAAATCTAAAATAACAAAAAACAAACAAACAAAAAAAATTGACTAGCTAGAAAGAGAGTAGATTGGTAGTTGCCAAGGGCTGGGGATTTGGAGACCTGCGTGATGGTGGTCAAGGAGTACAAACTTCTAGTGATAAGATGACTATGTTCTAGGGGTCTTGTGTACAGCATAGTGAGTATAGTTAACAATACCATATTGTATACTTGAAAGTTCTTAAGTATTAACTTGAAAGTTAAATGTTTTCAACCCCCTCAAAAAAAGATACCTATGTGAGGTGACAGAGGTGTTAACTAACCTAATGTGATAATCATTTCACCATATATATTTATATCAAATCATTACATTGTGCACTTAAACTTATACAATATTATATATCATTTATATTTCAATAAAAACAGTAAGAAAGTGAAATAGAAAAAAGACAGCTATTTCTTTCTGAGACTTCGACAATAACTTTTTTCCTACTCTCTAATATCCTGACCATCTAACTATATTTTCTCCCACAAACCTCAGTGCCCTGGACAACATAAATGCTGAGACTATTGCAAGTTTCAACATATCTGACAAATGTGACTTCTGGATTTTGCCCAGGTCATTTGCTGAATAGCAGCTTCTGTTTTTCTAAGAATTCCTTTACTGTGTGCAGAATATCTCTGAGTCATTTATCAAGATTTGGTTCTGGACAACTGAAATTTGTTTTGCTATGTTTGCATTTGTCTTTGCTGTTTTTCACAAAGAAAAGTAAGAAATTCCAAATGAAATATTTGTAAAATTTCCTTTGAGACAAATTAGAATTTCAGACCGTGGATTTCCTACCTCTTTCATTAAGTAATAGTAATTTTTCCAATCAGTGAAATGTACGGGGGGAGGGGGGATGCCAAAAAATGTACACATTTTAAGAGATGTTATCTATGTATTACTTTTCAAAGTTGAATTGAATTATGGTAGCAATGTACAGTATGACGTTCCCTCAAAAGATGGTGTTAATCAAATGAATGTGAGTATCATTCATTGTATTACAATTTTAGTATAGTTTTTCCCTTTTTTAAAAATCTGGATACATTTTTTGGCACCCTATGTATATTGTCCTTCTTTGCCAAAATGAAGAACCGTACCTGTGATATTAATTACTTAGATCATCATTATTTAGTGAAATATTCTATCAATATCTATTGATCCTTACATAGTGGCAGATACTTCAGAGGTACCACTTCTCCCAAATGGCAATTGACATATAAAAGCACATATATTGGCCAATTCTTTTATTGCATTGTGATTTTTTTTTTTTTTGGTTAAAAAATGATGCAGTCTGCATTCATATTTGTCTTGTTTTAGCAAGAAATTATAGATTCCAATAAGATTCTTCACAGAGCCTACAGGAGAAGTATAAAACAATATTGTCATTTTCACTGAAAATTAATGTAATCTTTAGGGCAAGATATTTTGGTATCACCTCTACATTGCAACATAAGGCATTTTCACATAGATGCAGACTCTCAAAACAACTAACCTCAAGGTTAAACAATATGCTGATGCTAAAGAAATAGCAGAAATAGCTATGGGCCACTGCTTGGGGAGAAAAAATGTTGTAGTTCAGAGAGTGAACTGTTGACCCATGTTTTCATAGAGAACAGAAAGAGATCAATTGCCAACTGCTAATTATGCTTCTCTGGGTATTTTTCCAAGAAAGGATAGATGATCACTAATCGACCAAAATTCAGAAGTACAAAATAGCTTTGATACTGTTATTTTCATTCAAAAATGCTTGGAGTTAGAGTACATGTTACAGCTCAGATGTTTGAGTGCTTGTCTAAAATTTACTATACCCATCGCTTTCAAATATCTCAGCTGCCCCATTCATTGCTATTTAGTATCAAACATAGAAATGAAGATGATTCAAAGTACTTACGTGATATTCCTACATATTAGTCACTGAAGTCCAAGGAAGCACGTTTGTGATAAGTCAAATATTCATATTTCATTTTGACATCAAATCGCTAAATATAAATTACGAGGGACGGCAGAGCTGGGCAATGTCGATTTCTTTAGTGTCCTGTAGATTTCTCCTTGGCCTTGGCTCTCTGATCCAGCCCTTTGAGCTATACTGATACTGTAACTAGTTTAGTGGGTGAGGTAATTCTGCTGTGTGTTTCCATAGCATGTGGATTTCCAGTAGCAGGTTGTTCATTACGTTTTATCAGTCGTTTCTCTATTTTCTTTTCTAAACAAGCACAGTCTCTAGTAGCCAAAGTTTAGTTTTGTTACTACTGTGATCCCAAACCAAGGACAGTGTCTTTCCATAGTAACTGTCTAACACATGTTTTCTAAATGAATGAATATACTAGTAAATAACAGAATATTACCAAAGAGGACTCTAACATGGTTTATCAAGCCATTTTTTCTCTCACATATCTAATTATTAAAAGCTGTTACTTAGATTTGCCCCAAGTAGCATTTTACTTGTTTTTGGAAATGCCTTTTGAAAACAAAAAAGTAACACAAAGTTCTTATACTGCCACTAAAAGAATACATAGTAGTTGATAGTGTAGGAGTGGTAGTGAGTATTCTTGCTTTATCTTCTTAGATCAACAATAAATTTACCTTGGGTTGTTATCATTATATTGTCTCATTAAAGCATAAGAGATTTCAAGAAGAGAGCTGACGATTCTTGTAAAGTAGTGACCTCAAATTTTCTTCTATGGTACAAAATGTTGGTATTTAGATGCAGTATGATACTGGATTTTCTTTTTATATGACATAAAATAACTAAAATTAATTTCTAATTTAAATACTGAATAATGCTTAAAAATTATTTATAATTGTGTTTCTGGCCTTTTGTGTTAATTATCCAGGATTCCCCTCCATCCACCACTCCCAACCCCTTGTAGACTTGATTTACTGGAGTGCTCCAAATTAAGAGAAAACACTTTGAATAAAAAAGTATTGAATAATTTTAATAGTCATGTTGTTGGACTGCCTTCTAAAATTGCCACCAACGATTTCCATTTCCTGTTACCCATGCCCTCATATAATTATTTCCCCTTAAGTATGGTCTAGACCTAGAAACTTGTTTCTAAGAAACAGAATATGACAAAGGTGATGCAGTGTCATTTTTAAGATTAGGTTATAAAAAACAGATCTCTCCCCCGACTCCCGATCTCCATCCTCCCCTTCTCTCCCTCTTTCTCTCCGTTTCTCTGTCTCTCTTTTTGCATCTTCTCATGTGATTGCCCTGATGAAGAAATCTGGTGAAACCTAAGTGTTAGGGAACCGAGGAAGGCTGCTGGCTAATTCCCAGAGAGGAATTGAGGCTCTCAATCCAACAGCTCATGAGGAACTGAATCTTACCACAAACCATGGGAGTGACTTTAGGAGTGGATCCCTCTCCAGTAAAATCTTTTGCCAGCAGCTTGATTGCAGACTTGTGAGAGACCCTAAAGCATAGGATTCAGTCAAGCCATGCCAGACTTTTGACTCACAGGAATTATGAGATAATATGTATTTGTTGAAGTTACTAACTTTTCTGTGGCAGATTGTCACACAAATATAATTAACTAATACATCCATATATCATATTCCATGCATAGATGTTAGATTAAGAGCCAGAATCTAATCCAATTCAAAACAGAGATTTTTAAGATACTTAGGAGTTCCAAAATAACATTCATTTCCTATGACTCTACCAAAAAATGTTCAGTCCTTTCCACCACAAAATCATCACTACCCGCACTCAGATTGGAGAGACAGAGGTATTTGAGAGACTCATCAAGTGATACAACCTGCTGATTAACTGGGTAATTGTAATTCATTAACTAAAGTATACCCTTTAACAAATAAACATGGAATTTGTCATTGATTTCAAAACCTATTCTTACGCTTCACAAAACCCCAGTTTACATATCTGATAGAGAAATGTGCACTTGCATCACGTTTCCCAGTAATAGTCATTTAAAACTGTTTAAGATTCAATTTTTCTCCTATTGAGGTTGTGGTAGGATTATGGTTTCAATTTAACCAATGAAATCTGCACTGCTTCCTGGAAGAATTAACTTAACTGCCAGTATGAAGCACGGTACCAGTCTTTTCATAACGGTTGTGGAAATGTGTAAGATGGAGGCTTTGACAACCCGGCTCTCTGAGTGACTACAGTGGGCAACAGCTATTGTCACCTCATAAGGGACATATTGTGAGAGCAAACCATAAATTAATTTTGTGATAAAAGACTGACAATTTGTGTTGTTACTGTAACATAACCAGGCTTGCCCTGTCTAATTTAGGCCTGGAGTTAAACTGGTTCCATGAGTCCAAAAATGGAGGCTTGTTTGTTTCAACAAAGGTATTTTTTTGTTTTGTTTTGTTTTTGCTTTTTAGCTTAGAACCTAAGAAAGATTGTTTGGCAGATAATTGGCCATTCCAAGTTATCTTGTCTTCAGTTGCTTCCTAGAAGCGAACAGGGAAAAAGTAATGTTTGAAAATTTTCTAGCCCCTTTGAATTCTCTGTGAATTTTGTTTTAATATTATACTACTATATGAGTATTAATATCATTAACCATTTTGGGGGGGTGATTACATTGTAATTTAATAGAATAAGACTAATGAATATAATGTGTGGCAATTTTACTTTGGAGATTAACCCAAGGACTGAGTCAGTAATGATGTCCCAGCAATTTTCCTGAACCATCAATTTTAACTCTGTTGAACATTCTATGTGCAAACACATACCCAGTTATAAATCCTATATTAAGACCTAACAAAATACAACCTTAACTATATTACTACCTCCAGTTTGAGTACCTTCCATTTCCTTACTTGTAAAGCAAGACTCCTTGAAAAAGTCTATTCCACTATTTCAATTGCTCTCCATACTTTGTTTCTTGAACCCGGTCCAACCTTGAAAAATTGTTCTTGTCAATATTGCCTGATCTCCCCCACAACCTGCTTCTTTCTCAGTCTTTGCTATCTCAATTTACTACGATTCCATTCCTCTCGATATGTAGGCCCATGAACTTGAAGCCATTCTTGACTGCTTTATTATGTACACTCTCCATGCTCAATCCATCAGTAGATTATGTTGGCTCTCTCTTTAAAATATGTCCAACATTCATTTATTTTTACATTGGTTCCCATTTAGCTGCGTGAGTCCAAGCTATTTTTATTTCTTGCTTGGTGTTCTGCTATGCCTCCTACAGTCTATTTTGAATTCGGAGGCCAGATTAATGTTGTTGAAAAGTAAGTCAGATCATGTTACATCTCTGCTCAAAACTCTCCAATGGCTTCTCACATTATTCACAGCGAAAGTCTAAGTCAACAATTGTTTGTAACACTCTGTATAGTTGACACCTTTGTACCCATCTTATTTTTTCTTCTCTCTCTCTCTGTCTCTGTCTCTGTCTGTCTCTGTCTCTCTCTCTCTGTCTCTCTCTGTCTCTCTGTCTCTCTGTCTCTCTGTCTCTCTGTCTCTCTGTCTCTCTCTCTCTCTCTCTCTGTCTCTCTCTCTCTCTGTCTCTCTCTTATTTATTCCATTTCAACTGTACTGGCCTCATGTCTGTTCCAAAAACATACCAGGAACCTCCTGTCTCAAGCCCTTTGCATTTTCTATTCTCTCTTTTTGGCATGATCTTACCTGATATCTGCATTTTTTACTTCTTCACTAATTTTACTTGTTTATATGAATGTGTTATTTTCCATGAGACCTGCTTTTCTACCTTATCTAAGTTTGAATCTCCATTTCTACATCAATAATTTCTATCACGCTTCTCAACTTTGTTCTTAGCACTTATTATATAAATTCTTACATAGTTTTCTTATTCATTTTATTCAATATATGTCTCCAAAAGTAGAATGTAACCCCTTTAAGTGCAGAGATTTGTTTTTACTGTTATTTTTTCATAATCTAGAAGAATGCTTATTTATGAATAATGTAATGAAGGACTTGGTCTCTACTTTCAAGTTATGGACTATTTAGTGACCTACAAAGATGGTGATGGATGCCTCTTTCAAGAAGCTATTGTTTTGTTTGTTTTTGTCCCATTTTCCTAGAAAAATGATGGCCATGACTATCTTTCTAAAGCCTCTGTTTATGAACTTAAAGAAAGAATTAGCATTTATTGCCCAATCAGGGACACATCCTAATCTTCTATTCCTATCATTAGTTGCTTGCAATTTAAGGAGCCCTGACAAATAAAAATGAGCTCAATATAAAGTCGTTTCATTTTAAAACTGATTCAAGTTTTAAATTAGTAAATTGCAACAGTTGGTGCTCAAATCTGTGATAATTAATGATTGCATTATCTTATTTTTCAAAACATATTTATCAGTATTAAAATGTTTAATATATAAAGCAGAATCTTTGGTGGCTCTTCTATGTTTTCCTTTCCTTTCTATTAAAGAAACTAATAGGAAGCACCAAAACTAAAGGCATATGTAATTTTGCCCAATTAAAACTCTGGCATCAACTTTAATATTAAGGTATAAATGAAAATGTTTAACAACAGAAAATGAAAACCATGCCGGAGAACTTTGATCAATTTTGATTAATTTCAACCCTAAGGTCTTTTTTTCTGATTCTGTGTTATAACTTCCAGTCTGAATCTCTCAAAACATAATTCATGTGTTCATTACACTTTCAAAATATCTCCTAATTTTATAGCCAATGAGAGCTATCCAGTTATAGTTGTCACACTTCTGATTTCCTTAGCTATGTCTTACCAGTTTTCTTCTCATAGCTTGGTATCATTTGACCTGTCCTAAACTGTAAACTTTAAAACAATAATAATCTTATTATTACTAAAAAAAAGAAAAAAAATCTATGTAGGAACTTATCAAGGTGCTATTTGATAAAATATGATGCCTTTGCATTTATATTCTCTTTCTGCCGTTGTAAAATTTATTATGCTGAATTTTATACCTATTCCAAGCAAACAAATAACTCTTCTCCAATGATTTCTAACTTAGTTTTTCTTTTACTCTTAATAATGTTTATAAATGACATATGTTACTCTTCTCTATGAGTCTATAATACAATAAATTTAAGTTATGAATGAACTAAACCAGACATTAATGGTAAAATTATTTTGACTCAGATTATAGTATTCTCACATACCACTGTTTTGCTATCATCATAAAATTCATTTATGTGGATTATAAGAGTGGCTCTCATGATGAATTATGTAATACTCTACTTACTAGTCAAGACAAAATGCTATTTATGTTCATTTTCTTTGCTCTCCTTAACTGAAATTATTCTTCTTTACATTGTTATTGAATCTTATAAAACGTTTGTTGACAATCCATATTTGGCATATAATACATGTATATTTTATAATTCTCATATTGTCTTTCATCACCTTATGATTCTACCTCCACTATATATCTTCTAAATGTTCCCTTCTTTCCTGGATTTGTTTGAGCCCCAAATAAAACACTTTTAAATGATATCCACTATCTCGCTCACAATTAGATTTTATTGCTGCTGTATTCTGTCCTCTTCTGCTAGGAAAAGTAAATGCTTGACATAGAGACACACTGAATTTGCTGCACCAAAAAGTCAGTGAGAATATCCTCTGAGCATATTCTTCTCACTCTATGTGGAATTATTTTACTGAGTAAATTTTGCTAAAGTCATACTAAGACACCTCAATTAGTTTCAACATGAAATTTCTGTTTTCTGAGCCAGAACTGCAGATTGGTCTCACATCAACCTGTCGTTAGCAAGATTAAAACCAATTTGAACCCTCTTGGATAGAAAGAAACCTCTTAATGGGTGCCAAAATAGACTAAATGTATGGATCTATTTCTGTCAATACACAGAAGCAGTATCTGATCTAGTGTTTCTGGCAGAAGACTATGGAAAACTGTTTTGGCAGTTAGGGTAGCAACTAATATATTTTACAACTTCCACATATCAAGGAGTATTTGTTTTTGGAGAGTAGAAATGAAAACAAATATATATATATATTTGTATATATATATATATAAATAAATCTGATCTGTTTGTTATTCCTTGATAATTTTGTTTAGATCACTTAACATCCTGTGTCATATTAAGTTCTTAGATCTATGTTAAACAAACAAACAAAATAAAATCAAGGGAGATTGAGGTAGCTAGATTTTTCAGCAGAAAGTACCAAAAAGGCAATCTACAGAGGACTTCCTTCTAGTATTCAGTGTAGTAATAATTACTCCATATGTGTGAGGAAACTACCCAAGGTTAGAAAGAACCACTGAAAATATTAGAAGAGATGGTGCCAAGGTTTTTGCACTGCCAAGAACAGTGCCTGTTTCAACCAGCCTGACTGGAAAAGTTCATAATTTGGAGCACCGAGTAGAGTACTGAGGAATGCCTTGTCTCAATAGTAGGAGATAATTAGTCCTAAACTAAACACTGCTTCTAATCAGCCAAATGAAAAATAAGAGCAACATCCAAAAATATCAGACTGTATCCAAATAACTTAACCACATGTCAGAACAAAGCTAAAGAATAATAGAAATATAAAAACATTCAGAACACAACAGGGTAAAATTCACAACATTGGCCATCCAATTAAAGATTACCAGGCATGCAAAGAAGTAATAAAACACAGCACACAAAGAGGAGAATAATCAATAATTTAACTGAGAATTGACACAGATGTTAGAATTAGACAACAGGGACATTAAAAAACTGTTATAACAATCTCATATGTTCAAAAAGTTAAGTAAATAAATGCAAGCTGTAAAAAAGTTCCAATTTGAGCTCCTAGAAATGTGTACAATATCTAAAATGAAAAACACATTGAATAAGATTGATGGCAGATTAGGCATTGCATTAAAGAAGATAAATAAATTTGAAGAAATAATAAGAGAAACTATGCAAAAACTATGTAAAAATTATAAACAACAAAAACAAACAAAAAAGAATTAAAGAAAGACAAAGAGAGTAAATTTCAAACATACTGATATATATGCAGTAGGATACCCTGCAATTGAGAGATATGTATGTAGCAAAAACAAACAAACAAAAAGAACAAGAAATAATTACAGACATTTTCACAAACTTGATGAAAGGTACTAAACCACAGATCCAAAAAACTTAATTAAACCAAAGCACTAGATAAATGAAGAAAACTACACAAAGCACACTGTAATCTAACTTTTAAGTGATAATCTTAAAAGCAGCCGGAGGAAGGGAAAAAAAATAAAAATATCATAAATTAGTAGAAACACTAGACAGAAAATCATTATGCATAGAGATGACTTGAACACTCCACCCAATAACAGCACACTAAACATTACTTACAGGCATACAGGGATCATTTTATATAACATAGAACAGTTTTTAACTACAAAAGAATTATCAATAAATTTCAAGACACTCAAGTCATATAATGTATTTTCTCTGATAAAAATAAAATTAATTAGAAATTAATAACAGAATCCTCTCTGGAAAATTACCAAATATTTGGAAACTGAATAGCATACACCTAAAAGAAAAATTGGAAAGTACATTGACCTGAATGAAAATTATAATAATGCATATCAAAATTGGTAGGATTAAGCTAATATAGCACTTAAGGAAAATTTATAACATTGAACACCTATATTAGAAAAGAAGAAAAATGGATTACCTCAGCATTAAAAAAATCACAAAAAGTAAAAAAAAAATAACTCAAAGTAAGAAGAAAAAAATTCAAAAAGAAGAAATAATAAAGATCAGTGGGAAAGAAATAAAACAAGAGAAAACAAAAACAGTAGGAGAAAACAGAAAAACAATGCAGAAAATCAATAAAACCAAAAGCCTATTCTTTGAAAATATTAACAAAATTGATGAACTTTAACCAGACTAATTAGGAAAAAAACAAAACACATGCGCGCACGCGCACACACACACACATACACACAACAATGTTAGGAATGTGAGTGAGGTAACATCACTACAGAGTCAATGAATATTAGAAGAAAAATATAATATTATAAACAATTTTATACCAATTTGTTCCACAAATTATATTAAGTGAAGATATTTCTTGGAAGATACAAGGTGTTCAACAGGAAGAAAGAGTTAACTCCCAAAGCTCTCTTTCTATTGACAAAATTGAATTTCTATTTAAAATCCTTCCATAAGGGAATAAATCCAGGTCTAGAAATCTTCACTGGGGCATTCTACCAAATATTTATGGAAAAAAATAATACTAACTCTTCCAGAAAGCTGAGAAAGAGGAAATTCTTCTCAAGGATTCTGAGGCTAGCATTATTTTAAAACCAAAACAAGAAGTCATTAAAACTACTGACCAATATCCATCAAGAATATTGATGGAAAATGTTTTAATCACTCATTACTAAATTAGGCACAAGAATATGTAGAAAGATAATGCATCATAGGAGCAAGTTGAATTTATCCTAGGAATTTATGGTTTAACATTTTAAAATCAATGTAACTCATCATAAAGCAGACTAAAAATGAAAAGCTTTGTGATAATTTCAATAGATGGAAAACAAATATTAAATAGAAACTTTTAGCAAAATAGAAATATAAGGGAACTTTATAAAAGTCATCTATGAAAAAATTATGGCTAATATCATACTTAATCACTTAATAGTAAAATAGTGTTTTCCCTCGAAGATTAAAAAAAAAAAGAAGATATCTGCTTTCACTACTACTATTCAACATTGCATTAGAGGCTTTAGCCAGAGTAATATGGCAAGAAAAAAATAAGGCATACAGATTAGAAACAAAGTAAATAAAACAAACTGTACTTATTAGCAAATGACATGGTAGTCTATATAAAAAATACAATAAAATATACAAAGGTGCAACCAGAATTAAAGTGAGATAAGCAATACTGCAGAACACATGATCACTATACAAAAATAAATTATATTTCTATATGGTAAAAATGAATAATAAGAAATTGAAATAAAAATTACCATTTATAATAATATAAAAAAAAATATTTAGGTATAAATCTGACCAAAGAATTATAAGACCTATTCATTGAAAACCTCAAAATAGGTCTGAATCAAAGGCGACAAAATGAAATGGAGACTACATAGTGTGTTTTTGGATTCAAAAAATTCAATATTGTTAACATGTCAGTCCTCTACAAATTTGTTTATAAATTGAATGAAATGTTATTAAAATCCCAAGCATAGGTTTTTTTATTGTTGTTAAATTGACAAGCTGACTCCAAAATTCATATGAAAAAAAATTAAAAAGAAAAATCAAAGGACCTCTACTACTGACTTTAAAGGTTATTATAGAGCCACAGTAATGAAGTCAGTATGCTAATGGTATAAGTATAGACAATCTAATGAAACAAGAGAGAAAATGTAGAACTAGATCCACACTAATAAGGTCAATATTTATTATGAATATGGTTAATATTTATTTAAAAGTCATTTAATAAAGTACAGTATTTTCAATCAATGGTGCTGGAACAATTGGATATGCATATGTAAAAAAAAATACTTCCATGCATAACTCACGATATATGCAAAAATTAACTCAAAATGAATCATAGACATAATTGGAAAACCTAAAATTATGAAACTTCTAGGAAAAATATGGAAGAAAAATTACTATGACCGTGAATTAGGCAAACAACTCAGATAATAAAACCAAAAGCACAATCTCTAAAATAAATTTAAAAATGACTACTTGGACTCCATCAAATTTAAAAACTTTGCTCTTTGAAAGATTCTCTGAATAAAATGAAAAACAAAAACCCAGATTGGAAGAAAATATTTGCTAATCATATAACTGATGAATTTCTTTGTATCAAGAATATAGAAAACACTTTCACAACTAAATAATAATAAAATATACAACCCAATAATAAATGGGCATAAAGTATGAATGGTATTTCATTAAAGAATATATATACGGATGGAGAAAGTGAAAACCATGAAGATACTCCACATCATTATTCATTAGGGAAATACAAAATAAATAGCCATGAGATACCACTGTACATGCATTAGAATGCCTAAAAATAAAATGTTTAATCTTAACGAATATTGGTGTAGGGGAACTGACTCTCATACACTACTGGTAGGCATGTAAAACAAAACAATTGCTTTGTAAAACAGTGACAATTTCTTGGAAAGGTAAATATACACTTACAATATAATTCAGCTATTCTATACCTAGGCACTTACATAGAAAAATGAAAGCATACGTCAATAACAAAAACTTGAATATTCATAGCAGCTTTATATGTAATGCCAGAGACTTAAATTAATGCAAATTTTCATCAGAGGAGAGTTGATAAATAAATTGTGGTATATACCTGACCTCAACCATAAAGAGGAATGACTATTGATACAAGCAACTTTGTGCATTTACCTGAAAATAAACTAAGTGAAAAAGTCAGATATAAAAAAATGCATAGTCCATAGTTCCATTAATATATAATTATGGAAAATACAATTGCATTATATTGATAGACAGAAGAGGAGTGGCTGCGTGAATCAGGAATGAGAAGTCCTAGAGGGCATAAGAAAACTTTAGAGGTCATAGGTGTGTTCAACATCTTGATTGTGCTGATGGTTTTAAAGGTCCCTATGTGCATCATATCTTATATTGCACATTTTGAATATGTGTAGTTTGTTGTATGTCAATTACACATCGATCATCCAATTTAGAAAGAGTTCACAGTATTTCCTACTAGTTCTTAACTTCAAAATTCTATCTTTTAGAAATATTTAGAATTCTACTAAAGCATATTTAATAAAACATAGTAAATTTGCCCTCTGATACAGAGATCCCATACTCTGTCAGAGAACGAATAGCTACAGGTTGCTCTATGGGCCACTTGGATTTAAAAACTTAATATGGAAAAAATAACAGAGTGAAAATTTATTGTTCTGTTTTATATGAGAATCTAAAATACATCATGTATCAATACAACAATTAAAGACCAAAAAACTAGTTTTATTACACTTTATCATTATGACTAACAAACAAAAAAACTCCCACTTAACCTTCAAATTTCTTAAATGGGTATGTGTGTATATGTGTGTAGATATAAATACACACATTCACATATAAAATACACACATGTGCATATACGTGTGTAGGTATAAATATACACACACACTTGTATATTATCTATCCACACACATATCTACACATGTATATCTACACACATGTATATTATTATTCAGATCTAATTTTCAAAAAAGGGAATTAGAACTTTAAAACTAATTTCTATTTAGTTTTCACTGTGCTCAACATCTTTGCTTGTAAAAATATTGGCGAACAGAAATGTTCAATTTTCCTTTTTCACTCTCCAGTTTTCTCTCAAATATTTGTTGTCTTTATTTGAGGATAGTGATTCTGACATTGAGGAAATCTCTAATGAAAGTTCCTGTTTGTATTGTGCTCTTGAATCTATCCTGCTTCTGGGCCATTGTAATGTACTTGGTGGGTTTGACTTTTTCCTTGAAAATAACACTAACAAAACAGATTAGTTTTTATGACTAAAATAGTACCCACGTTAAGTATCTCTTTAGTCTTCTTGCAACTTGGTATCAAGGATAAGAGAATTTAATGTTTTTGTGTGCTTTATTTTAATTAAATCAGCTGTAAGATCAAAATACTTTTCCTTCTTAGATTGAGGGAGAATCGCTATCTTGGTTTCAGGTCACTGCTTCGTAACGAAATAGCTCTTCTTGGCCTAGATTTATTATATGTCTACGTCCATGTAGAAAAATTTTGTAGTCAATGTTGTTTGGGGCATTAGCTGCTGAACTTTCACTGACATTTTTCTCATTAGGCCTCTGAGAATATTAAATAGATTCTATTAGTCTCTTTCCTACCCCACTGGTGATACTTTATGGGCTGTAGGCTGAAAGCAAGGAAATTTAACTGTGACTTGTAAGAGCTAACTTCCCATTAGGGTAACAGAATATTTTATGCTTCCTGTCAGGGTGAATGTGGCGGAATGACTGAAAAGCATATCTTGTAATCTCCTCATTCCTATGAGCCAGATTAAATACCCAACGTGCCCCTAGAGTTGTTCCCAGCACGATATCTACCACCTTTTAAAACAACTATGAGAGCTATTGTAAGTAGCGTTGCAATGAACTTAGGGTTGTATATATCTTTTTGAATACTGTTTTGGATTTCTTTGGATAAATACCCAGAAGTGGAATTGCTGGGTTTTTAATTTTTAATTTTTGAGAACCTCCAAACCATTTTCCATTGTAGCTGCACCAATTTGCAATTCCACCAGCAGTGTATAAGGGTTCCTGTTTCTCTGTATCCTCACCAACACTTGTTGTTTGTTGATTTATTGATGATAGCTGCCCTGACAGGTGTGAGGTGATAGCTTATGTCATTTTAATTTTCATTTCTCTGATGATTAGTGACGTTGAGCATCTTTTCATATGTCTATTGGCCATCTGTATGTCCAGTTTATAGAAGTGTCCATTCAGGTTCTCTGCCCATTTTTTAATTGGATTGTTCATTTTTTGGTTTTGAGTTGTGTCCACCAATAGATAATAGGATAAAGAAGATGATATATATATTTTGAGGCCAGCCTTTACAAGTGTATTTGAGAATTTATGCACTTGGGTCAGACTTTCCCTGCCTGGGAGCAACGTGTATGTCGCACAGGGTTTGAAGTCAGAAATACCACTTTTTACACATCACTTTGCCACTTCCTATCTGTATGATCATGAACATGATTATCAATTTAGTTTTCTGTGATGACAGTGTTAATTATTTTAATTAGAGAACAAGTTAAACTTAACTTTCTCTCATAATGCACTGCAAAACTGCAATGACTGAAAGAAGTAAGAAGTTTCTTTCTTTCTCATGAAAACAGTCCAGAGCAGAGCAGTCCAGGACTGACAAGGTAGTTTGTGATCTTCTACACATGGCTTCTGTTTTGGGGATCAAGGTGGGTGATCATTGCCAGCCAATGGAAGGGAAAAGGAGTAAATGAGAGCAAGCAGTTCCCATGTTAAGCATGTTGCACAGAATATGCAACCAGCATTCCAGCTTCCTTCCCATTGGCCAGGGTTTGGTCTCAAGGGCAACATAGCTGCATGGAAGTCTGAGAAAATGTGCCTCCAGTGTGTGGGCCATCTACCCAGCTAAAACTTGGAGGCACCTCTTTCTAAAAGAACTAAGTAGAGAATGAAGATTGGGAAGCAATGAACAAACTCTGACCCTAAAATATTTCTTTACTGAGGTTCACGAGTTAAGGTCCAAAACAAAGCTGGACACAAGCTATATCAAAATGACTCCATAAATGCCCAGGCATTTTAATTAATGAAATAATTATTTAATATCGTATTATAAGTAAAATCTCTTAGAAATGGCCTCAGTTTCTTCATTGAAGTTTTTGAAAAATATAAACATGTGTTTGTTTCTCTCTGCTTAAAACAGTTGCCCAAATTGAAGTACTTGGACAATGTCTGCTTTTACAGTTCACAAAGATAGAGGTAAACACAAAATAACCAAGGAGTAGGAGATACTTACATCAGAGATTTTAAAGTGTTTTTGGTTGTAAAGTGGAAAATAATCTAGTTTGAGACAGAATTGTATTATAATTATATGTTTTAGAATCAGAAAAATCTTGTTTGGGAATCCAGGTCAACAATTTTTAATGTTTTTCAATTACAGTAGACATACAATATTATATTAGTTTCAGGTGTACAACATATTGATTAGACGTTTATATAACTTACAAAGTGATCATCCAGATAAGTCTAATAACCATCTGACACTATACATCGTTATTATAACATTATGGACTATATTCCCTATGCTATAATTTACATCCCCATGACTGTTTTTGTAATTGGCAATCTGTACATTTTAATCCCTTCCCCTTTTTCACCCATCATATCAACTCCCCTTCCCTCTGGCAACCATCAATAAATGGTGTTGGAGAAACTGGACAGACACATGCAAAATAATGAAATTGGATGTAAGACCTGAAACCATAAAACTTCTAGAAGATAACATCAGTAGTAGCATAGGTTGATCTTTCTTTGACATCATTTTTAGACATTTTTGGATAGGCAAGGGAAACAAAAGAAAAAGAAAAACAAAACACACAGGACTACACCAAACTAAAAAGCTTTTGCACAGTGAAGAAAACCATCAACAAAACGAAAAGACAACCTACTGCATGGGAGAAGATATCTACCAATGATACATACAATAAGGGGTTAATATCCAGCTAAACCATTTTTACTGGCTATGTACTCTTGGGACACATATGTTTTCTTTTAAAGACAGACTTATTTTTTTAATACATAGACCTACACAATAAGTACTCATAGACCCACCACTAAGAACAGTGATAACATTTTTATTCTATTTAAATTTAATCTTATCAATCCTCTTGAACAAATAAAAAAAGATTACAAATAAGAGTGAATTCCTTTTGTACCCTTCCAGGTACAAAATCACCACTATTGTGATCTGTATGTATCCTATTTATGTTCTTACACTTTTTTATGCATACCAGTTCTGGCAATTAAGTTTGCAAACTTGTTGCAATGATGTTGCTAATCTTTTTAGATATCAGAGGGATGATTCATTAGGAATTTGTACCAACTGGACAAACAGTTAAGCAAGTTTACTATTTGGAAGTGCTGAAAAGGCTGCATGAAAAATTAGACAATGTGAACTTTTCACCAACAATTCATGGCTCTTGCATCACAGCAATGCACCAGCTCACACAACACTGTTTGTGAGGGAGTTTTTAGCCAGTAAACAAATAACTGTATTGGAACACCCTCCCTACTCACCTGATCTGGCCCCCGAAGACTTCTTTCTTTACCCAAAGATAAGAGAAATATTGAAAGGAAGACATTCTGATGACATTCAGGACATCAAAGGTAATATGATGACAGCTCTGATGATCATCCCAGAAAAAGAGTTCCAAAATTGCTTTGAAGGGTGGACTAGGCTCTGGCATCAGTGCATAGCTTCCCAAGGGGAGTACTTCGAAGGTGACCATAGTGATATTCAGCAATGAGGTATGTAGCACTTTTTCTAGGATGAGTTCGCAAACTTAATTGTCTGACATCGTATACCTGAGTATCTTTTATGTGCTATATATATGTTGGAACATATATATATATATATATATATATATATATATATGTTGGATAGATAGATAGATAGATAGATAGATAGATAGATAGATAGATAGATCCTTCTGCAACTCCTTTTTTCCTGTCAATACTATATTTTTGAGATTTTTCCATTAAGTCTAGTTTATCTACTTTAATTTTCAAAGTATTCTGTCACATTGCATTTATGCACTCTTATTGGCAGATACTTAATTCATGTTCAATTTTTTTATTATTAAAACAATGCTTTATTAAATAGTGTATAACTGTACTTTGTAGTATATATACACAATTATTTCAGTGGAACATACACGTAAAAGTGGAATTGCTATCCTGTAGACTGAATACATTTTGGCTTTACTAGATATTGACAGACTGTTTTCTGATTAATACTTCTAGTTGCAGTGGAAATAAATTCAAGTTATTCTGTATACTCACTATACTTACTATTATCAGACTTTTAATTCTTTCAAATTTCAAGTTTGTGAAATAATACCTCATTGTTCTCTTAGTTTGCATTTTCTGAATACTGGTAAT
Organism: Rhinolophus sinicus; assembly: GCF_057876585.1. Lineage (NCBI taxonomy): Eukaryota > Metazoa > Chordata > Mammalia > Chiroptera > Rhinolophidae > Rhinolophus > Rhinolophus sinicus. The sequence continues at coordinate 41,940,211 of NC_142517.1, read as the reverse complement.
GTAATCTTTTTATATCTTTATTTACTATTCTCTTTTTCTGTTCCTGTGACTTGCCTGTTTTTCTCTGTACATTAAAAAAAAAGTTTTTCTTTTTCATATTAACCTGTAGGTATTCAAATTAATTAATTATCTAATGCTTTTTTCTGCTATATATGTTGCAAGTATATTTTCTTGGTCTTTTACTTATATTTTTAATTGCTTTCTGATGCTTTGTAATGGAGTTTTATTTCTTGTTTGACGAATGAAATGATATCCTTTTTGCTTATGGTTATGTATGCTTTTAAAGAATTTTTTTCTACTTTTAAGCTGTAAAATATTTTTCTATAGATTCTTTTAAAAAATTGGAAAGTGTTTTTTTTTTTAACAGTAATATTTTTAATCCATCTGGAATTTACTTTTTTTGTATGAGATGTGATAAAGCAGTCTAATTTTATTTTTCTTTAGGTATAGCTAATTTTTGTGACATCGTTTATTGACTAGATAATCTTTTCCCAATTCCCTACTCTTTTACCTTCTCTTTCATAATTTCTAATCACTTTTTCTTTCAAGTCCGTTTCAACCCTGTTTCCTTTCTTCTTACACCCTTCCCCTTACCTGCCCTTTTTATTCCCTCTTATTTCTTAGATCTCTTCTTTCTCCTTTGTCTCCTCTTCCTCTTTCTTTTAATAATAATAATAATAATAATAATAATAATTATTATTATTATTATTAAATCAGAGCATACACCAATTAAAAAAATCAAACAACAAATTATCTAAAATGATAAACAAATCAATAATCCTTCCTTCCAAAATCCAACAAAAGTATCTCTTGTTGATTCATCTTTTATTCAATAAATATTTATTAGGCATCTAGTATGTTGAAGTCACTGGGAATTCAGAAGTGAACAAGGTAGAGATATGCAGCCTAATAGAGATTTAAATATAAGCACATGCAAAGATGAAAATCTCTTTATATTGTGTTAGGTACAGTTTTCAGAGGCAGTAAACTTGGCAACTCCAGTACATCTTCAAAAATTATAGATAGCTATAGCTGCTGCACAAATAAATACAATTTTAAAAATGTATAATACATAAATATCTGCATGTGGTAGATAAAATGGCATATATTATATTACACATACATACATGTATAATAAGATAAATGAATAGTCTGGGATGCAATTAAACATTTATGTCAAAGCAAATAAGACTTTGACATGCCCTTTTCCACTTTAAGACCTAAAGAGGAGTTTAAAAACCAGCCTGAATTCAAGTTCTTAAGCTTATGATAAAGTCTAATCACATTATTCTCTCATTCTATGTGGTGACAGTATATTGAGTTAATTTTCAATTTATAAAACTTGTAGTTATTTTTAGTGAAAATGTAGTATGTCTGAAACCAGTTACAAACTGCAGCTAACACTGTTGTTTGGAGTCTATAAAATACCATCATGAATATTAAACAAATAAAATAGATATTATTTAAGAGAATCAAGGACATCTTGACTTGGACTCATTGCCCTTCGGCAGTGTTCTTTACAAACCCTGACAGCCCATTTTATCTCCCAGGAGCAATAGTACAAACAAAGATCAATTTTTTCTCTCAGAAATATATTGGCCTGTCTTCCCTGAAGCTGTATCTACACACAGTAATTATTTGGATTTTTTAAAAGACAAAAAGAGGTTTTGGTTAAAGTACCAAAGCATCACTTGATTTGATTAAACAGAAAATTAAAAGACAAGCCATAATTCAAAGGTATAAGTGATAAACTTCATTCCATTATTGAAAAGGCACCTGATTTTTGCTCTTTTAGACTTTAATGTTGTCAGATCACTCTTAAGAAATATTAAAATTATGAAGTTAACAGTGGTTTAATTCTGAACCCTAGAGATGTTACATGTACCCTGCAGTGCAGTCTGGCTTCTTGGTAAATCTCTTGTTTTGTTTTTTTAGTTAACTGGGGTGGGGGGGGGAAGCTAAATATATTTGCTAGACCATTAGTTCTTAAGGCATATCAACTTACCTAATACTAGCTTAAATTCACTTATGTATTTTAACGACTATTTAAATTACTTAGTATATCAGGTTTTAAATTTAGTTTACATAAATAAAAATAATCAATTCAGATGAACAAGAAATAATTATTGACCAGACTTTGGTACTTAAATCAAGAAGGAAAAGACACTCATAAGACAATACTACAATTAATTTCAAGAAGTGTTATGATACTAGTTTATTTGAAAATAGTATGATTGAGATTCATAAATTTATGTGAAAAAATTGCAGAAGGTAACTACTGATCTATACAATTAAAGACGATTTGATGTTCTTAGAGACAAATTTGGGGTACAGTATAAACACGATTGGGAATAGGTATTTTCACATAGAATAACATTGTGAGCAAAGGTAAATAAGTATAAATTAGCGTGTAGTGTATAAATAATTGTATTTTACTATTACTATTATTATTATTTTAATGTCAAAAAATAAGGATGGATGAGCAACCCTGCCAAGTCTATAAAGAACAAAACCAGTGTCATGGGTAAAACACCTGATACAAAAAAACCACTGAGTGCCTAGCAATGAAAACATTTTCTGAAACTTGAAATAAGAGAATAACTTGAAGTGAGAGAATAATAACATTCTCAGACATAAGCTTAAATCGATCATCAATCACCATTTAGGAAATCGTTGTAAACATTTCTTTTTGAGGAGGAGGAATAATAACCTGAACATGTGCAGTCTAACTGGACATAGGGAAGATGTTTCTAATGTAAACGGTGGTAAAGATGTTGAATTAGCTGGTATCAATTAGATACAGGGATATGAGAAAGTGCAGTCAGCAGAGACCCATTCACTGACATTGAGTATATAGTAATTATATAAGAGGGGTTTACGAGGGATGATAAATCATGTGTGAGAAAAAATGAATCTGAAACGTATAGGGTGCTAAACAGTTAGATGATTCTACTAAAACTGAGACTTTATTAAGGTTGATGGACAAAAATAAAAATCACATAGAATCAAATTTACAATGCTTTTGCCTGACATTTCAAGCAAATATGAACCAAATCAACTAACCATCACTGTCAAAACATAGATTTTTGTACATTAGGCTTACTATTGGGAAAGAAAAATAACTTGGATACTATAGGTTTAAAGATTCATGGTTTGCAATGGTATTGGTATCATCACAATAAGGTATTTGCTTAATGTGTGAACTTTTATTTATCAAAATGATTAGAAGCACATTATCGGCCTTCAGTGGGTGGTGTTCAGAGATACTGGCTAACCTACAATATTTACCATAGATATGCACAGATTTATTTCAGAGCTAGCATAAATTTTGATTGTCTATCAGATTTTCATGTAATGGAATGTCTCTTTAAAACCATTTTTGCCTAGAATTTTACTCCACAGCACAAATAAATATAACATATTTTTGTATCATTCAATGTCTGTAGAATTTCCAGGAATGCTGCTAACTTGCAAATAGACAGAGGGCTATATTTTCTTGGTTCAAACATTTACAAGAATAATTCACCATTTTCTAAAATCTTATCAATGAACACAACACAGTCTGTGGTTTTGGAATTGCTTATACAACCTAGCTGTGTCAGTCTGCATTTATAGCTATAATTTTCTCAATAATCCTACGTATAATTTCACTATATGGCTCATTGGTTACATATTCTAGAAATGTTATGTCCTAACATTTACATACTGAAATATACATTATATAATTATAAATTGTTTCTTTTATTTAATCTTTATAACTATATTTTGGTAATTACAATATTTGTTTTCAAAATTACATATGTAGGTAAGTTATTTGTTCCATGAATTTTATTAAGGACAGTAAAGATGGTATAAAAGAAAAGGTTGAAAATCACAGGTTTAAATACATTAGAGTTTACCAGACACTAAGTGCAACGATGTGTATGGAACTTATTTTTATACCATTTGTATCATTTAATCACTTAACATTATTATTCTCTTTCACCCACATTTTATTCAATCTGCACACCACTGTATAAGGTAGATAGGGCAAAAGTCATTTTTAGTTCCCATTGTCAAGATGTGGAAACTGAGGCTGAAAGAGATCTCACAACTTGTTAGTGGTCACACAAGTTTAGTAATTGCCAGATCCAAATTAGAATCCAGGTTTCCTTGCTTCAATTTTAAACATTTACCTGGAGAACCTCGTGCTGTTGCCCTAAATTCTAGTAAACACACGCTTTTATAATAATTTTTTTTTCTTTAATACTAGAATGTTCTTACATACAGAATGTTGTTCACTATTTGGTCATTTTAAGCTTTCTTCAAACTCAAATGTAGCACAGAGTATTTCTTATTGTATTCTTTTACAGATGTACATCTTCATTGATAAAGTGGATTTGAATATTGAGGCAATATTCTGAATATTTTAAAGCAAAAGCAAGACAAACAAAAACCCACCTACAATTTTAGCTTTAATTGTTTAAATATTTCAAAACAAGGCAATATTTTTATTCTCAGTCTGACACTGTTGTTTTCCCTAATGCTAGCTTGTTCTGGCAATTGCTATACACACTTTATTTCATTTTCTTTCTACCTACTTAAGTCTGGATAGCTCTCTGCCTACTGCTATCAGCCAACGTTCTGATTAAACAGATGATGCATAGTGGCAGCAAAGAACACAATGATTGCTTGCAATAAATGCACTTTGTGATTGTGAATTTCCAAATAAACCTTTAAGAGTACGTCTGTTCAGGTCCTGCCTCAACAGCAACAGAGCCGTGGTGAGACTTTTTGCTGTTTACTGAAGTTTTTTGTCTAAAAAATATTTTATCCCTGCAAGGTAAGCAAATGGTGAAATACTAAATGGAAAACAATTGTAAGTTTTTTAGGAATGATAAAAGAAAACATTAGAAAACCCAAAATTCATTGATAGCTACGGTTTTAGTATTGGCTGATACACTTAGATGTGTGAAGTCTTTTATTGAAGTAAATGCCAAACAGTTCAAATACATACTTCCACAGTTTAGAAATTCATTTAAGCCAATTATTGGTTGTTGGTCAGACTTTGATTGGTCTTGGATATATTAAACAGATACCTATAAAAAATATAGTTGTGTAGTTTGTCTCTGAATAGCAGAAAAAGAAATATAGTTAGCATACTTAAGCGATAAATAAACGTTTCAGAAAAAAGAGGCATAATAATGAACGTTATTCTTACCAAAACTTATCAATATTCACATTTCTCTTCAAATTCTCTTTTCTTCTAGTCCCCTTTTCTTATCCCTTCTTCCATTCCTTCTTTCCTCTGTTTCCTTTTTCCTCCTTTTCTAGATTTACACTCCACCAAATTCACTAAAATTTGGAGTCATGAATTACTATGTACCATGTTTTAATAGAAACAAGAAAAATCACCATGGGTAACAACTATGGTGGAAAACTTGAAATGGAGACATAGTGGAAGAGCTTGTGAATCTTTAATTATCTTTTGCCTTAGATTATATTCTCATCATTTAAACAAATGAAATACTTTAAGAAAGCCATGTCAGTGTAGGACGTCAGCTGATGTCTTTATATAAGCTAATAAGTTTATAAACTAATACAAACTATCACGTTGTCCTTTCTACTTCCATTCCTCCCTCCCTTCCTTTGTACCTTTCTGCCTTTCTCCCTTCCTCCCTTCTTCCATTCCTCCCATCCTTTCAATCTCCCTCTCTTTCTGCATTCCTTCTTTTGTAATTCAGTCAAAAAATCATGGAGCAGGCTTTGTAGGCAGTAAAAGCTTCACAACAGGGCTACAGGGACATCCCAGTGGCAACAGTCTTATCAGCCTGTATGAGGATGGCTTCAGAGGGCAAACAAGGTAGTACAGTACAAGTCAGCAATGGCAGCCTGTTGAGAATGGCTTCATAGCAGTATGCAAGGGCAGCTTTATGTGATCAGGAGATTGGCTAAATACAGGAGAGTTAGCAATAATTGAATACATTGAGATTAAGAGATGAAGGTTTCTTTTTGATGGACAAGGGAGGTACAAACACAGAAAGGGGAAAAGCTACAATGAACTTTGTGATACTGGGTTAGAATTGGAAACACAACATGAATTTCTGATTTACACATGTAGATAGATATAGAAATAAATACACGTACTTTTATAAATGTGAATATATATATATATATGTATTATATACATATTATATACATATATATGAATATATATGTGTGAATATATTTATTACTCACACACACACACACACACATACACACACACACATATATACTGGGGGATTCCAAAGAAATGTATGCAAGTGGACACTTTTGTCAACATTGCTCAAGCTGTAGTTTGTCGTAATCAGAAGTGTCTGGACGCTGATGATAACCACTTTGAACACCTCTTGTAATTGCAGAAGTTAAACATGACTTGTATTCATCTTTTGTTATCGGTATATATTGAGTATTACAATTTTAATAGTTTTTTTCCTTTCTTAAAATGGAAAGGCTATACATTTTTGGCACCTTCTGCGTGTGTGTGTGTGTGTGTGTGTGTGTGTGTGTGTGTGTGTATCTATATACATAGATAGAGACATACAAAAGAGATAGACAGAGACAGAGAGACATAGACAGATAGAAACAAGGAGAATTCACATTTTATTTTTCCACAGAAATAATCTGAGAGCAGAAATATCCTTGTGGCAGTGAGCATATCTAGTATCCAGAAATTGGTTTCTGAATACACTGTTCTCTAAAAGGATCAGAGATCCTTGGAGAAATGGCTATTCCCAAGGCTGGGACAGGGAGTATATAGGATGAGTCTGAAAAATCTTTTTGTGAATAAATATAAGAAGTTCTTAATTCACTTTTGTTAAAATGTTGTCAAATAATCCTTTCATATACTTGTTCCCAAACCTGTTCTCTACATATATAATGTGTTATAAGACAGAGTGCAAATACAAACAATGCTTGTGTTAAAATAAATAATTTAAATAGGAAACAAACAAACAAAAAAGTGCTTAATGAATGATGCATGTCACAATGGCACATGGTACAGCCTGATCTGAAGATATTTATATTGGCCAAACCTGGGACAATTTTAGTATCAAACTGAATAATTATAATAACAATTCATAATCTATTGAATAAAATTAAAAAATGTATGAGTATGAACTGATATGTGTAAGTATGTGTACGTATGAACTGATATACATAAACAAATACATCAGTTAAGTACAGCCTACTATAAGAATCTCTCCTCTCTTCTCACCAGCAATAAAACACTGAGAGGCAACCTGAATCAAAATACCTTTGACCATGGTGGGGTGGTTGTGCTGTGTGAAGCCTTGGGACACCCAGAGTGTGCCTTGTAGGTTCTGGGGCTACAGAAAGCTGAATTTAATGAGGCAACCCAGAGACCTTTGGTGGGTGAGAAAGACAGAATGCCCTACTTGACAATCGTAGGTGACTGATGAAACAGACAGGAACTGATTCAAGAGCACCTACAAAGGATAGGGGTTGGAACCCTTACTTGCATCTATTCTGGAAACAGGAATTACAAATTACTGACACTGATGTGAGCCCCGATTATTCTGGCACCCCTTTCAGATGTGTGTCATATATTAGGTTGGTGCAAAAGTAATTGGGGTTTTTGCAGTTATTTTTAACCTGTTAAACTGCAATTATTTTTGCACCAACCTAATAATATGTGTTCATGTGGTCTTTAATTGCTTCGTGGCCATGGACAAGCCACTGAAAGACCTTCAAGTTAAAATTCTTATCCTGTTTTATCCAGTGACATTTTAAACATTCAATAAAGTCATATCTTAAAACAACAAACAAGTAGGTGATGGGTGGGAGTTGCCGCCACGCACTGTAATGGTGATGGGGAGAAATTCCTGGGGAGATATATAGATTTGCGGTAGTATCCCTCCTGTTCCTGACAGTATTCATAATAATAATTCAGGCAAGAATACCAATGGAATCTAAAATACAATAAGAATATTCACATAATCTCAAAACATCTGTATAAAAAATTACAAAGAAAAAAAGAACTTTATAGTGAAGAAACCTTTCAAATATCAATGTAATCAAATTATCAAATTTATCATCACTAATAATGAGACAGATCAATATGTGGTGCCAATAAAAGGCATTGTTTTTGTAATAGTCCTACTGAAATGCATAACCTGTGTCTAATTATGAGACATCAGACTCAAATTGAGTGATATTCTGTAACAGTGCAGCTCTGTAATCTTCAAAAAGTTTCAAAGACATGAAACTCAGGGAAAAAACTGAGGAACACCTCTGGATTAAAGACTAGAGTGAAAAGAAAATTGGCTGCAATGGGTGAGCCTGGACTGTATCCTTTTGCTATAATTGAAGGAACATGAATGGGTTTCCTGGCCAAGAGTCTAAGAGAGTTATTTATATATATCTTGAAACTTTTCTGTAAGCTTTGTTTCAAAAGAAGTATTAAACAAGAGTATTAAAAATATATATACCTTGTCACATGGTTCTACTTCACGTGATGAAAACACAACTATCAGGTGAAAATTGGTTTACCTCCTGCTCAAGGAGAGGAGCCCCCGAGGATGTGCTTGTATATTGTAATAATGTTGAACTGGTGTCTATGTTTCTGAACACTTCCTCTCATTTTCTGTACTTCTCCTCTTGTGAACTGATAAGAATGAGTCCAATGGACTGGCATGGGTGTCCACAGGTCACAGTTTGAGTAGAAATGAGTTAGAGGAGAAGAGAGGGGTGCATAACTGAGAACACTACCATTTATCATGCGTAAAGCATACTGCCTAAAGATGGCTCTTTTTCAAGGGCAAGAGTCCAAAAGTGAGAAGGACAAGAAATAGAGAATATTGTGTCAGCTGGTGATACTGCCTAGCATGCTCCCTTCTTTATTTTTTTTTATTTTTCAATTACAGTTGACATTAAATATTGTTTTATATTAATTTCATGTGTACAGAATAGTGGTTAGACATTTATATAATTTAAGAAGTATTCCCCCTAATTAGTCTAGTACCCACCTGACACTATACATAGTTATTAATATATTGTTAGCTGTATTGCATATGCTGTACTTTACATCCTTGTGACTATTTTGTAACTACCAATTGGTACTTCTTAATCCCTTCATCATTTTTACCCAGCTCCCCAAGTCCCCTCCTATCTTGCAATCATCAGTTTTCTGTATGTATGAGTCTTTTTCTGTTTTGTTTGTTCCTTTATTTTATTCTTTAGATTTCACATATAAGTGAGATCATATGGTATTTGTCTTTCTCTGTATGATTTACTCTGCTCAGCAGAATACCCTCTAGGTCCATCTACATTGTTGCAGATGGCAAGATTACATTTTTTTTATGGCAGAGTAATATTCCATTGTGTGTATGTACCACCTCTTCTTTATCTAGCAATTCATTGATGGACACCCAGAATGGCTGTATATCTAGGTTATCATAAATAATTGTACAATGACTATATGGATGCATATGTCCCATCAAAGTAGTATTTTGGATTTCTTTGGATAAATACTCAGAAGGGAGAGTATTGGGTCGTTCTTTGTCTCTTGTTATAGTCTTTGTTTTAAAGTCTATTTTGCCTGGTATAAGTATGGTACCCCAGTTTTTGTTGTTGTTTTCATTTTCATAAAATACATTTTTCCATCCCTTTCCTTTCAGTCTGTGTGTATCTTTAGATCTGAAGTGTTTTATAGGCAGCACATGTAAGGGTCTTGCTTGCTTTCTTATCCATTCAACCACCCTATCTTTTCATTGAAGCATTTAATCCATTTATATTTAAAGTAATTGTTGATAGATATGTAGTTATTAAAATTTTATTATTCGTATTTTGATTTTTTGTTTGTTTGTTTTGTTTGTTTGTTTGTTTTTACTTCTTAAAGAAGTCCCTCTAACATTTCTTGTAATACTGGTTTGGTGTTGATGAAATCCTTTTAGCTTTTTCTTGCCTGGGAAGCTGTTTATCTGTCCTGTGATTCAAAATGATAGCTTTGCTAGGTGGAGTAATCTTGTTTGTAGGTCTTTGCTTTTCATCATTTTGAGTAATTTTTGCCAAACTCTTCTGGTCTGCAAAGTGTCTATTGAGAATCCAGCTGGCAATCTAATGAGAGCTTCCTTGTAGGTAACTGCTTTTCTCTTGCTACTTTTAAGATTTTCTCTTTGTCTTTAACCTTTGACATTTTAATTATGATGTGTCTTGGTGTGGGCCTCTTTGGATGCATTTTATTTTGGACTCTCTGCACTTCCTGGGCTTGTGTGTCTATTTCCTTTGGCAGGTTAGGAACATATTTTTTTCTCATTATTTCATCAAATAGGTTTTCAATTCCTTGCTCTCTCTCTTCTCCTTCTGGTACCCCTATAATGTGAATGTTGGTATGCTTGATATTATTCTGGAGGCCCCTTAAACTCTCCTCATTCTTTTGGATTTTTTTCTTCTTTTTGCTGTTCTGATTGGGGGTTTTCTGCTACCTTATCTTCTACATCTCTGATCTGATCCTCTGCTTCACCTAATCTACCGCTGATTCCCTCCAATGTATTCTTTATTTCTGTTATTGTATTCTTCATTTCTGACTTTTTTTTTCTTTTTTATGTTTTCTGTATCCATTTTTATGTTTCCTATCTCTTTGTTAAAAGTTCTCACTGAGTTCATCTACTCTTCCCCTACGTTTATCGAGGATCCTTATAACTAGGGTTTTAAATTGTGTCTCATTGCTTATCTCCATTTTGTTTAGCTCTTTTTCTGGAGCTTTGTTATGTTCTTTCATTTGGGACACAATTCTGTTTCTCTCCATTTTGGCTGCCTCCCTGTGCCTCCCAGGGCTGCTGTGTCTCCAGTCATAGTAGAGTGGCCTTTATGTAGTAGGTGTGCTGGGGGCCCAGTGGCACAGTCTCCTTGGTCACCTGAGCCAGATTCTACAGGTATGTCACTTATGTGGGTTGTTTGTGCCCTCCTTTTATAGTTGAGCCTTTGTTGCCATTTGCATCTCAGTGGGAGGTATTGACCTTTAGGATGAGTGCTTATGGGGATGGGCCCTGAATAGGGTAGGGGAGCAGTTGTGCAGGGGCTGATTCTACGAAGCAGGATTTGCTTTAGCAGGGCTCTGTTTCCTGTGCAGTCTGTCCTTTGGATTTGTCACCCACAGAGGCAGCTGAGTGGTTCTCTGGCTTGGTCTGAAGCTGTCCTCCAAGCACTGGCCCAGGGGCCTCCTGGGAGGGGCCACACCACAGGTGTCAGTCAGTGCCCAACCCAGGGCTACCTACCATATGCTAAAAAGCAATCTGCAGATGGCAGCCATCTATTCTAAGCTTGCAGGTGCTTTAGACAGGCATAACCATAAATCAAGGCCTGTTGCCACTAGCGCTGAGCGTGGGGCTCCTCAGCATGAGGTATGGGGCATGCTGAGGCCAGATGCTGCTTGTTTGGGATTTGTGAACTTTTGTGAGATTTTAGGAAAATCCTCACCATGCGCCATGACAGTCTTTTTGTGTGGAATAACCACTGGAAGTGGCTTGAATGGATGTGCAATTTGGTGGGGTGGGGTATCAGGAACTCTCCAGGGCAGGGTAAAATGCGTTAGCCAGGTTGATGGAGATTTGGGTATGGTGCCCATCTGCATCTGCATGCCAGGAGGAGGAAGGACTCAATAAAGAAATATCAGAAAGAGAAATTTATCTGGCCTCAGGGCAAGGGCTGAAGGGGCAGCTTGCTCCCAGACAGAAGTGTTGGCAATGACTTTTGCCAGCACTTCTGTCTGGGAGCAAGCTTCCCCTTCAGCTTTTGCCCTGAGGCCAGACAATTCAATTCCTCCCCTTATGTCTTTCAAGTTGCTTCTTCAGCACTGGAGTTCAGAGTGAGTCCATCCATTAGGGAGTAAGTCCATGTTTGGACACTTTAAAAGGAATCCCTGGGATACTATCCACACTTCAGATCACTCAGCCACAATCTCCACTGGTTTTTACAGCAGAAGTTGTGGGGACTTCTCTTCTTGGCACTGAAACACTGGGGAACTTGGTGTGGGCCTGGGACCCATCGCTCCTCTGGGGGTACCTCTGCAGCTGAAATATCCTTCCCAATTTTTACATACCACATGCAGTATTTGGACCAACTTATTCCACATCTCAAGGTAGATTCTTCTGTTTGTCCTTAGTAATAGGACTTTTGTTCAGCTAGACTTTAGGTGATTCTCAACGATAGCTGTTCTGTAGTTTAGTTGTAATTCTGATCTGATCATGAGAGAAGGCAAATGCAGCATTTACCTACTCTACCATCTGGACCGGAAATCTCTATGTACCACTTCTTTTTCACTACATTGTCTATTAATGGACACTTACTTTGCTTCCATATCTTGACTATTGTAAATAATGCTGCAGTGAAAATAGGGTTGCATATATCTTTTCAAATTATTGTTTTGGATTTCTTTGGATAAATACCCAGAAGTGAAATTGCTGGTTCTAATTTCAATTTTGGGGGGAACCTCCGTACTGTTTTCCATAGTGGCTGCATCAATTTGCAATCCCACCAACAGTATATGAGATTTCCCTTTTCTCTACATCCTTACCAATACTTGTTTGTTGATTTATTGATGATAGCCATTATGGCAGGTGTGAGGTGGTACCTCATTGTGGTATAATTTGCATTTCTCTGGTGATTAGAGACATTGAGCATATTTTCATATAGCTATTGGCTTTGGGTGTGTCCTGTTTGGAAAATATCTATTCAGATCCTCTGCCCATTTTTCAATTTTTTAAAATTATTTTATTTACTTATTTATTTTTTTTAAATGTTGAGATATGTGGGTTCTTCATAAATTTTGGATATTAACCCCTTACCAAATATATCACTGGTGAATATCTTCTGCCATTGAGTAAGCTGTCTTTTCTTCTTGTGGATGGTTTCCTTTGCTGTGCAAAAACTTTTCAGTTTGATGTGGTTCCATTTGTTTGTTTTTTCATTTTGTTTCCCTTGCCCAAGGAGATATATCAGGGGGAATATATATATATATATATATATATATATATATATATATATATATATATATATATATATATATATAGTTATGTCAAAAAGTTTATAACCTATATTTACCTATATTTTCTTCTAGGAGTTTTTTTGGTTTCCGGTCTGACATTTAAGTCTTTAATCCATTTTTAGTTTATTCTTCTTTATGGTATAAGAAGGAGGTCCAGTTTCTTTTATTTTCTTTTTCCATGTATCTGTCCAGTTTTCCCAACACCATTTATTGAATAGACTGCTTTACTTCATTGAATATTCTTTCCTCCTGTGATGTAGATTATTTGACCATGAAGCTGTGGGTTTATTTCTGGGCTCTTTATTCTGTTCCATGGATCTATGTGTCTGTTTTTATGACAGTACCATTGTGTTTTTATTATTACAGATCTTTTGTATAGTTTGATATCAGGTAGTGTGATACCTCCAACTTTGTTTTTCTTTCTCAAGATCACTGTGGCTATTTGCGGTCTTTTGTGATTCCATTTAAATTATAGAATTATTAGTTCTAGTTCTATGAAAAATGTCATTGGCATTTTGATAGGGATTTCATTAAATCTATAGAGTCCTTTGGGGATTATGGACATTTTAACTATGTTAATTCTTTCTGTCACTGAGCATGGTATATGCTTCCATTTATTTGTATTTTCTTTAGTTTCTTTCTTCGGTGTCTTATAATTTAAGAAGTACTGGACTTTTACCTCCTGGATTAAATTTTTTCCTACTTTTTTTGTTTACAGTTTTACATAACTGTAAATGGTATTTTTTTCAAAATTTTCTTTTTCTGATATTTTTTTATTTGTGTATAAAAATGTAACCAATTTCTGAATATTAATTTTGTATCCTGATACTTTACTGAATTCATTTATCAGTTCTAGTAGTTTTTTGGTGGAATTTTTAGCGTTCTCTATATATATTATCATGTCATATGCAAATAATGACAATTTCACTTTTTCCTTTCCCATTCAGATGTCTTTTATTTCTTTTTTTTTGTCTGGTTGCTGTGGATAGGAATTCTAATACTATGTTGAATAAAAGTGTTGAAAATGGACATCCTTGTCTTGTTCCTCATCTTAAAGAAAATACTTTTAGTTTTTCCCCATTGAGTGTGATATTAGCTATGGGTTTGTCATATATGGCCTTTATTATATTGAGGTAAGTTCCCGTTAGTCCCACCTTGCTGAAAGTTTTTATCATAAATGGATGCTGGATATTGTCAAAGGCTTTTTCTGCATCTATTTATATGATTGTATGGTTTTTATCTTTTATTTTGTTTATGTTGTGTCTCATGTTAATTGATTTATAGATATTGAACCAACTTGCATCCCAGTAATAAATTCCATTTGATCATGATATATGATCTTTTTAATGTATTGCTAAATTCAGTTTGCTAATATTTTGTTGAGGATTTTCACATCTATGTTTAGCAGGGATATCTGCTTATAATTATTATTATAAATTTATTTATTTATTTATTTATTTATTTATTTATTTATTTAGTGTCTTTATCTGGTTTTGGAATCAAGATGGTGGTGGCATTGTAAAGTCAGCTTGGGAGCCTTCCCTCCTCTTGAATTTTTTGAAATAGTTTGAGAAGGATATGTGCTAATTCTTCTTTGAATGCTTGGTAAAATTCACCTGTGAAGGCATCTAGTCCAGGAATTTCATTTATTGGGAGTTGTTTTACTATTGATTCAATTTGGTTTTTAGAAATTGGTCTGTTCAGATTTTCTGTGTCTTCTTGATTCAGTCTTGGAAGATTGCATGTTTCTAGGAATTTATCCATTTCTTCCAGGTTGTCCAATTGGTTGGCATATACTTTTTTTGTGGTATTTTCTTATAATTCTTTGTATTTCTGTGATGTCACTTCTCTTTCATTTCTGAGTTTGCTTCCTTCTTTAATATATTGAAAATAATAGATGTGAAGAGCTACTGTTTTTCCATAAGATGTGTTATCATAGGTTTTTTCAATGATATTCCTAAGCTAAGAAAACATAGATGGAAGACAGTATTTTAATTGGGAAATTATAAAGATAGTTAATTTTTGCCATTGTTTTAATATTTAAATAAATAATGTGACCTTTGGTTTTATGATACCATTGAATCATTGCTCCTTAAAATATGTGGATTATTGTGACAAAGCCATCACATTCTGATGAACATATTTTTAAGTTAGAGAATAGAAAATAAAATGATTAAATCTTTATAGAAACCTAAGAAAACTTCAGAACACCATAAGTATTGTGTAACTTTTGGATTAACATTGTGTTCTAATGTTCTTTCCTGAATATCAATAATAAAAGATGACAACTGGAAAAAATGTTTGTAATGCATTTTGCTCACACTTGAAAAGTATTATCTCATTTAATCATTATAATAATCTTATGAGGTAGATGACATTATTATTATTATTTTCATTGTGCAGTTGGAAACACTGTGACTTACAGGGTTTAATTTGCCCAAAATCACAAGCTAGAAATAAGAGTTGGAATTTATACCTAAATATTTATTATTATTATAAAGCACCTGATTTCAAAACAAAACAAAACAAAAATGTTCTATTCTCATGATGGAAAGATTAGTGACTAAAATATTCAATATGTACTTGCCTGTTTTATTTATTTTTCTTTTTCCACTAGCAAATAATGAAAGTGTGCATATGAAGTTTTGTGCTGTGCTTGTATGATAGCTGAAGGCATTATTTTTATCTGTTACACAATTTATTATATGTGAATATGTCTTATATCTTCTGATTTGGAAGTGAAAATAGATATGACCAGATTAGAATTTCTGTGGCAGTTGTACATAGAATTTCCATTATTCCCAGATAATTATTTGAACTTGTTGATGCTTCTCTGAATGTGACTTAAATGATCTTATTTTTTTTTCCTTTTGCTTTTTTCCCCTTTCTGAGAGATAATTTCTAGTCAAAATAACACCTGGTTATAAGAAGTAATATGTTTCTTTCTCTAAAACTTTGAATTCTTCTGCTTTTATTTCTATTGTTGCTCTTCAAAGCAGCTTTATTTACTCACCAATCAATTGAAAGTGCCTTTGTAATATTAGTCAATCATAAGTTTTCAATAAACTATTTCTTTAAATATTTGAAACAATGAGCATTAATATATTAATAGTCAGGGACTATTTCTAAATATCTGTTTTTTTTAAATCATTTTCTCTCATATTGGACTCTTAAATTTGACAAAAATACTAATACTAGTAAAAGTTACCTGTGTCCTAATTACTCTTTTGTAAATAGGACTTTGTTAGGTATATTTTGCAACTTAAAAGAGTGGCATCTAGAGAGAAACACATTAACTGAATAGAGAAAAGAGCAATTTGTATTTTATGTTATTTTGCTTTGAAAAACTTGAAAATTCAGTTTTATCATTTGAAAATATTTTTAATACTTGCAAACTTGAATTAATCATATTTATATCCAAGCAGAAATGCAAGAAAAACATTATTATAGAATTGAAAATGGAACAGTTTGATCTATGGACAGTAATTGTTCTCAAAATAAAACTGAAAAAGAAAATCAAAGATCTCAAGTACTCAAGAGATGTTACACACACACATACACACACACACACACACACACATATTTTTTAACAAGACTATTAAAAGCTAACTGTTTTAAGCTACTGGGTCTTTAGAGATTATCAACTACATTTTATAGATTTTTCCATCTCTAAAATTATGAAATATATTTGAGATTTTGAAAAAAAAAACAAACTGCTGACAAATGAAATTTTAACTAATTTACATTTTCATGTTGGTTAATTTGATGTAAGTGATCTGAGTGCCAAGTGTCCTGAGAGGCAACTGAGATCACAGGACTCTATCAGTACATGTCAGGCAGTCACCCACCTTAGTAGGATGACCTATCTGAGTAGGTCAAAGAAGAATTAACTGGTATTTTGAAATAATAATTTTTAAAAATTCATTATAGTAGAAACATACACATGTCAGTTTCTTATTGAAACACTTGCTAAGGTGAGAAACAAGTCATTGTGAAAAGAATCTGGTTATATAAACCAAAATAGATACTCAGTTTCATATGAGAAAATCTCAATAGGCTAATAACTGGAACCTAAACTATTGATTCAGCAGAAACTTCATTCCTTGGTCTGATGATAAAGAACCAAAGATAACAATCTTTCTTTATTAAATATTGTTTTAATTGAATTTTTGCCCCTGCAAAGAGGGAGTAGTTAAGGGAGGGATATGACTAGATATTTTGCTTTTCCTAAGAGAGTCAAAGTCAAAACATTAAAAAATTAAGAATCGTAGTTTTTCAGCATCCTTCTCCCCTCCATGTAAACATGAAAGAAATTATGTTTAACAAATGCTCATATATCTAATCACACAATACAATTACCCTGTGAGGTTGCCAGGCAGGTGTTATTATCCTTCTTGCTTTTATAGTTATAGAAGCTGAGGCTCAGAGTTAAAGAACTTGTCTAGGGTCACACACTGGGGCAATGACTAAGCATTTTTCAAAGATCAATATAATAATTCTCTGGGGAAGTTTAAATCATTCCCCCAGGGTCAATATTTCAACTGCTGCTTATATTTCTTTTCATGAATAGTTGCTTCAGAGGAGAATTTAGTTTATGGGACAGTTTTATTACGAAGTATTTGGTTCAACTAAATTTGATTTTATAAATGACTAAGTAGCCATTTATTGTAGGCAAAGATTTTAGATAATATAAAAAGGTCAGGTGGAGCTGAAATATGCAAATTTCTTGTCACCATTCATTTTATGTCAACTATTTCTTCATTACATGTGGAGAATTTAGAGTTTATTTCTCTCTCATAACACTCAAGTAATATGATAGTGTTTCATTTTATATTGATGAAATAAATAGGAATTCAGGCTTTCTTTACAGACGGACAACAATCTTCAAGTATTTATGTAGCACTTTATATTCCTACTTTATAAAAATTACAAACTGTTCCATAACTTTTATATTACTTATAACTTTCAACAACCTTGTGAATATGTCTATAGTATTAACTTAAAAAGTAAATAGATTAATTTAAATAAATAAATAAGTGACTAAATTAAAAGAAAAGTAAATAGGAAAAAATACCTTAGGGATAACAAATTAAATGACTTCCCCAGATATGCGCAATTTTATGTTCCTCACAGCCTCATGAAGTAGTAGATAAATATGATGCTGCTAACCTTTTTCTATGTCCTCTGTTTATTACTAAATATTTTATATAAATTTAATAATAATTACATTTCTGGAAACAAATTGAGGATTAAAATGTTTATTTCAGATAATTGCATTAATTAACTACATCAGGTATTTTTATTTTTTAACAGAGCGTTTTCATGTATAATACAATGAATATGTTTTTTTGATACCTTAGGGTTAGTTTTCATCAGATTCTATTTTATTTAATTTAGAAATGATGTTCATTTGTGAGACTTATTGTATAAATATCTCACGTCTATGAATTATTTAAGAATTGAAATAAATTACTGAAGAGTTAAAAATATCCCCAAATCAGGGCCGTATAGATCTGGATGTTAGTTAAGATATATGTTTGTTTTCATTGGGCCCATTAATCAATCCTCTCTTACCATCAACCCCTATTAGTAGGCATCACTATAAATATTGAAAAATATGATAACTTTGGGAAAATAAATTGATATATTACAAATTATAACAAAACCTTTGCTATGCATTTGATTAAGATAAAAATAAATTCTTTATGTGTACCATCATATACAATAAACATTCAACAAATGAGACAGATTTTTTTGGACATCTTGATCCCATAATATGTCTCTTGATAAACTTTGATAAATCAGAAAAAAACAGGTGTGTTGGGCAAGTGACTTCCAAAACATATATTTGCCTGATTTGCTATTCAAGGCAAGGATGCTACTAGAGAGAGTGGTTGCTGAGTACCAGAGCAAGCAAGAAAAAGACATGGAAGGAGAGAGGGAGAAACAAATGGTTGAAAATATAGTAGTTCACTTATTTCTCTATGATCAGTAGGAGCATAGTATGATGTTCCAATGTACAGGCTGAAGTACGACCTTGAGAAGCCTAAGGGAGGTAGGGCCCTCTTAGAAAAGAGACTTGAAGAGAGAGTCATTCTCTCCATTCCTGCATAGAACATAAGGGACGGGACTGCGAAGCCAAATCAGTGATTGTGCCAGCCTGGCCAATAGAGTGGAACCCGGATGGTGTTGGCAGAGGGTATTTGAAGCAGAACTGAGCAAAATACCTCCCTCAAATAGTTTATAAGTGGCCTATTTCAATTTGGAGGGGAGGGCGAAAGAGAAGAGCACATATACTCGTAAATATCACTCATTTATTGAGCATCACTCTCTTTATTGTACTAGTTTCTGAACCTACATGGGATTGTTCCTGGAGCATCCTAGATATAATTGTGGAGATGTTTTTTGCTAGAATTAAAAGGGTTCTGTGGAAAGTAACCTCGCAGGGTTACCTGATCATGAATTCCTAACTGGGCAGGTCATGGTGGGTGGTCACAACCTAGGCATAAAACTTCTTTAGTAAATGGTTTATTGCCTTAAGCAAACCCTGTCTATTGTTTCCACACATCTAGGTTAACACACCTTTCAAAAGCCTCTTTTCTGACCCCTTCTTTTAATGAGTGATCACCCTCTCAGACCCCTTCTTCTGAATCATGACAACCCTCAATAGAACCATAAACTTAACTGTCCTTTAATTTGATCCTTGAATTGCTTTTTTCACAGTCATATAATCTTCTTTGTATTCCTTCCTTAATCTCAAATTGATAAAAGAAACTGCAATATGTTATTCTCTGTAGCATTTTTCTCAGTCTGTTGAGCTCTTGCTTACCGGCATATCCTCTGTTTGGCTCAAATAAACTCTTATAAAAATTCTCTACAGGTTTGGACGCTCCTTACATCGATGGTCTATTCAATATTCTATGTGGT
Source organism: Rhinolophus sinicus (assembly GCF_057876585.1). NCBI lineage: Eukaryota > Metazoa > Chordata > Mammalia > Chiroptera > Rhinolophidae > Rhinolophus > Rhinolophus sinicus. The sequence goes on along the minus strand of NC_142517.1, from coordinate 41,920,257 downwards.
GCAGCATTAAAAAAGGCAGCAAAATGAGTTCCTCATGTTAAGGTTATCTCATTTATTCCCAAGAACATTGTGTAAATTGTTTACAACCCCTTACTTTCAACTGAAATTGGTAATTTAGCTTTCCCCAAGAGACTGTCAGGAGTAATCCCTTCATGCTTTGCATTCCTAATTACTTCACTTAATAACCACAACCTAGCATGAAGACTCCTCCTCCCAGTCTTATACCACTCTGCACATATCTTTACCTGATGCATCTTCAGTCCTCTGTTCCTCCTGGGTTTTCCTTTTGATGGCTAATGATCATTACCAACAGCAAAGCCCTCTAAAGCCTTATCTCTGAAGCCTCCTCACCTCCCACCCCCTATGAAAATTGCTCAGCCCTGAGAAAGCCATCATGAAAGAAGGCATTTTCTTTCTTTTCTTTCACAGTCTACATACTTTAGGTCCTGCCACTGGGATACAAATTTTTCCTTGCTCCCTATTTCTTCTTTCAAACAATTTCTTTTCCTTTGTTCTCCAATTCTCAGGGCTTTTGACAGCCATTTCTTTCAACTTTCCCATCTCCTATATCCCCTGTTCACTGCCAGCCTTTCTACCACTTTAGTCAACATTCTTGGCAAGTTCACCACTCATATGCACGATCCTTCAGAACCTTTGTGTCTCAGTTCGTTCTTTTCTCCATTATCACTTCAGGCACACCATCATGGATATCTTTATTAATTGCATCATTGAAACCAACTATCCTCTCTTCTTGCTGCCTCCTAATCTTCTAGTTCATGTACTTTGATAAACCCTCTGTAGTACTTCTTCCACCTCATAGAATTCTAATGCATTACATATGACTTATGCTCAGTAACCAAGTTTATATCTTCATGTTCCTCCTTGTAAGCTTAGAATCTACAGTTTGTTTAATTCTCCTTACAAAAAACTTTACTTTTATTGCTGCTCCCTTTTTGGAACACAAATGGCAAAAGCAGAACTAAGGTTAAACTTTGTGTTCTATTGTCTTTGTGCCTGACTTTACAATGATGAATGTTTCTAGAAAGAAACATGTGAATGTGCTGACTGCCTTTAAATTCAAGATCAAGTCTCTGGCAGTACTCACAAATGATAGGCAATCTGATTGCGTTTCCCTACCATGTGCATTTTCCCATATCTATTCGTACTTTCTTTTCTTTCCTTGCCTTTCCTTTTCTTTTCTTTTCTTCCCTTCCCTTCCCTTCCCTTCCCTTCCCTTCCCTTCCCTTCCCTTCCCTTCCCTTCCCTTCCCTTCCCTTCCCTTCCTTTTCCTCTCCTTCCTTTCCTCCCTCCTTCCCTCCCTCTCTCTCACTTTATTTCTTTCTAAAGTTCACTTTGTTCTTATCATAGACCATATGTTGCCCTCCTCTTGATTTACTTCATCTGATCTTCTCAAGATTTTTCCCGTGTAATTATTCCCTATCTCTCGATTATTATTTTTTCTTTTCTGCTACGTCATTCCTCTTAGTATGCACTATCTACTGTAGCCTATCTAAAACAATAAAAACAACAAGAAAGAATTCTCAGTATACCCAACACCTGATTCTAGCAACCTCTCAACCTTTTCATATCTCTTATTTCATTTATAGCCATGCCTTGTAGAATCCTTTTCTTGACACCCTCACTTCAAGTTCTCTCCTCACTTCACTTTAACTGGGTTTCTGTTCTAAGCAATCTACTAATATCTTTCCAGTGAAAGCCAGCCACAATGTGTATATTGCCAAGTGTAGTGGTCACTGGTCCTTGTAGCTTCCATTTGGCTCTCTGAATTCTTTCTCCACCCTTTTCTATCCTATCCTGTGCCCTTGGAGGTGGACCTCTAGAGATTATAGTCATATTTCTTGACTTCTTGTTTCCAGTTGATTTCAGCCAATGGAAAGTACCAGGAGAAGATCAGAGACCAGGATGAGAGTTCTGTAGGGATATTTAATTCTTCAGCTTCCTCTTTGCAAAGACCTGTGATTGTGATTCTTGACCAATGTCACTTCTTTCTTCTAATGCAGTAGTCCTCTTTATAGGAAACTTTTTTCTGGTTTTAGTAACCACTTTATCCTCTGGTTGCTTTGGACCTAAGGATGGTTAAAAATAAAGTAAAAGAAATTTAGACTGCACTTAAATTACATGAAATTTTAGCAAAAAAGAAAGAAAATGCTGCAATGTAAACATACATTTGTTTATATAGCTCTGATCTATGAAACATAGATTGACTCAAAAAATAAAGGAATCTGTCTTTCAGCCACGTATGAGTAACTGGTATTTGTAGGGACTTGAAATTTTTAATATGTAGTCTTTGTTTAGTAAATTGGGGATAATGAAATTCACTATCTGCATAGGCAGTATTTTAAAATCAATTCAATGTTTATAAAGTAATTTAATAAAATTATTAGTCCATTGGTGCTGTAAAACTTTATAGTTAAATATTTTGGTCATGGATTTTTATTAAAATATTTTTTTAAAACCAAAATAATCATTCTTTTAGTGTGCCTTATTATGACAGAATGGCTCTTTCACTTTTGAACACCATACTCTATGGTGAGAGGGCAGAATTTCACATTCTATCTCATCATTCATTTTTTCTTATCGCTTTACAGTCATTTGACTTACCCTAATATTTGTGTGTATAACAAAGAAGCCCAATGAACCAGAACAGATTTTAAGATTTTATTGCCCCTTCAAATAAGAAGTCAATACTTGACACTATTTCCTTAAGGAAATAATCAACAGATTTACAAAACAGAAAGTATCAAGTTTTACTGCTGGTGCCTGAATTACAATATTAAATTAAGTTTTTAAAAGGTATTAGGCACACTTCTGGAATAACCATCATCATTACATCATATTGCTTTCCATTTAAATTAGCATATAAATGAACAAAGATGGCTAACCACATAGCCTAGGTGAGATTTGCCATCTTAAGCATTCAGTTGCCTTGGCAGCAGATTGTGTAAAATGCCAACTGGTGTGCTTGGATGCTAATATTTGCTTGTTTGGGAAATTAGAATTTTGGAGTTAGCATTACAATAGCAGGGACACATGGAACAATTGCATAATTTTTCCCAATAGATTTTTGAAATGTTCAAAAGATGCCAGAGAACTAAACAAGTAGAAAAGGTGAGCATTTTTGGTTCATTGGACCAATGTACAATGGTATAAAATAACATGGCACATTAAAGTAGCTGTAATTAGCTAGGTTTAGCACCAGTTATAGGCACATGAAGAGAAAAGCATCACAAAATAAGGAGCAGGAATTGTTGGTGGGATGGTCTATGGACAATGAGAACCATTGTAAGTATTCAATCATGGCAGCCATGGAATCAAAAGATGCATTATCAGGAAGATAAGATCACCAGCAGTGTACAGATGGAGGATGCAAATGAAGGATTAAGGTGGATTAGGACGTCAGGGCAATAGTCTCAGTGAGAGATGATGCAAGTTCCAACCAACATACCAATAGTGGAGATACAGAGGGATGATCTTTACACAAGCCATGTTGTGATTGGAATCTGTAGGAATTGCCAATGAATAAAATGTGGGGGTAGAATGAGTAAGAGGATACATTCCAAACAAACACCCATATTCCTGTTTTAGAAACATGGTGAACTTGTGGTTGTAACTGAGTTAAGTAGTAAAGGAGAGAAGCAGGCTAGTATGAGATATGCACTTTCTGATCTCCTTAGGGGACATCCAGATAGCAGAATCAATGACTAGTTCTTCATAGGTGCCCTGCACTCCAGGCCTAAAATCATTAATCTGGGTATCATCAGCATATAGTAATTTAATTTATAAGTGTGGTTTCCATCATCTAAGATTGTGCACCTGAGGATGAAATAGACCATGAACAGGATCCTTAGATCCACGAACATTTAAGGAGCTGAAAGAGGCAAATCCACAGAGGTGACTTAGGAGAAATCATTAGAGAAATAGGAGGAGGGTGGGGGAAGACTGCGAACTCAAAAGCTGAGGGAGAGGTTTTAGAGTAAGGAAGGGGCACTAATTTCAAACATCACCAAGTACGTATAAGTGAAGATAGATTAATTAAGAAGTCATTGATAAACTTTGTCAGAGATGTTTTAATGGATAGTCACAGACAGGAGCCTGATTTCAGTGGGTTAAAGAATAAGAAGAAAGACAGGAGCAAGAGTAAATGCAGTTTGCTATTAACTTGACTACAAAAAGAAGAAAAAAAAACCTGCAAGATTGTTAAAGGATGATTTGGTATTGATGCTTATTTTATTTTTTAAATTTCCTTCCATTTCGGAGAAAACTTGAATGTGTTTTTTAAACCAAGGAAAAGAAATGAGGAAGGAAAGAAAAGTAGAAATATGAGGGTAGCAAGATAGGAAATATAAAGAGAGAAAACCTCTTGAAAAAGTGAGAAATTCTCTGCATTTCCTCCACCTTCTGCCCCTGGTAACCACCATTGTACTCTGTTACATGAGTTGGATTTTTTTTTAGATTCCATGTATAAATGAGATTGTGTAGTATTTGTCTTTCTGTGTTTGGCTTATTTCACTTAGCACAATGTTATCACAATGGCACATTTTCTCTTTTATAAGGCTGAATAATATTTGGATATGCTTTTAAGTATGAAATAGAGGTTGCATTACAAAGATAGTTTACTGGGCAGGTTTGAAGGGGGGACCAATTTAAAAAAAATGTCTATTAACTAATATGTATAACCTTGGGGTACACACATGCTTTTTTATTTGACAGTGCATAGTGACATTTTAAAACTACTTTTTATTAATATATACCATGTTTACAAGAGTGTGAACAGCTCAATGAATTTTCTAAAATTGAATATGCCTTGCAACCAGCATCCAGGTTAAAAACAGCATATTAGCAGACACCCAGAAGCATCCGTGTAGTCCTTTCTAGGCATTACTTACTCTAAAGGTAACCTCTAGCCTAATTTTGATGACTATAGATTATTTTGCCTGTTTTTGAATGTGCCTACATAAAATGGAGACACACAGGATGTAGTGTTTGGTGTCTGGCTTCTGCTCAGCATTTGCATGGTGATATTCACCCACATTATTGTATAAAGCTACAGCTCATCCATTCTCATCATTGTATAGTATTCCACTGTGTAAATGCACCATGATTTGTTAAGCCATTCTATAGTTGATGAGAATTTGGGTAGTTTCTAAGTTTTGGCAAACAGTGCTGCTGTGAACATACCCATATGTCTTTTCGGTACACTTGTATTTACATTTCCCTTCAGTATATACATAGGAGTGACATTGTTGGATACATTGTGTTTTTAAGTCACTTTTGTGTTGGTGTAGAAATCCTTTAGGCTGAGAAGATCTGTGAGAGCTGGTTTCATTAATCAAGAGCTCTGTGCAAGAGACTATGTAGAGGTGACATGGAAGGCTGGTTAATCTCTGAAACTCTGAAGTCAGACTAGTTCAGTTCAAACCCTCTCTGATGTTTGTAATTGTGTACAGAGATAAGTTAGAAACCTCCCCCATCCTCAGCTTCATAATCTGTAGAATGGAGAAAATAAATACATTACTTGTTTATAAGAAATTTCTTATTTACGTAAAGTGCCTTATATATGTAAAATATACATTTTTTACATATGCAATGTGCCTTTAATGATAAATAAATGCTAGCTATTATTATCACTGTTCTTTTTACTACTGTAAGTCTAACCTGGCCCTTTCAATCTCTCTTTGTTATCTACTTATTTCTCAGTCTTTTTCTGCAGGCCATCTTTCTTTAACAATTAATTAGTCACATGAAGGCCAGGTATGAGGAAAATTTGGGAAATATAGTCCTTTGCTACTTGATACCCAAACACCAAACTGTCAAGAAAATTAGAGAATACAAGGTATGGACAACAACATCAATTGTGCAATCTCCCTTCAGACTCAGTTGTTCTGAGCTGCCTATATCTTCTCAGTGCTAGGAGGGACTCATTTTACAAGTTATTTCCTCCTTCCCCATCATTTGTTTCTCTTTTTCAGCCCTGTTCAGCTTTCCTTTTTTATTCAGCATGACACTCATCTGGGAACAATGATTTATCTTAAAACATTAACAAGAGCTACATCTAAAACTATCCATGAATAATTTCTTCCATATGGCCTTTAAAAAAAAAAAAAAAAAAAAAAAAAGCAAACAAAATTATGGGTTTTACTTTTGTGGACCCATAATTTATTTTATTTTATATTATTTTATTATAGAAAATTTGCATATAAGCATCTCAGTTCTTCCCCTTATAGTATCCTGGATTACAGGGTAGCCAAGCTTCCTCATTTGCCTCTGGATCCTCCCTATTGAGTCCAGGTGCAAGAAAATGCACATGTCATTTCAATATACAGACTACATTTGTGAACCTCATTAAGAGGCCTGAGCAGGGGCTGTGGTCCTACAGACTTCTTCATAGGAGTGTCTCTTTTCAGATTCTCAAGGCCTTTATGAGTTAGGGTGCAACTTGTCTGTCTGCTGATGTGTAGGTATTGGAGGACATTTCCTTCTTTAGTCTTCCATGTCCTGGCTTGACCCACATATATTTATTCGAGCCCATTACTCCTTTTCTTTTTGGTCAGTTTTGCATTTTCAAAATACTCTTTCTTATGCTGCCTTTACAAAGTGGTCTCACTAGTAGTATGATATTTGGAGAACCCGTATAGAATTAATCAAACTGTTTCTACTGCTTTTGTTTTCCATTTACTTAATTTATGTTTAACAATCAGCCAAATTCTGTTAGGTGACTGTACTACAGAATTCCAGTGAGTGAGATGATGATAGAATTCCAAGCACTATAATTTTCTAAATTTATTTTTTAATGAGACTATTTTGTAAGATAGACAGCCATAATATAGAAAATTATTACCTAGAAAGAAAAGGGCACAGTTTAATGATTTCAAAGGAATCAAAAGAATGTAAAAATCTCTAAATATACTTTTTTAGTATTACATATTATTAATAAAATCTTTGCATCCATCAGTAAAATTAAAATCTTAATGCTGAAAAGAAATAGAATTTTATTCTTCCAATAATGGCTGAATATTAATTTTAGTAATATATAGCTTTATAATATCTTTCTATTTAACCATATTAAACTTTTAAACCCTATATACAGTATTGCTTGTTTTGTGAAAATTTTTTGTGAAATTAACAATGTCCTTGGTCCACTTCCCAGGAGTAAGGCTCAGACATTTTTATTTCAGAAACAATGAAATAATAGCAAGAAATATATTATGAGATAAAGGCATAAACATCAAAGTGAGAGTTGGAGCACTTGAACTACTTTTTTCTCTCTTACATAACTGCATCACAGGAGGTTTTTTTGTTTGCTTGTTTGTTTGTTCTATTTTTTTTTTTTTTTTTTGACTAGAAGAATGAATGAATGAATGATGAAATTGAGGGAAAGACATTTTGTCTGTATTTTTTAACCTAAATCACTTCTTCCAGCAAAGATTTTGTTTTATACTGAACTGCTATAGATTGCTTTCCATCTTCAAAGTTCCAACCATAAAGGAGTCTTCGATAGAACCCCAACCTCTTCCCAAGGACACAAAACATAGAATTCCATTTTAATTCAAATGTAGCATGTGCCTAAACAAGAAACCCATCTTTCAGGTTGTATTAACCTTCAGTTCTTCTTATTTCATTTATAGCTCCATATTCTTTTTTTCCCCCCCAAGAAGTCTAGAAGAGTGTTACAATGTATATTTGTTGCAATTTATCCACAACCTAGATGTTCTTGGCAGAAGGACATTTGGAGGGTACTTGCTCTGCAAAAGTAGAAATTAAATTTTAAAAATATATTTTTGTTTCTTTTTTATTTGAAGTTTTAAGCTCTTTTTCATTCTCATTGTTTTGTTTTTTTTCTTTTTTATTGCATAAACTTGTCGTGTGTGTGTGTGTGTGTGTGTGTGTGTGTGTGCGTGTGTGTGCACGCACACACTCGTGTGTTTTATGTCGGCCATTTAAATGTTCCTAGATATATTTATTAATTCTATTACACTTTATAGTTCAGCCAGCTCCTGGCTTTATTTATTAATTCAATCCTTTATAATCCAGCCATATTTATAATATTTATAAATATTTATAAACTTTTTGAATTGAATACCTATTTCTTTCATGTTTGATAAGTGAACTGTTTAGAGCTGATAATTCTAATTTTAGGTTTGGCTAGATCCCATACATTATTCTATGTGATACTTTCATTGAATTCAATTACCTAAATACTTATCATTTACAAGAATTTTAAAAGTGAATTTTTATATTATGATTTGCAATGTTTCATATCTTTCTGTTATTAATTTTTAGTTTTATTATATTTGTACCAAAATATGAGACTTATAGGGTTGATTATTCAAATATATTGAGTATTTGGTTATGTGAACATAATGTAACAAAAATTTGGTAATGTTCTGGTGATTATAAAAAACAATTATTCTGTGTATTCTATTGATATAACTTAAAATTCACTGTGGGATATATTAGACCAAACTTTCTTACTGTCTCAGTGACCTCCATCCCTTTCTCCTGGCCGTTTGTCCTCTACCTGATTGGGTGGTTGATTAGTTACTGGAAGAGCCATTACCAGGCCCAAGATCTAGTCAGGAGACCTATTCTCTTCTTGATGTCTAGGGAAGCTGCTTGCGAGGGTAGAGCTGTTATTTATATATTTAAGATATTTTCCTCTTAGGTCTAGCTTCCATACTAGGTACATCATGGGACTCTTTACAGCTTTATTCAGTATAAAGCCTTTTGAGGCAGTTTCTTTGCACCTAGGATACTTTCTCTTAGAGATGACTAGGTTGCTTTTGGAAAGCCCAATGCAGCTGCTTATGCGTGCCACTGTGCTATTCCAAGGAAAGTGGCCATTATATTTCCTTTAGTTTGTCTTTAGTATCAGCATCCAAACATACCCTGCCAAAAAGAAAATGCTGTGTGTAGAGCACTTTGGCCAAACTGTGCTCTGTTTATATCCTCTGGCTAAAGCACCGTCTTCTCAGGAAGGCCTGTTGTGAGTAGGTGCTTGATGTTTATTTCATTTTCATCCTATCTGTGCTATGTGTGGTAGAAATTCTCAAAGCCTGTCTTTTATAATTAATATCCTCCTTTATAAAAGTTTTCCTCTACTTCTATAGACCTTTGATCATTTAACTGAGGATTTCAGAATCATACTTGTCACTTCTTGAGATGATTTTTTTTTTAGCAATCTTCTAATTGAGTCAGTTTTTAGAATCATTGAAAATGAGTTTTTTATTTGTTAGACTAGTTGATATTTCCTCATATTCAAATAACTGAAAATTTATCAGCCTAGAAGTATGATTTGTTTAACTTTGCAAAGATTACAGTCGCAAGGATAAGTATAGTGGACAAGGAGGTATGGATAATAGAAATAATGAGACCTGCCTTGTGATTTAGAATAAGAGGGGACAAATTTAAATAAATTTGTCCCCAGCCTGTCTTTAATTACCCATACCTCCAGAGATAAATTAGGGATATTCAAATTAATCAGACTTCAAATCCATAGTACCCCACAACTGCTATAATTTATTTTTCCTTTTTTAGGCTGTTTAGTTTTTACTAATTGAACTTCTTAATAGATACTCTAAGTCAATTAGCATTTTAAAATCACTGTCTTCTATATTTCTATTTCATATTCTCAGAGAACAATTTCTAACGTGAAAGCAGGCCTATAATACAGTGATTTCCCTGTTTCAGAAATCAGAGGACACAAATGGACAGAATTTGCAAGGTATTTATGATACAGTGGGCTATAAAGATGCACACCATTTTTATGATTATCTTAATCACCAAGTCAAAATTTGTACATAAAAATTATCACGAAGTTCTTTCATATATTAAGCCAAATGTTATAGATAAATAGGTAGATGATAGATAGATACATTGATAGATACATAGATAGATACATAGATAGGTAGATAGATAGACTTAGTGAGGACTAAGGTCAGTATGTGGAATATAGGCTATAATAAATATGTCTTCAATTATTTAATACCTTGATTGATGACACGGCTCTGAATTATAGGAACATATTTCCTTTTGTAATTTTCCATGTCATATATATGTATATATATGCACGTGTATTATATATATATATATATATGCTATAAACGTGTTTTATACATATATGATATATGTGTGTGATATATATATATATATATATATATATATATATATATATATATATATATAATCTTTCTGTCTCCACAAAATTTAGTTGCTTGGTGCAACAGTAATATACCAACTTGTTCAACTATAGATGTGTTCCTAGTGTTTTGAATAAAGGACATTGACAGTGGCTCTGCCTTAAATGTTCTTTGTTTACTTAAAATTATTCACATAACTTTATAGCCAGTTCTGACATTCTTTTTCCCCCTTAAGAGGGAACAAAAACAAACAACCTTTCTTATAGCATAATAACCATTTAAACAGAAAGTGAATAATGATGGGCACTTAAGCTAAAGGAACCAGTCAGGTTTCAGAACCCTCATATGCCAGGCTAGCTTCCATATGCTGGAAGTGAAACCCAATGCAGCAGGCCTATTGAAAGATACTACTTTCTCTAGGTATAACAGCTTAGATTGAATCACAGGCCTATCATTTCTTTACTGTAAGCCCTTGGGAATTTACTAAATTTCACATTCCGATTCTCATATGTACATTAGAGGGATAACAAGTTCTCTGTCCAACGTCTATTAGACTAGTATTATTAAGATGGGCAGCTACATACCTATTTTCAGAAATGTTCTTCATTCTTAATGCCATGGGCTCAGGATCAATCTCATCCTGAGAACCGGTCTTATGAAAACCCCTGGGAAGCACACAAAATCACCAATTTTATTTTTATTTCAAAGAAAATTCAAACATGTCATATTTAATAGACATTCTGTTGGACAACAATTTATATCATATAAGTCAAAAAGACTTAATGCATATAGCTAGGGTATACTTTACATAAGAAGATGAGAAGATTGTTGCAAAATATACCTGCCAGAAAAGATGTACATGTTAAAGAGATCCTTCAGCTTGGCAGAATTTTGCATTCTTGGCCATAACTGCTAAGAGTTAAAAGACTTTTGACAAAATAAAGAGCCCACATGGGTAACAGCAGTGCTTGGAAACGTGTGCAACATTCTCCCCTAAGAATGTCTGCAATCTTAATATGGGTATAACAGAATTGAATGCACTTAAAATTAATTTTTTAAAAAATGTACAGATATTTTTCATTCTGAGATGTTTTGATTGCTTCTTTCTTCTCATTGTTTTAAACCCTTCTTATTACTATGATGAACTACCTATGCCTCTCACATTTTATTTGGCTGTTGGAAGAACATATGAAACAATATTTTTTAAATATTTCTCAAGCATACATCATAATTAAATAAATAGATTTAGAGAATACCACACAGACAAATACAAATAATTTGGTCAATAGGATGAGATAATAAAAAGCATATGGAAAAGCAATAAAAAATTTTTTAAAGGCTCTAGGTCAAATAGGCTCATGAATTTTAGCTACATAAAAAAACACATCCACTGTGAAGAAAATGTATTAAAATGATACGGACTTTTAAAAAAATTCTTGAGTTTGTCATCAGGAAAATCATATGTAAACCCACTAAAATACCGATTGTATTCTTTGAAATAACAGTCCCATATCAGTATTTCTAACTCATGCATCTCAATTTTATCACTGAGGTCATGGTATACATAATAAACAATGATGCTTTCAATTTAAAATACAGTTGACCCTTGAACAATGCAGGGATAAGAATACTGAACTATATGTGGTCAATCCATGTATAATTGTTGACTCTCCAAAACTTACCTATTCACATAAGATTGGTTCCAGAATCCCTGTGATACTAAAATATACAGATGCTCACTTCCCCTATATAAAATGGCATATATAATGCCTACAGTCATTGTCCACGGACTCCCAATCGCAGATTGTAAACAATACAGGTCTTTATTGGAAAAAAGAAATCCACATATAAGTAAATCCTTGCAGTTCAAACCTATGTTGTTCAATGGTCAACTGTATTATGTTATCCCATTTATTTCTCCTTCCTACTCTTCCCCAGAGATGTGTCAAGTATAGATGGTTGACAATCTGTTGCAATATTTGGGTCATACACGTTTGCTTCTTCTTGGAGTCACTTGACAGGTTGACAGATGGATATACATCAAAATTTTCTGCCTCTCACATTTTGGCAATCTAATGTGGGCAGGAATGTAAACATTTCTTCACATTACCATGACAATAAATATACTAAACTCAAACCTCATTTAATGTAACTCTGTGGAAGAATTTCCTCTGAGCAAGTTGGCTGAATTTTAGGTCTGCTATTTTTATCACATCAATTTCAGTACTTAGCAAGAAGAAACACTAAATTTCCTATGAAAATGTTATAGCTTTTTTGGCACACAATAGCCCCATATTCTCTGAATGCTAAACAAGTAAATAAACCCATTTATGTATAGTTGCAAGAGCTCTTTTTTTTATGGTTATGGACAAATGAATATGTAAACCCTTGGGAGCTTAAAAATGCAGTCTAATTCTCAAAAATAAAAAAATAAAAATAAAAAAATAACCTATTCCACATGCAAACTCATTAATTCTTTTATGGTATAGCCAGTACATCAGGAAATATAGCTTCCTAAAAATGAAAGGAAGGAAGGAAGGAAGGAAGGAAGGAAGGAAGGAAGGAAGGAAGGAAGGAAGGAAGGAAGGAAGGGAAAGAAAGAGAGAGAGAGAGAGAGAGAGAGAGAGAGAGAGAGAGAGAGAGAGAGAGAGAAAGAAAGAAAGAAAGAAAGAAAGAAAATTGGCATGATTCTAAAATTTGCAAGGTATAAGTGCCAGGAATCTAATACAAGAGTGGTTTAAAAAAACAAATTTTATAAATTTCTTTTTTTCTTTTTTGTGTTATCAAACATTATTTAAATAATTTGCAAGTCCTTCGAGTTAGGTATTCAGTCACTTTATAGACATTGATACGAATATAAAGATACAAATGTGTTTAGAGTATAAACATAACATGGAACTCACTCTTTATAAATATGAAAAGGAAAAAAGAATTGAAATCATACACAAAATTAAAACTGCAAGAATTTAAAAATTACTTGTGTACCCTTATATTTTTAAAATTATGATTAAACTAAAAAGATATAGTTACTGTACTGGTCAAGTTATAACCTAAACTGGACAGTCTATGGTCTCAGAAGGAGAGAACTCTAATGTGTGAAAATAAACCAAGGAAAGTGAAAACAAGCTAAACTCTTTTACAATCAAATTAATAAGAATAAAATCACCATAAGCTATGTGCAGTTAGTGAACACCAGGATGGGATGTTCTACCAGGAAAGTTTCTGGCACTTGCTAATCCTCAACTCTGGACAACTATGTGCTGACCTGTAACAAGGGTGATGCAGAACAGAACTCTATATGCTTTGAACAGTTAGTTTAAATGACTTGAAAGTTCTCTTGCAACTCCACATTCTATGGCAGACGTTAAAATGTCAAAAGATCTAAGCTTGTTTACATAGAATAGGAATTTAAATACTGTATGCTTAATCATCCTTCTCATGTTGTATCTATTTCATTGCTAATTGCACAGTACCCAATGTGCTCAATAGGACCAAACAGGACCAGACTGTCATGCAATACATGCTTAGGGATTATTGTTCAAATGGTTAATTTTATTTTCAGATTAGACCATTTTGTTACATAAAATGAAAATACGTTTTGAATGTCAAAGTGATTTCCAAATTATACTAAACCACTTGGATAGGGAAAACGCTTTAAGAAAGGAGACTGGTGGGGTGAATATTTGGATGATGTGACAATCCTTATCATGGTAGAGAAATAAAGACATATTTCATGGTTCCACTCGTGAATGGTCTGGAAATTTTATCAATGGAGAATACTCAACAAGTCCCAATTATATTTTAATTAATAATTAGTAAGTCAGATAAAATTGTTCATAATATTATTTAATTTTTTTCTACTCAGATAACATATAAGTGACTTAAAAAAAAAATCAGCCTAAATTCTAAAATGCTTTTATTAAATCACATTCATTGGCATGTCATGTCTAAATTAGATAATTCTCTAAATAATTAGATATACTATCTTGTCTCCCTCTATATTATCTCAAATAATTGATTTTCTCAATCAATAAAAATTTCAAGGTTAATCAGGAAATATTACTGACAATTATTGTAGTTATTTGACCATACATCAAATGAATGAATCAATCAGCAATAAATGGACCTTAAGTTTCTGCAAATGCTTTGTGATTCATAAGGACTTTTTATTTTCTAGGCAGGGATTTAAAATATAAAATAAAATAAAGTGAGATAAAATAAAAACTTAGGATTCTAAATATCCTGCTTAAAAATGTGCAAAACCCCACAGCCCAATTAAAAGTGAATGATCCTGTTAATTTCTATAAAACCGCATATATGGCAAGATTGTCCCATATTTCCACAGAAACAATCACTATCACTAGGTAAGCTAAAGAACACATTCTTACAGTTTTATTTTATATTTTTATTTCTTATTTAAATATTACTGAGTGGGAAATGATCAAGTAAACCAAAATCATCGATATTTCCTTCACTTTGTGGTTATTATTAGCTTCTCAGCTTTCTCTAAAGACTCCTTTTCTTGGTGCTCTTTTCATTTACCCCAGTCTCTCTCTAGGTGAAATCCCAGGACTCATGGTTAAAACACCAATATGCCAATGACTCCACTGTTTCTATTTCCAACTTTAGATTCTTTAGGAACTCCAGACTCATTAATATAATATATAAAGAAAATTATATGTTATAATCTAGAATGTTAATTACATTCTTCTTAAATTCCTGCGCTTGCCTGGTGAAAAATCACCCCACCAATCTCCTTTCTTAAAGCGTCCTTATGTGATCTGAATTCTGCCATCCTCTTTGCCCGCTAATAAATAATCCCCCTAATTCTAGATACATTTGCCTACTTTCTGTTTACAGCGGTAATGACATATATCAAACACATTCTAACTTAATAGCTTTTTCACTAACTTTTCATTTTGCCTGCAATGTTCTCCCCATCTTCGCAAGGCTATTTTCTCCTAATCATTCAGATTCCAGCTTAAACATCACCACCTAAAAGAAGCCACCTGATTCTTTAAGATATGATCCTGGTTTAAGCTTTTATGCCTTTCTGATATCATTTCATGTGAACCCATTTGGGGGGTCAGGAGGGAAACATATTTTCTATTTCACTTTGTCTTTTTCAAAATATCTCCAAGACGGATGGGACTAGAGTCTTAATAAATATTCACCAACTGATTATTAATTATTGTTAACAATTGTATTTCAAGTTCTAATGCCAAAGAACACACTATGCAGTATTTTCTCAGTTGATTTATTACTTACTTAACTTTTAGCGTATTCATTCTTCATCTATTCATTTGTTCAACAGATGTTTGTTGAGTGCCCTTTGCAATAAATACAAAAGACAGGTCATTCTGTATTTTCTAGTTGCTAGTTGAACCTGAGGTTTTGAAATTAAAAACCAAATTCAAAGAAATTAAATTACTTTTGCTGCTAGTTTGTCATCTCTCTTTAAATGCTACATTTTTTTTCTTTTAATCTCTCTAATTACTCATGCTTTGGCTAAGTTCCTAAGAGCTAAAATTGCCTTCAAGGACAATTTATTTTAAGGTCATGCCCAACCAGCTCCTTTCACATAGGAGATGTCAGTTATGCTGTTTACATTTTCTTTTAAAGATTTGACAAGCAGCACTAATATTCAAAACATGTATTTAGTTGTGAAATTAAAGCAATATTGGTGAGCATGTTCTTTTTTTTTTTTTTTTTTTAGTAACCATGAATATTTTTCAACCAGTATCTCCATGTTTTATAACCAGCAACTTTTTCGATGTGTACATTTCTGTTACAGCTCTTGATTATTTCGGTTCTTCTTTAGTTCAATTCTTCATTTCACTGATATTTAGATGTTTAGACTATTTCTGAATGTATTTCCACTATTTGCCAAGATAGTTTAAGTAGGTGTATCCTAGAACTCTGAATTTCAGACAAATAAGTACTATACCAAGTGCCAATCAGTGGGTTGGAGAATTTGTCCAACAACTGTAACATAATAAAAGAACTTAGGCAAATGAAGTTGAAACTATAAATTCTTGGGAAAAGTCAAATGTGGAAGCAGTTTAAATTAATAATTTTAACGTTATGTACACAACAGAAAATAAATGTATCTAGGAAAAGTTATGTTGAGGTAAATCTGTTTGCCATCTCAACTAGCTCATGGGAGCTTGCCTAGTTAGAATACTAGACTATTACTCAAATAGGATTTACCTCTTTATGAAAACTTCCCATTTTTCAGATATAATATTTTGAAGAAAGCAAAAACAAATATGATAGTAAACATTGCATAAAGCACTATATGGAACATGAATAGTAAAAATACTCATGATTACAGGTAAAATAATTCTAAAAAAGACAAAAAGAAAGAAAGAAAGAAAAAATAAAGAAAGTAAACCTTAACTTTGTTACTACCATTGAGACTTTGCCTACACAACACCCAAACGAATCAACCAATTTATTATAATAAGACAAGTTGATTTCCATTTGCCTATGTTGCTGTGATTTTATTAACTGAATTGACTCTTTTTTGGTCTGAATAAATTTATTCTTTTGCTGTTGTGTAGAAAAAGTCTTAATGTTGGGTATGGGCATTCAATGGCAAAAACAAATAACAAAACTGAGACGAAAAATGCCTGCAGCACAGATTTTTAAGAAACACATTTTCCTGCTCACTGATCTCCTTTTATCTTCTGCTCATATGTTTCTGTGCTGCAGTTTTATCTCTTCCACACTTATGGAGTGCTTTGGCAGGGAAAATGAATTCTGATGAGACAGTCTTGGTGATATTTCAGAAAGTTTTTAAGTTCAGATACCAAACATAGCACCTACATTGCCATGTGTTGCAAGGATTTAACCTCCACTTGTCAATAGACTGTGGCGTGTTTGTTTGTTTGCTTGTGTGATACGTGTTTTATGATGTGTGTTTGCAAAGCTCAGTGACTCAGTTGTCTTATTGCTTTCTGACAGACTTGACCAAATCATGAGCTCATTTTTCAAAATTCACTGTATTTGGCTAAGTGAAGTATTTCTCAATGTATGAGGAAGATTGGAAAAATATGTATCATAATAATATATACGAGGAGTGCATTTCAAGTACCTATAGTGCCAGATAAAGAGCAGCCATGAAAGTCAAGTCATGTAATACCCACAAGAGGGATAGTACCATTCACATTTTGACCCCTGGATGGCCACAAGAGGGAAACTTGTTTGGTTTATTCTCCCAACACATTGCATTATGAAAATAATGTGCATATATTAGTATGTCAGTAAGCTACAACTTTCATACTGAATACAAAATTTGTTATCTCCCATGTCAGAATGTAGACATTTGTATCTATATATATACTTCTTCTTAGACAGTCCTGAGCAATAAAATACATGATACTATTATTCTCTTACTCACTTTCTTAAACTCTCTCTCTTATATCTTTGTAATTTCTGTTTTACTTCACTCTCATTCTTCCTTAGTCTAGAGTTATACTGCAGGAAATGATGGGAGGAGAACTGGGAGAAGTGCTGTATATTTTAACAAACATTTATGAAGTACATACTACGTGCCAGCCACTAAACTTTTCTATTCATCTGTTCATATTAACCATGATAACAATATGAATAGCAATGACAGATATTTTTCTTTGTAAAATCTCACTGTTTATACCACTATTATGATCTTCTATATGAAGCTAACTTATGTTTTATGAAGCAAAAAAATTACATTTAATATGCAAGATCTTTTTATATATTATAGTTTTGCTACATATGCAGGAACCTTATTAGTCTTTTGTTCTTTTTCTATTTGAGAGTTGCAAATATATTAGGACATTTGTCTAGTTAATAGTAAACCTGGGGATTTAGGATAAGCAAATATTCAATTCATTTAATCATTTTATTAGTTCCTTTTGTGATTTTTTTTTAACTTCCCAAATTTTGTCTCTTTACCAATTTCTTTGCTGTAATATGATCTTTCTCCCTTAGAGAAATTCCTGAATATTGGTAAGTGTTTTCAAAACTTATTGGCTGGTAATAAATGTTTTTTTAAAGAATTAATTATAGTACTGGCACATTTTGTTTGGAACTACTATAGCTTTATCTTTGTATTTGACAAAATTTTAAAACACAATTCATTCATGGTAAATAATATGTGACAAACTCTGTAGATGGTGAGTACTGCCCTCTTGGGAACTCATAGTACACATTGCTCTGATACCTCAGCTTGTATGAGAAACAGTGTGCTTTACTTCATGGACATTGCATATCTTGTAATGGCTCACAATTCTCTGTCTGCCTTGGCCTTTAGGAAACTCAAAATTTATTTTAGTGCAAATCTTCAGTTACTTCACATCATAAATGTCTTTGTACAACTTTTCCCCCAAGATTCATTTTATTATCTTGAAGCTCCATCTAGCAGGCCTTATTGGTCCCCAAATGGCTGGTCTCAGTCTCTAGTCACTTCAGTGGTCAACTAATACCACATGATCCAAAGCGCTACCCTACATCACATTGTTGGTCTTTCTGGAATAGATGGGCCCCACCTTAAATCATATTGTTAGACTATCGAATGAACCAAGGCCACCAGTAAAACAAAGACACCCCGAGTAGACATAAGATTCCCAGGGCTTAGAGATTATCTCCCAGAAGCCAAGGATCAAGGCTGGACCTCATTAGGAAAAATAAAATGATTTACTATACAATAATAAAGAGATAAGTACTACCTTCAGGAAATTATTTAGAAAATGATGTCTTCTACATCTAGCCAAGAGAGAGTAAAAGGCATCAAATACAGTCCTGCCTGAAATAACAAAAAGCTGAATAAAATATATGAAAGAATGGTTCTTAAGATGTTCTATATTCGGCAACAAAGGGCAGTGAGCCTAAGGTACAGGAAACAAATGAGGTTAGCCCTGTGATTGGTGTACTTTAGTGTCTGGAGAATTTCCATGCTGTGGCACAGGGAGTGAAAAGACAAGCATAGTTTCACATTTTCTTTGTGTAGAAAAGGCAGAGCTAAGGACCGGGATAAGCTAAAAAGCTAAAGTAGCTAGAGTTCTCAGGATAGAGTGTAGAAGAGACAGCTGTACAGACCAAGAGTTCTGGAAATTTGTAGAGAGACTTTCTTAAGTCTTCAGCTGAGAACTGATCAGTGCATGTGTTCTTGTTCTGACCATAAAGAATGGGAAAAAAAAAAAAATCCTAATTAATGCTTAAAATACTCAAAAGGGTGTTGTCTCAATCATAGGGCAAAAAAAAAACTTGACTCCATACTTCTTTGATATCACATAAAATAACTTTAAAGGCAAGACTTGAAAGAATTAAAATATTTCCAAGGAATTCTATTGTGTCCCAAACATACCTCATTATAGGGATAAAAAGTATTCAGCATGCAACAACGTAAAATATGAGTTTTGCATCCAATTAAAAATCACCATATAGAAATAGGAAAATAGGACCCATAATTATGAGAATTGCCAAAAATCAAACCAAGAGAGAAAAAGACTGGGGGAAAAAATCATAACATCCTTGAACTGGGAGAAAAACCTCAAGAAGCCAACCGTACAAATAGTTGGACTATCTGAAAGAGACTAAGGGAAGAGAGACAGAAAAAGTATTCATAAAATAGTGTTGAACATTTTCCAAATTTGATAAAAATTGTAAACCCACATATCTAAGAAGTTCAAGAAACCCAAAATAACGTGAAGCAAACTGCACTTGGGCACATCAGAATCAAATATCTTAAAACTATTTATAAGGAAAACATTTTAAAAGCAACTGACAAGTTACATTGAAAGGAATAAAGATAAGAATGACAGCAGAATTTTGTTTGTAAATAATATAAGACAGAAAGCAGTAGAATAACAAGGGACTCTTAAAAAATCTGTCAACCAATAATTGTATACTCAGTGAAACTGTCTTTCAAAAATATTAGCAAAGTACAGATTTGTTCAGTCATACAAAAGGTAAAATAATTCATCAGTAGTATATCTGTATTACAACAAATCTATAATCTATATCTTGATTCATATACAAAAATATTAACTTAAATTTGATCATAGACTTAATGTAAAATCTAAATATACAACTTCTGGCAGAAAACAGAAGAAATATCTTTGTGTTTTGGTTAGAAAAGGAATTCTTAGATAGGAGACTAAAACTTCAATACATGAAATTTTAAAAAAATGAAAATTTTGATGTCACCAAAATTAAATACTTGTGTTCAAACAACACTATCGACAGAATGGAAAGACAAGCTACAGACTGGGAAAAAATATTTCCAAATAACAAATATGATAAAGAGCTTACATGTAGAATATATAATAAGTTCTTAAAACCCAATAAGAGAATGATTAACCCAATTAAAAAAATAAGTAATGAATTAAAACACACAATTCATCAAATAATATATATGAATGGCAAATAATCACATGAGAAGTGTTCAACATCATTGGACAATAGATAATGAAAATTAAAATGACTATGAGATATGCCTACATAGCTATGAAAATGTTTTAAAGATTGAGCTTGTCAATTGTATACTAGAATGTAGAGTTACTTTAACTTTCTTTCATACACTGCTGGTGTAAAGGAAAAATCATACAACTCTTTTGAAAACCAATTTGGCAGTTTCTAAAAAGTATATACCCAAATTTTACTACTAAGTACTTATCATAGAAAAAGGTAAATAAATGTTCATACAAAGATTTGCAAATGAACGTTCATATCAACTTTATTATTAATAGCCAAAAGCTGGAACCAAATCAAATATCAGTAGGTCAATGAATAAACAAACTGTGTTGTCAGGTATGAAAAGGAAAGAACTTCAACAGGAATCGGCAAACTACCGCCATGGGCTAAATTTGGTCTATGCTTTGTTTTTACATATTCCACAACCTATGAATTCCTTTTACATTTTTAAACGTTGCAAATAAAGAAGAATATATAACAGAGACCATATATGGCCTACCAAGTTTCATATATTTACGATGTAGCTCTTTGGGGAATAAAAGTAAAAATTTGCTGACTCCTGCACTACAACATGGAAGAATCTCAAAGTAATTATGCTGACTGAATGAAGCCAGGGGTAAAATAATACATACTATATAATCCCATGTATATGAAATTCTGGAAAATGAAAACTAATTGATGATGACAGAAAGCAAATTATTGGATTCTGGAAGGTAGGAAATGGGAGAGAGTGGAAAAGAGAGATTGCAAAAGAAAAGAAGAAACTTTTGGCATGATGAATGCATCCATTGTGTTGATCATAGTGATAGTTTTGTGGGTGTTTACATATGTCAAACAATCAAATCATGTGTGAAGTTTATTGTATGCTTCTTATACCTCAAGAAAATTCTTAAAGTTATTTTAAAATGGTGTTTGCATTTTTATGATTAATAAAGGCAATAGCCACATATGGATTTTTTGTTCTGTTTTCACTTGTGTTTTGTTTGTATGCCAGGTGTATTCCTTTTGTATTGGCTCAGTGCGATCAAAATTATTTAAAAATGATTAACATGGGAAAGAAGACAAGATGAGTACTCTGAAAGCATGCTCTGCTTTTACAATTTTTTTTTTTAAACAGTGAGTTTACTGCTATTCATCCTGAAGTAACCTAGGAAAGGACATGCCCATAAAAAGAGTCATTTATGATTTATGGGTACAATGCTGACGGAGCTTAAAACCTCTGCTGAAAATTGAGCTTGTCCATGTGTGATGAACCACTAGGTGATAATCAAAGAGGAGGAGTGAAGATGAGAGAATTATTGGCCAGCTCCATAAAGGATATTTTTAAAGTTCTAACATTTCATTTATAATTGTTGTCTTATTAGAGTTTAATAAGCACCCCCATCCAAAAAAAAGTTCTAGCATTAGAAAATTAAATGCTATCAACCATGGCTACTTTAGACATTGTATAATGTTATTTGTCACTCAATTTATTAAATATGCTTATGATTTAAGAGGATTATACACTATAGAAACAGAAGCTCAGAGATTTTACTTATTGACTATATTTATTGGTCAGATATTACTAAAATCATGATAGCATTATGAGTGTCAAATTTGTACAAGACAAAATTGAAATATTTGTACATGATAAGTTATGTTCATGGCTCCAAAATGATCACTAAGATCAAATTTTTCAGACTTCATTCATTATCAAGCATCCACATACTCATATTTATCCACATATTGAATTTTTAGTTCCTTATCACAAATAAATCACAGTATTCTAATAGACTTGGAATGTGTTACTTTAGTTATATAGTTAGAAATTGTGGTGGTGCCAGTGAGCTTGTGGTGAAAAATGTTGAAATAGTGATTTTTTAAGTTTCAAACAGTAGGTAGTAGGGAGAAAAACATAGACTAGTAAACAGATTATTAGAGTAATATATAATAAATGGAATAATTTCAGGAAATACAAAGCCAAGAGAAACACAGGGTGTTATGTGAGCATAGTAGAGGAGGATGTAATCTATAGTTAAGGAATCAATAAAAACGTGTGACTTCTAAGATCATAAGAGATAAATGAGCAAGATTTAGTGAGAGAAACAGTAATAAGCACATGATGAGAGGAAACTGCATGTGCATCCAGAAAAGAAAGTGTGTTGTGTTCAACATTTAAATTAAAAAAAAAAAAAAAAAGTTAGTCTTGTTGGAGTATAATGAGAATTGGCCAAAGATGAGATTGGAGAATTTAGTAAGGACCAGGTCATAAAGGACATTTGAAGCTATTTTGACGATTTGCTACTTTATATAAAAATATTGGGAGTCACTGAAGGTTTTTCAAAAGCAGTGAATTTGCTATAGATAACTTGAACGTCAGAGGGCTTAATTACTTAATTTACTATTTCACAAGATTAGGAAAAAGGCATTATCTAAAATGAGTATTATGAATTTCAACGATTATGAGAAAAACTAAAGAGCACATAATTTTTACAATTTCTCCCAAACCATGTTTTAGTACCACCTGTCTTTACTGTGCTTCCTGTAATTTTCCAGAAGAGCTTTAACCTATACTTTTTAATATAAATATATATTTTATGTACGCACATTTATATCTGTGTGTATTAATATGTATATTCATGTAATAAATTGCAAGTCCTGGTGCAGTAGCAAAATATCAAAGAGAAGGAAAGCAGGAAGTCTACATGCCTACCTTGAATTCTCTTTCAAGAAACTCCTTGGAATACATTTTAAAATCATTACATTTGATTTCCTTCACCTCTCTCTAAATCAAAATATAGCTCTGAACTCATTTCATTCTCTGTTCCCTAAAGCACTCATTTTATGTCCTTTGATTTCAGAATACTTATTAAACTATGTGTATATTTCTCTTACATTTATTGTGTACATGAGAGTATTCGAAAGATTATCATATGAAATTATCATCACATTTCACAGAAAGTTACACAGATGCAGAAACACAAATATTGTGTTTCTATGTTCTATTTCCTATTTCTTCTTCTTTTTCTCTTTCTAGAGTAGACCCCTAAGAAAGATATAGATTTAACCATGGCCACTTTGTAAATGACATTGAGGGAGATATTAATCACACACTCAGCCTTCTGTGCTGTTCTTGGAAGGATGTATTTTCTAGCTCAAAGGATGTGACTTGACATTTTTTCTTAATAGACAAAATTATTTTCTGGAAGGTTAAGAAAAAAATGTTTAAGAGCAGGTAGAGAATTTACAATATCTGTGAGTTGTGCCTATTTACAAGTATCTAAAAACGGAATATCTATGGAATGTAGTCATTCCCATATTGAACTCATGATGTGGTCTGTACAGGGAATGCAATACAAGCAAAGAATCTCAAAATCTGCAAAAATATGGGAGGATTGATGTTAACAGCAACCCAGATACAACCTGGACAGCACTAGTGAGATAAAGCTCTTGTTTTAATGCTTTCATAGGCTCCACACAAGTTGAGGAATCCGAATAGAGACACTAAAACACACAAACCAACCAACGAAGCAACCAACCAACAAACAAGCCTTCAGGAAGGCAATTCCTTAGTGAAAGGATAAAATAGGCAAAAACTTTTTCCTAAAGTTGTATCCATAAGTAAGAATTAACATGTTTTTTTAGGCAAGTCTTCCCTCACATAAGCTTGTGATCTAAATTGATATCACTCAAGTCTTCTGGAAACCCTTCAGCTGAGAATATGTTTTCAATTGAGAATTTCTAGATTGTTAGTGCCCCCAGGCACTTGGTAAAAACAAACATATATAACCCAAAAATTTAAAATAATTCCTCAGATAATGATTTTTTTTTTAAATCAGAAAATGTATGGTGTGTGATTAAAAACAAGCGTTAAGGATCAAGAAAAGAAAAACGATACAATGAGATATACGAACGCTTAAAATATTTAAAATATCATAACTATCAGATACAAAAAATAAAATAAGTGTTTAACTATTAACAGAACTGGAAGTAGACATCAATAGAGAGATTAAGAAAGAGACTATAAAATATGACTAGACAAATGTTCAAATGAAAACGACGGGTCCTGCCCACAGGTAACACCAATCATGAAACTGCACTGTAGTGGCAGCCGTTCAGGCACCTAAAACCCTGAGGGGGGGGGGGGAACAAAACATTTGTGGACAGAAGAGTCAGAAAAGGAGACCCTGTGATCTCTGTGTGTGAAACTCCCGTTCTCTCTCTCTCTCTCTCTCTCTCTCTCTCTCTCTCTCTCTCTCTCTCTCTCTCTTTCTTTTTTCTTGGTTGCCTGCCTGCCCAGAGGGTGTCCCCAGTCATGTGGCAGTGAATCGGAGGGCAGATGACTAAAACTCTAAGATAAACTTATTTCTCAAGCCAGAGGACCAGGAAGAGCAGTGCCATTAGTCATCAGGAAAATGCAAATTTAAACCACAGTAAGTATGTCTATATACTCATTAGAATAGCTAAATTAATATATATATATATGACAATAAGAATTGTTGGGGGAGATGTTTCACAACTGGAACGCTCATGCACACTGGTGGAAATGTAAAATAGTACAATCACTTTTGTAAACTTGTTGGTTAAAATATAAAATTAAACACACGCCTACCATAGGGTCCAGCCATTACACTCTAGTTACTTCCTCAAAAGAGATCTGTTGAGCACTTTTCTCCCAAGGTTAATAAAAGACCTGTAATATCTTTGTAGGATATAAACTACTGAATTTAGAATAAGTATTAAAACCATGCCAAGCTTTTAACATTTTCTTCATTAAAATATAGTTTAATTTAAAAATATATTTTATAACAGATTTTTAGTACAGAAATTTTATTTTGACTTTAAAAATCTTGTAAAACATTTTGTAGAACAAATTGTATAAAGCAATATATGATACAAAATATAAGGAACTTATTTTTACCTATGATTTTTTTACCCTTAAAACACACGTTAACAGAGCTATTTCTACTTCCTACAATGTTGAACATTTAAAAATATAATATGAGATAAAATCATCAAAATAAAAGTTTTATCATTCCTTATCAATATTTTAAAGTCAAATGTGAGCTCATAAAGACTTTTTTCAAAACTTCAATATCACGCAGGTTAAATATTCTTTTGCTATCTTAGTTACTTTCTTTGCTTCACTAGTTTAGCTTTTCTTTAAAGCAAAGTTTTCATATGAAAAAGTTCTAATAGACTGTCCAGATATACAGCATCTTGTTAAAAATTCATGCCGGCCAGAATACAAGGTCAGAAAATGCCTTTGAATTTATGCCATGGTCTTTTCGATAATTCATTCAGGTTTTAAAAGGGAAACTCCTCATTAAGTAAAGGACATGATGCTTATTAATTTATATGCTTAAGCAAGGGACACGACTAATTCATTTATTAAATATCAAAGACCATATGTTTTCACCCCTTGTCCTTGCTTATTGATTAATTGCCTTAAGCCAATATAGATGAAAGCAGGGAGGAAATAATCCAGTAACCAAGGTAGGTTCCTGACCTCATTTTTTAACTTAATGAACGATGGCACTTCTCTTTCCTGTGCAAAAGTCCAGATGACACAATTCAAAGTAAGTTTTCTTGTGTGACTAGATTTTTCAATACTTGAGAAATGTGATGTGATCACTTAACTGTAATGGAGATGATATGCACAAGTGGAGGAAATGAATGTAATGGACTATGGAATGCCAGATGCAGTTCTCCAGATTTAACACATTGGTCATGGATACAGGTAATGCATCAGAACATGTTGCTCAAAGCATCGTAACTGTAGCTAATAGATGTTCAGGGGACATGGGAGTGAGGCAGAAGATGAAGAGTATTTTTGTCAAATCAGGTTTCAAAATATTGGGTAAAACATCATAAAGAGATAGATGATAGAAATTATAGATAGATAGATAGATAGATAGATGGATGGATGGATGGATGGATAGATAGATAGATAGATAGATAGATAGATAGATAGATAGATAGAGATATATAGATATATACATATGCACACACACATATTTCCTTCCTGACTGATTGGCAAGTTGTGTGTATATTTGTTTTTGTTTGTTTGTTTTGTCCATGGTTATTATCAGTTCAGTTATTACCTAAACTAAGCACAGTTGGAATATAATTGAAATGTATGCTATAGCTCACGGAATTGACAAAGATGGAGAACAGACTTGGAAAATACAGAAGCCAGGATCTGGGTAATAAGAACTTACCAAAAATCCTGTCAGGGAACCACCATGAAATGCATAAGCTCCAATTGATTTGGTTGTTTCAGCTCTTTGGTCATTCAGGTTAAGACTTAAACCCATAGGATATAAACTTCAATTGGTTAGTTTGAGTTACATGTCCACTGCTTTTATATATAAAGGCCTCTTCTTATTTATAGTTCCACCAGAACTGCACATTACAGAAAAGAAGTAACTGCAGGAAAGAGATATGCAGCTAATAAGGAAGAAAGACTTTATTTTTGTGAATATATACTGTGTTGCCCTGAAAATAAGACCTAGCCAGACCATCAATTCTAATGCGTCTTTTGGAGCAAAAATTAATATAAGACCCGGTACTATATTATATTAATTATATTATATTAATTATATTATATTATGTTATACTATATTATATTAATTATATTATATTCTATAAGATCCGGCCTTATATTCTATTAAAATATAATATAATATAATATAATATAATATAATATAATATAATATAATATAATATAATAAAATATAATATAAGACTGGGTCTTATATTAATTTTTGCTCCAAAAGACACATTAGAGCTGATGGTCTGGCTATGTATTATTTTTGGGGAAACACTGTAAAAAGTGTGTAATTTCAATTCTTATGGGTTCTCATTCATTTATCCAAATAACATATAGTAAAATTCTAAGAGGTATAAATAATTTTAAATACTTAAATGCTACTACTTTGTTTAGGTGTTTGTATAACGACAAAGTTTTACTGACAAAAAATTTGGATAAATGAGTATTTAAGTAACAGAAAAAACACCTCATATAAATGAGTGTAAAAGTTGTTATGGCTTTTGCCACATATTTCACCTGATTTATTAGCTTTATAAAATATGCATAATTAAATATGTGCAACTGACACTTCAATAAAGACTATGGTTCATTCATTGTATAATCACGTATGAGGCATTTTATGAGTGCTAAATGACTCAAAATCTGATGTAGGTTATAGATCTTTTACTCATTCAATTTGATTATGGTCAGGAGGTCCTGATCCATGGAAAGCACATCTATTTCCTGCTTAGTTCACTAAGGCAATATTTATGTATAGTTATCTACAATTTGAAGGATTTTTAAAGGGAAATGTCAAAGCTTCTTTCTCTTTCACAGCATATTTACAGACTTCAACAATAATTGGAAATCATTAAGAAGCTATTTTCAACAATCTTGTATTTCATTCATTCAAAGAAAGAAGAACTTGCTTACGGCCATGATTTCTAAAGCTAGTTTGATAGACTAATATATTCTAATATAATTTGAAGTACTTCCCCAGCTGTCTAATATAAACTACTGTTATAAGATGGTATACTTTTTACCTTTTATACACACACACACACACACACACACACACACACACACACACACACACAGGACTCCTAGTTGAAGTTCAGTAGTTGAGAGTGAATCACTTATGATTTGAAAATTAATGATATATGTTAAATTTTTATTGCAAAACACACATTTCTACATTTTTCATACTCTCTGTGGCTGTTTGAAATAAAATATAGAATGAGAATGGTGATAAACAAATTGGCAACTATTTTATTCAAGAAAAAACACTGCCTATATTAGAAGAGGGTGGGAAGCGCCTTCTTGTAATTTCGTTTCTGATACTAAGTAGTTCCATAATCTTGAACAAATTGCTTGCTCCTCTGAACAATGTGTTAAATAAATGTTAGAGCTGTAAGGAAGCTATAACAGTAGAAAACATTGTCCAAATGATCACCACACTGTCAATACCCAACTTTCACTATTTCTCAAATGAAGTCATTCTTTCTTTGGTTGAAAACTTCCAGTTTTAAGACACACCCTTATCTTAAGGAGAGGTTAATCATTGAGTGTAAACAATTTCAAACTTGATTTGAGATTAGATCTTAGCCTAACATTAAATTGTTTCTAGTTGTGTTCATCACATTCTCACAAAAATCTATCAGACATCCTCTGGCATGATAACCCTTTAAATACAGAGGGTGCCAAAAAATTGTATACACATTTTAAGAAAGGAAACGTGTATTAAAATTATAGAATTCAAGATATACTGATATCAAAAGATGAATACAAGTCACATTTGTCTTCTGCAATTATAAGAGATGCTCAAAGTGGTTACCAACAGCGTCCAGACACTTCTGATTACAGCGAACTACTGCTTGAGCAATGTTGACCAAAGTGTCCACGTGTATACATTTTTTTTGGTACTCCCATTTTTGAGGATGCTAGTCATAATGACTGTCATGGAATCATTCTGCAATTTACTTTTCAAGTTAAAAAATTTCTGGTTCATTGAATTATTATTTTTTTAAATATCATCACACTTCAAAGTCTTTCTCTGTATTCTTATTCTTCTTTTGACAAACTCTTGTTGAATAATACTTTTAAAATATTGGAATCCCAAATTCCAAGTCCAGTATGACTCAAGCAGAGTGAGAGTAATACATATTCTGATATGGTGACTACTCTTCTTTTAATGAAGCTACTCTTACATTAGAGAGGGCTGTTTTGTTTTGTTTTGTTTTAATAGCCACAGTACTCTAGTGGTTCACATGAAGCGTGCAAACTGCAAAATTCCTACATCTTTTAACACGTAAATTGCTAAGCCGCCAGACCATCATCCTGTACTATCATAGCCAAATCTTTAACTTAAGATCCAGGAGTCGGCTTTTTCCCCCCTCTCTTAAACATCATCGTTCCCATTCTACCATAGTATGAGGTTATTTTAAAAGTAGACATTCATCATGTTAAGTATTAAACGCTGTTCCTAATATCATGCTAATTTTTAGGTCAGCTTCTTAGTCACATCATTAAGATTCTTCAACTGTCAAAATAGGGAGTTAGAATGTATAGGGCACATCACATGCACACACAAATACCTTTAGTATAATTTGAACATTAGTTATTAGTTTGACCAGGGAGAAATAAAGCGATTCTTATTAAGATGTAGCACTCTTTTTTATTTTATAATCTTTCTGCAATATCATCAAGATTTGTTAAATGCCTTGTTGAAATCAGCATCCAGCATGTCTGTGATCTTGCCTTATTAGTCTACAAATTGTATCAGAAACTAAATTGAAGTTGGATCTTAGTGTTAAATAATTCATTTTCTAAATGCTCTCAGACAATTTGCTAAATAATCCTGTTAGGTGTGTTGTTCTTGGAGCAGGACTCTCAATCTTGGCTGTCCATGAGAATCACCTAGGAGTTTGGAGAATACACCAATACCCATGTGCTACCAATATCAACTGAACATGAATCTCTGCCAGGGGGCCCTGAGCATTGGTATATTTCAAAAACACCCAGGAAGACTCTGGTGGTATCTAGGGCATATTTACCCAAAGGAAGGCAATGTACCTCTGGCTCTTCAAGTTGACTTTAGATGAATGTCAAAGTATTTTATGTGGTACACTGACTTAAAAGTTTACTAATTGAATAATTAAATAACATTAATAAAAATATATTCAATCATTATCTTTTCAATTATAAAAATTGTATTCCATCATGAAGGATGTCTCACTTCGGCATTAGTATTTATTTACTTCACACTTTATAGTAATGCTTGCTAATAGCCCTGATTAAAAACAAAAAGAGATCCCAGACTCAAGAGTTTTGGTGGGCAGGAATATCTAGAAAGAATTTTAAAACATGATTTTTTCTTCATTATATTTATAATAATATTCTACTAGTAGCAAGTGACACTTGGTCTCCATTCATAGCAGTAATGAACACTTTCTTTTAAAAATAAAATACTGATAATCCATAGAAATAGCTGGAGTCCTGACACAGTTATACAATGGACTGATGGTTGGGAAATAATCTAGAGATTCTAGAACCAATCTATTTATCGCTCTCTCTCTCTCTCTCTTTTTTTTTTTTTTTTAGCAATATCAGACTGATGTTTTTCAGTTCTACTTTAGTCTTTCTCAAAATTACATTCTCAGTACTTCTAAAGTGCTACTTAGTAAGCATGAAATTCACTCATCATCTAGTAGACAAGGTATTTGAAAAGAGCCTGTTTCTTGCTTAACATCTTGTCTCTTATGTTGGTTTTCAATATTTTTAGTCATCAGATTTTAGTTCAACAAATCAAATATTGATTCTAGTTTTGTCCCAATTAGTGAACTTCTTAATCGTGTTTAATTTGTTTTAAGGTGAATCAGCATGGAAATTGCATAATTCTATTTTCCCCTTTTTATCTATCCCAAATTGCAAGTTTGTGTTTTCTTTTGTTCATATTCAGCATTAAATATGTGTGTGTGTGTGTGTGTGTATATATATATATATATATATATATATATATATATATATATATATACATGCACAACATAATATGATGAAGAAATAAAAAAGAATGAAATTTTGCCATTTGCAACAACATGGATGGATTTAGAGGGTATTATGCTAAGTGAAATAAGTCAGGCAGAGAAGGACAAATACCATACTGTTTCACCTATATGTGGAATCTAAAGAAAAAACAAGACAAACAAACAAAGCTAAAACAGATTCACAGAAGCAGAGGAAAAACTACCAGAAGGGAGGGGTTGGGGCGAATTAATGAAAAGCAGAAGGAAAATATAGTCAATAATATTGTGATAAATTTGCATGGTGACAGATGATCAGTAGAATTAGTAGGGTGATCACAATTTTAAAGTATAAAAATGTGCAGCTACTATACTCATATTGTACACCTGAAAATAGTATAAACAATATAAGATTGCATACTTACTATACTTAAATTAAAAAAACCCCACAAAAGCTCTTTTGGTTTCTTCAGTACTAATTCAAAATTTACTACATTTTAAAATGTAGTGTATTCAGGTTTATGTCACTATTTTTTAATAAATCACTTTTGTATACTTTTTTTTTCAGTTTTAGAAATTGATTTCTCATAGCATTTAAGAGCCCAAAAGAAGTTTCAGATCTTATATATTATATTGGAAATCATCCTATCAAGTATTCTTAATTTACAAGTGAAGAATATGAGAACTAATAAAATAGTAAGAAATAAAAACTGCTATTTCCCCCACTTACTATTATAAGCATTTTACTAAGTGCTTTAATTTTATTGTTGTACGTAATACACACAAAAATACTAAGAGTAAAATATTATTTTCATCCCCATTTTACAGGTAGAAAGACAAAACGAGACTCATGAAAAGAACCTAAACAGGTCATCAGTGAGTAGTAGTTATCAGACTTAGAATTTGAATCCTACTCCTTTTCTGTAACTCCAATTCAAAATTACTAGAGTTTCTTCCAACTCAACATTAAAAAAAAAAAAAAAAAAGGAAAGGGTATAGCTGAAATAGAACTAGCTATCAGGCTTGCTGAATCCTAGTCTGACATTCTTTAAACTATAAACATTACTTTGTAAATTGAATAGGGGGCGTCACATACAGCTACGATGGTTGTTTTGATACTACCCTTGTTCTCAGTAATTTGTTCTCAGTAATAGTGATTTGTTGTTTATATATTTATTTTGTATGATCTCACATATTCATGGAGCTATGTTATTACCTAGAGCAGACTTTCTCAACTTCAAGTCTATTGGCATTTTATGCTGGATAACTCTTTGTTTGGGGTGATGGAGCTGTACTGTGCAGAGTTAAAATGTTTAGTAGCATCCTTGGCCTCCAACCACTAGTTGCCACTAGGTGTCCCAAAGGTGTGACAACTATAAAATATCTTCAGTCATTGCAAAATATCACCTACGGGGAACAAAACTGCGCTGTAATTAGAACTACTCTCTAGAGACTTAGGTCACAGGATCATACATTTTTCTGTTTCCCTAATGCTGTTTTCTATGCTCCTAAATCTTTATAGTGTCAACAACATTGTGTCCTTTGGCAAGTGTTCACTTTTGGAAGGTATAGACAACTTTGTTTTTTTGTTTATGTGATAATTTATCATCTCTCTTCCTCTAAATTTTATATGGAGTAGTATTACATCCACTTAAAAAAGATCCTCTAATTCCTTTCTAAAGTCAAAAAGAAAATTATTATCAAGTCAAAATAATTCAAGTATTTATTATATATTGAGCTTTCTTAAAATGGAATTCCTGGATAAACCCTGGATACCTTGACACTTCACATTTTTTGTAATGTTTAGTAGGAAATCCTTGTGGTTTGTTGGTCAGATGTAGTATATTTTCCCAATAGGATGCCTTCCATATCTTCCCTACACCCAAAAACAAGTGCTTTTCCCTTTAAGTGGATTTACAAAGAATTACACATAATCTTCATATAATCCTTTTATTATGATTGTTACTCCTAAGCATAGTATAGCTTTCATTATAGCAATTTAGATCAATACTACGTCCATGTTTGCCTTCTTCATGTTAAGATTTCATACTTATTTCATTATACTTAATGTTGTTATATAGAAATGTGAAGGCATGAAGTTGCATTAAAAATACACTTAATGCTTTCTCCTTAGGAGTAGTAGGTATCAGCACCAATGTCTTTCCTCTCTGTATTTCATTTGCTACGTATCAATTATTTATTACTGAGCTTTTCTCATGGCACTCACATTCCCTCTTGAGATTTAGGAATCTTCTATATTATGTCAGTAATGTCCTGAAAAAAATGTTCTCTCCAAACACACGAGGTATACTTTGTCACTGCCAGAGCTAGTGATTTTGTTAGGATAATCATGTTCCAAAAAAAGAAAACAAATCCTGTTCTTTGATGCCATTTATACAACCAGCTGTTCATGTCTCATATCTTCTTTTCCTCTTCCAAAGGTTTGACCTTCAAATAGGGATAAACGATGAAAACACCACCTGGACTCAATGCCCTTCAGTTTCCTACATAATACTTAAAAACCAGTAGTGACAGGCTAGGTTTTTAAGCTCCAGTATTAGCCTTATGTATTTCAGCTCAACTGGGTAAAAGGTTAATGAGTTTTGTTCTTCCTAATCCTGGCAGAAATCTTAATTACACTTTCCACAAAGATAGCCCATTATCTTATCAACTGATTAGCCAAGAGTCCCTTGTCCCTTAGAGGGAAATCACCAATCCCTGTATTTGATCTCTTCTTACAAATATTCTTCAAATGGGCCAATTTTTCTTTCTATTTTCTTTTGTATTGTTATGCGAAATATAGAATATTATGTATTCAGAAAAGCTGGATTTACTTTTGGTAGAAATATCTTCAGATGCTATAAACTTTCAGAAAGATATCCTTTGTTCGAGTTTTTAGTTTGCCAATATTTTGGCACTCTTTGGTCTCCTTCTACCTACTGAATAGCTTTTTCTCAAAGGCTTCCTCCTTGGATTATTTCCCCATCCTCTCAGAATAAACTGACCCTAAGTAATTGTTTACAAGGTCTCTTACCTTTCTTTTTTTTTTCAAGTAGTTTCCAATTTATAACACTTCATATTACGGAGTTTCTCGCACAGTAAGACAAAGTTATATAGTCTTTAGAAATGATTTCTCGCTGCTCTTTACTTCCATTCTTTACAGCTCCTCCAAGAAACACTTCTTACTTTTACTCAATCTTTCTTTCATTTATTCATTCCATGCTTATTTGTGGTGTGGTTAGTATATTTCCATCACTGTTCTAAACTCTGAGGATTTGGCTTAGAACAGTATGATAAGGACTCTACTCTCAGGGGTCTTAGTGTAAGACAAGGCAGACGGAGGATGAAATGCAATGAAATACATACAATAATTTCACACAATGATCAAAGCTATGTAGAAAATGAAACGATGATGCATGGAAGAAAAGTGACAATATCTCTGGATGCTTGGGAATGCTGCCTTGAGTATAACTCTGCCAGTTCTGTCTTTCTAATGACCTCTGCAACCGTACAAACATATCACCCAATAGAACACCATGTTCTTACTCTGGAACAGCCACACCTCTTCTAATAGAAGCAAATAACTTCAGAACTTTAAATTGGAGCTAAAGTTATTATATATGTTTATTAATTTACTATTCTTGAGAGTGATTTCAGGTTTTGAAATAGTTATAAAAGTCATAAAAACCTAGAAATACAATATCCCAATCATTAAAAAAAAATAGATGTCAGAAAAAAAATAAAACAAAACAGCTTTGATATGTGTGGCTATATATGAGTTGTGAGTTTGAGCAAATTTCCTTAATTCTTAAAGCTTTAATTTCCTCACTGATAAATTGGAGCAATCAGCATGTCGAGACTTTAAAGTAAGGATAAAATATATATCTAACCCTAAAACACATAAATTAGCACCTATCCTGTGATAGGCAAAATATGGGTTTTCTCTTATTTTTATACATTTTTGTTATGACACTACTGTAGTCTGGATAATTTTTAAGACAGAAATAATTAATTGTGGTAACTATAGAAGCTGGATTTTCTAGGCACAGTCCCGGGTTATTAAATTTTATTCCATTTTTAAACTATCAAGCCTGGCTTAGTTTCCCTTGGTTTTCTGTTTGAAAGAAATATGACTAAATTATAGGTACTCCAAATATATTGTGCTCCGTATATTGATAAATAGGCCTTGCTTTTCCTGCTTTTTTTGGCTGGCAGTAACATCTTCTGTACAGATGATTTAGAGGCCAGATGCACAGCAATTTGAGATGTAAATGCCCCCTACTGTGAAGCAATTATTGCCCTAGAGACTCTTATCCTGCCTGGTTATAATTTTGTTATAAAGCAAACAAACTTTTTACTGTGGAATATAAATCAACCTGTAGCAACAGAATCATTAAGGATGCAAATTTACATAACCATATTGGTAGACATGTTGTAATGGTCTGCATCATAGCACTAATGATAACAAAGTCTAGGATTTTCTCCAACCACATTCATTATTGATTTGCCACTCCCCATTCTATGATCAAAATGCAGAGAAAAAAATCTCAGAAAAAGGGTTTTAAGACATGATCCTAGATATCTCAATTAAAATGTTTAAAATGCTGGATAAGTACCCTTGGACATAACATACTAATTAAGAAAAAAAGAAATATGTAGAGTTTGAGGTAAAAATGAAATGGGTGTTGAAAGGGGGAAAACATGGGTTTGAGGTGAAAATGAGTTGGTGCTTTGACCACAAAACATCTGTTCATATCCTAGCCCTGGAAATAGAAATATGGATTAAGAGCATTTTGATTATCTTTCTGCCCAACATTCACCTAAACATAAGGATATGTGTACAAAATTTTGTAGCACCTTCAAATATATCATCACTTTGAATTAGTGTTTAAACAAAACTACTACATATTTCAAAAGGAAAGAGAAAGTCTGGATTTCCGTTTAACTTTTAGACAAACACAGAGACCACTAAAGAAAAATATGCAATTCAATTTTGATTTAAGAAAATCTCATAATTGTAAACTATCAAGTCAAATTGAAGGTGAAAAAGGACTTTGAAATTATTAGACTGGATAACAGAAATGTATTTTTAAATTCATTTATAATTAATAATACAACATATAATTGTAATTTTATTTTTGCTTTTTATGAGAGTATCAACAATTCTTCTGAAAGAT
This sequence comes from Rhinolophus sinicus, assembly GCF_057876585.1. Lineage (NCBI taxonomy): Eukaryota > Metazoa > Chordata > Mammalia > Chiroptera > Rhinolophidae > Rhinolophus > Rhinolophus sinicus. Next base: position 41,883,935 of record NC_142517.1, on the reverse strand, counting down.
TCATTTTTGAAGGAGAATAAATATATGCTATAAATTCAGACTTCAAAACTTCTCTAATTTTTCTAAAGGGCAAGTCGCACTTTTTATGAGAGATATATTCAAAATTCCTAAAACAAAAAAAAATTACACTTTTGGATAAAAAAAATATTAAGGTAATTGTGAATTTAAAAAAACAACATTAGCAAAATCAAAAGTTCTTAATATCAGTGAGACGGCACAAGAAGTATACTTAAACATGAGTTAACGATTTGCTTCTCCAGAGATCATTCATCATGTGGAAAATGAAAGGGGGTGGGATCAGTAAGAAATAATGAAGAAAATATGTCTAACCATTTTTATTTGTCAGCTACAACATTTCCTGCTGATCAAGCTGGCTGTTATAAATGGCTAAGGAGAAGAAAATGAAGATTAAAGTACAAGAAAAAAAATAATAATAAAGGTTTCTCTGCTTTTCATTAGACCATACCATGGGAATATAAAAATAGAGGAAAAATTAGGCTTAACATCTTTTTACCTTCAAATGGCTTGTTTACTACTTCAAAAAGAAATAACACAGGTGTGGCATGTGAGAAGCTTAGAAGTCTCCATTCTGTCCTAATAACACGTAAAAGCTGTAATATCAACAACTCTTGTTAGATCTGTAAGAAATGTGGGTCAGAGGGCAAACTGCTACTTCCAAACTGGAGACACAGAGAAGCAAATACAGAGAATTACAATTTAGTGGAGAAGAAACCGGTGAGCTGAAACCTCCATGGAAATCAGTGTTGGGGTAGGGAAAATTGAACTGTATTTGACTGACAAATTGCTGGAGGCTCTTTGTGGACAATTTGGAGAGTTAAAAGCTTTAAAGAGTACCAGTGCACAATGGGATTTATAGATGACATGATACAGAATTGTACACCTGAAATCTATGTAATTTTACTAACAATTGTCACCCCAATAAATTAAAAAAAAAAAAAAGTCCCAGTCTTGGAGAGACCACACACTTTTGTAAGTTTTGCTTCCTGGAGTCTACCAGGTTCTCACAGTTGAGAATCAGATCAAATCCCCTCATGCTTCCAGCATGGGAATGGGAAAAGAAACCATTTAAAAATATTCCAGAACTATCTGTTTTTCTTAACAAGGTCTGCCCTTAGGGGAGACTATTTAACCAGAGTGCAACTTGCTGTTGTTTTATCAGAGTCTCACTGACCTGGGAAACTGAAGTACCTAACCCCAGCCAGCTCAAGCTTTGCACATGGAGGAAGGAAAAGACCCAACTGTAGCCCACTTTATCCATCCTGTCCCACCTAGGAGGGGAGAGGAAAGAAGGCGGATGAGAAGTACATGTGAAGTTTACAGTGTAGAGACACAGGATTATTAAAAGACAGATCTAATTATAGGACTAGAGAATGCCTCCCCTCCCCCATATATTACCACCACATTACTAAAGTCCTGTTTACATTTCCTCTTTCCCAGTAAATCATGCTTGGCAAGCAAGAAAAAAAAAACAAAAAAAACACACAAAACAAATAAAATAAATAAATAAATAAAATAACAGCACACAATAAAAGGTAAAAAAGCATAGTTCGAAGAGACACAGCAAGTTTCAATACCAGACTCAGATATGACCTGGATGTTGGAATTATCAGCCTAGGAATCTCAAAACACACCAATAAATATGCTAAGGACTCTAATGTATAGAGTGGACAGCATGCAAGGTCAGATGGGCAGTATAAGCAGAAAGATGGAAATCCTAAGAAAGAACTAAAAACAAATGCTAGAGATAATGGGGGATTTATTGTAGTGATCATTTCACAATATATGTAAGTCAAACCATTATGCTGTACATCTTAAACATATACAAGTGATGTATGTCAATTATATCTCAATAAAACTGGGAAAAATTATAAGGAGAAAATTATATCAGTCCTCCTCTAAATCTTGATAGACACTAATCTACATGTTTTGAGTTTATCTCAAAGGTCAGCCATAAATTACCCAGGGATGTCAATCTGTTTGGTGAAATTACTTAAACTATTCTGATCTGTTTTTATTATTGCTGTTTGTTTGTAGAATCAGTTCTGAAATGAATGAATGACTAGCGTCTAAGAAAAGTCAGACATGGTATGTTTCTTTTCCTCAATTGGAACCAAATTCTCTCTCTCTCTCTTTCTCTCTCTCTCTCTCTCTCTCTGTTTTTTTCCTTCTTTCTCTTTCTCTTTCTTTCTCTCTCCCTCCGTCCCTCCTTCCTTCCTTCGTCCGTCCCTTCTTTTTTTTCTTTCATGAGTTATAAGATCAAAGAATCCCACTTAAACAAAGCTAAGAATCTCTGAAGAGAAGTAACTATTCAGGACTTCCAACTAAAAATGCTAATAGATCTTTTCAATGTTAATATTACAACATACCAGGACAGCTGCTGCCCACTACTTATAAAGAAGTCTTGAATAGGACATTATGTTTTTATATGTGTCATTAAGAATTATGACTGATCAAAGTCACTTTATAAAGTATCCCAGACTTTTAACTTATACAGCAAAACAAATTTTGAATAGTTTTTAATCCACCCTTAGCTGCACCTTAAAATCACCTGGGTAAATTTACTAAGTTCCACTTGAAACTAGTTACATCAGAATCTCTTGAGGTTCTGATTCTAATATGAGCCAAAGTGACAAACCACTCCCTGATATTGATTATGTTATTTAAATGCCATAAAGCCTTAATTATTGAATTTGATTATTGCCATCATCAGTAGTACAACAATGTGGCTGAAACCTTAGTCACAATACTAGTATGTTGCTAAATTACTGCCTTTGGATTTACCCCTCCATTTTTCAAACTAAAATCCAAATATTTTATACAAAGATAGGCACCTTGGAGATTCAAAGAAATACTTTTTGTTTCTTACATTAAACACAAGAAGTCACTACATTTATTGTAAGTTCAAATATCTCTTTTTAGAATCTTTAAACATAAAATCAAGATGCACCATTTCTAAAGAGGAGGGTAGATAAGACTTCTTTTGAAATTTTCCAAAGCTTTCTTATTTTTCTTATGTGATTCTAGAAGATGAAATAAGAAGATCAGAAAGAATGTAAAAATCGGGTGAACTTAGAGGAGACTCACATTGGAGAGGAAAATGAAAGCTATGATTTTAGGTCACTCAAAAAAAAAAAGTCTTTTGAATATCTAAGAAATACTATGTTGAAACCATTTCAGAAACCAAAAAGATTTAAGGAGATTGCTTACACTTGTGGTGATAAAATCACTATTCTGTGGATAATAACATTTTGATATTTTAATTCTGCCTCTCACTCTTTAGACAGATTTGAAGAATCTTGTACATGCTTTCTGATCTGAGAAATTCTATGTCATTCCTTATTTCATTGTCAGTGATCTAGTGCCACAATAATACTATATGACAGATAACCACAAAACCTTACTGGCATGCAACAATAATTTATTAAGCTCATGAGTTATTTTAGTTTGGTGGTTCTGGTATCAACTGGGCTTGCTCTGGCTACAGGCTGAGATGACTGGTTTCTGTTCCAAATACTTTGCATTTTTCTCTGGCAGGCTAGAGCATCTTCTCATGGTGAAGGCAGATAAGAAAAGAGCAAGGGAACATGTCCAGTGGTTCACATGCCTTAAGTCACATGGGAGGTCACTACCAAGTGACAGGACAGAGTTCATGGATATATAGGGAAGGTTGAAGAATTGGGAATTTTGTGCAATCTACCACAATCCACCCTCTATCACAATTATTCTCATTCCTTCCATATGTAAAATATATCCACAGATCTCCAAGTTTCATTCCATCATGGAATCAGACTTGAAATCTAGGATTTTATAAGGTTTTTCTTGATCCGGAAGCTTGTGAATGAAAAACGGTTAATTATGAGATACACAGCAATCACTGGTCAAAAGTAATTCTGGAATTCTGCTGGACAAATATTTCCAGGTTCTCCTACACACAAAGTTGCTAGGCTGTTGGTTGTCAAAGTCAGTGGAAAATACTAGTAGATATTGATTAGATGTATATAAAAGGTGCACAAAATAGAGACTGAGACTTGCCACCAGTGTTTAGAGAGAATAATCTTCATGCTCTAACTGCAATGACTTTGTCACTTATTATATGGTGTAAATCTAAGACTATTATTTAATAACTTATTTTTTAGTAATAAATTTTTTAAAATGGCAATAAACCCTTTCAGTAACAACTTGTTTAAAAAAATGAATGGACATATTTGATGAAAAAAGACCCAGCTTTTCATTTTCCAAATTTGATGATAATATGTAACTTACACAAATTTGATGTTTGAATTTTCCATTTACTGGTATGATTTCATGGTATTAGAGACTATCTGAAAATCAGAAAATTTGTGTTTTCACTTTAAAATCATCATCGTATTCTATACAAAATAACTGTTAATTAAAAATGATGACTGAAGATAACAATTCACTACCTGTAGTTTCAGAAAATGTATTTCTTTATAAAGCATAGCTTCCCATTTAGATTAAACAATTGGTTTTCCTTTTTTGGAAATACATTTGATCATCTTCTTGTCCAAGCTTTCTTTTGCACCTAGAAAAGTGAAGCGATAAGTGTAGCAATTTGGCTCTGTTAACAGGAAGAACTTTCAAACAGTCAAATTATACCAGCTTTATTTTTATTTGTGTTATCAGATATTTTAAATAGAAAATCAGTCAAGTAAATTCTAAGAATGGTTTAATTATTTTCATCTAATTTAAAAACAGTTCAAAATAAAGTACTTGGAAGTTAATTTTTCAAATATAACATCTGAAAGTATTGTGAGTAATGCTACAAATTTAGTTAAAATCATCAATATTTAAGATAAAATTATTTACCATTAATAAAACAAAGTTGTTGGAAAAGAGAGTCTACTTTGAAGAAAATAAATTGTTCTTAATTAAGAAAGCCATTTAGTAGTAATTAACTTGGGATTTTGGTATTAAAATAAATCATTGTTCTACCCATACAAGTGATAACATTATAATAATCAATCAGAGACTATAAGTGTTAAAAATATAAATATTTATGTACCATCACGTATATAGCTTTATACATTTATATACTGGGAATGCCAAAAAAATGTGGACAAGTGGACACTTTGGTCAATGTTGCTCAAGCAGTAGATCCCCCATAACCAGAAGTGTCTGGTCACTGATGGTAACCACCTTGAGCACCTCTTGTAATTGCAGAAGTCAAGCATGACTTCTCTTCATCTTTTGTTATCGGTATATTTTGAGTATTACAATTTTAATATTGTTCCTTTCTTAAAATGTGTATAAATTTTTTGGCACCCTCTGTATATGTAGTTAAATAATGATTCTTTAGGCTTTAAGACAAATAAAAATGGAGAGAAGTTGTCACCAGTATATTTGAATCAAAGGAAATACTACAGATAATCCTTTAGCCAGAAGAAAATTCGTTAAGAGCCGGAAGATATAATTAAAAATGAACAAAAGAAAGGTCAAATGAAATAAATAGCTAGATGAAATAAATAATGACTGTCTAAAATAACATTAATGGTATTTTTGGTTTTAAAATTATATATACTACATGTCAACATTAGCATAGAGGAGGGTGGTTGCAATTGAAAGTAAAGTATTCAAGGGCTTTATATTGCCTGGAAAATGGTAAACATACAATTTGATTAGCGTGTAATAAATTTTTATGACATTTTGCAATATTTAGTGTTTTCCCTATAATAAAAATAAAATCGTTCACTACAAAGGTAATAAAATGGAAAGTTCAAATAATCATGATAATAATTAACCCAACAGAAAGAAAAACGGAGTCAAAAAGTAAGATTGAATATTTGGCACAAATAGAAAATCAGCGGCAAGTTTGTAGAGTCAAACCGAAATATATCAGTAATTACATTAAATGTAAACAGATTAAATATTCCAATTGAAACACAAAGATTGTATAGCTGATTACAAAAATACAACCATGTACATGCTGCTTAAAAAAGAAAATTCTTATATTTAAGAAAGCATGAAGGTGAAAATAGATATATACTAATCAGCCAACAATATCCAAACCCTAACTGGTTTAGCTATACTGATACCAGGTAAAATAAACTTTAAAGCAGAAAGTATTACGAGGGATAAAGAGGAAATTTTATGACAAAGTGATCAATCCACCAAGCATATTTATTCTAAATTTATATGAAACTAATATAGCCCCAAAATGCATAATGCAAAAATTAACAGAAAAACAGGAGAAATAGACAAATACACAAATTGAAGCATTTTTAACAGTCATCTGTCAATAAATATAAATATAGGAAAAAAATCAAACAATATTTTACACATAGAACTACTATATATTTTTCCAATGTAGAACTTGCATAAGCTTTCAATTTAGCATTCATTTATAATTCATTCACCCAAATATATTAAAATAAGTAGAATGCACCAGATTAGAGATACGGAAGGGAATGCAACAGTCCTTTTCCTTGAGAAACTCACAAATTAGGGGCAATATAATATAAATAGATTATTCCGTAACAGAATAACACAATTTACAGTTACCATGGAGGTAGGGAAAAGGATTTGTGGGATTCAGAAGAAAATGTACTTAAGTGTATCTTGAGATGTGAAGAACAATTTCAAAAGATAACTGAACAGAGCCCTAAAAAGAGTATGAAGCACTTTGAGAATGGGAATTGTGTCCTATTCATTTTAAATGATTAGTGTCTAGCACATCTGAGAACAGTTTTTCACCTGACAAACAGAATAAAGACTATTCCAGGCAGATGAACACTGCCGTGAGAAATCAGGGGAGCTTCAGGGATCTTCTGGCTCTGCACAGGTTTTGGGGGGCCTGTAAAGAGATGAGGCAGAAAAGGCAGGTTGGAAACCAGGTATTGAAGGAATTCAGGTAACGGTGACCTCTGTGAGGTTTGAAGTTCTTCCTAAAAGTAACAAAAGGCAATAAAACAGTCAGGTATCTTCCTTTGAAAGAAATATTTTATAGTTCAAATGTGAGAAACAAGAATGAAAGATGGGTGACTTTCTATCAAGTGTTGATTCAAGTAGAATATAGAAATTTTAAGTATTGATTTTTAAAGGTCAGAGAGGTTTTGAATGAGTATGTTGAAAATTTTCCTTGATTTGGAAATGCCAGTTTCCTTTTATGTAATTATTTAAATGACGTGGAACATTTCTAGGTATCACAAGTAAGCCAAATTTTTTTTGACTGAAATAGTGCTTTTTTTTGTTGTTGTTGTATTTTTTTTGAAAAACAAATATATTAAACATGGTCTGATTCAGAGCCTGTACACATTAGCCCCAAAGTTAAATGTGGATTAAAAAAGGTAAATTGACACAGATAGCAAATGTTACCCTACAATGACATTTTAGAAGAATAGCACACCTTAATTTTGTTTTAACTAGAACGGCTCTCTGGTAATTAATGTAGTTTTTAGTTGAATGAATAAATGATACCGGTTTTAGCAGATATAACTATCACTAAAAAAATAAGAGTACATCTAGGCAGATTTATATAAAAGTTATGGGTGCCATAACAGGAAAACATACCAAATTCAATTAATGCAGAGGAGACAAGTCTCAAATTCTTTATTAACTTTAAAACATAAATGTCTTTTGAAGAAAAATTACAAGGAAATATTTTAAACTATTCTTTATTAGAGGAATACATCCAAAATCATTATCTGGATTATAGATGACAAAGTAACAATGTAATGAAAAATTTTGACAGTATTCATTTATGTAGTTATTGAAAATTTTACACACAAAAAATTGCAAAAGTCTGTAAAGTTGTTAGAGTCAAACATATTTACACAGGTAACGGGGTATGGGACACATTACCTCAAAATATGACATGTTGGAATATTGAATTTAGGATGAAACAGGAGTTGGGAAAATAGCAGAAGCAGAAAAGTCACTCTGACTTCCTTCCCACTTCACCTTTTTACCGCTGAAGCCGGTTATAAAACATTCAGGTGAGAGATGCCCTTTCTATACCCAGAGGAAAGGGACATTCTCATCTCTGAAGATAAAGGGACACTGAGAAGGATCCTAACAAACAGGCTTGCTATGTTTCCCCCAGTTTGCTAGGCTTACTTCAAACTCCATAACCTATCGTATTTTTACAAGACTGCCTATTCTTCATCCAACCTAGCATAGACTTAATGCACTGTTTCTTTGGGTCATCATTTCCTTAGGAAAGCATCATCATCATGTAAAACTTACATTAAATAAATTCATACGCTTTTCTTTTGTTAATTTGCCTTTGTCGGCTAAATTTTCACACCCAGACAGAGACCCTAACAGGGGTCAAGGAAAAACCTTTCCTTCCCTACACATAGAAGAAACATGTACTATGGTGAAAAAAGAGAATAGGCGCCCAAAAATTCAAAACTAACAAAACGGTTTTGAAAGTAATATTACATTTAATTATGTTCATAAATTATGACTGCATCCTATAACTGTACATCTTATAGGATATTTAACTACCTGATAAATTATAATAGCTACTCTGCATAATAATCAAGTCAATAAACTGCAATTTTTAAATTCCCTAAATATGCATTTACAGGGTACACTATATCAGCGCCAAGACTTTTTGGTCTATTGGCTCATTGACTTGAAATTTACAAAGTCGTTAAATGCGTATTTACATGATAGGCTGGAAAAGCTTTTGCACCAAGTCAATGATCTGTTTCTTCAAAATGCTTAAGAGCATATTCACGTGAAGGATCGTGTTTTTTTCTCCTTTTATTAAAAGAGCTCTCGGTATGTATTGCCTTTAAAGCAGAAGGGTTATGTCCTATTTTGTCAGTAATGTGTGAAACAAAGATTGTCACAATAAGTTTTAATGGGCCCAGTGGAGGTATTATCATATTACTAGGATAATATTTTCATGTTTAAATAAACACAAATGCGTATTTATATTATCTGACAAACCATAAAACTCATTTTGGGTCCATCATTTTTTTCCCCACAGTGTATTTCACTATAGCATACTTCTTCCCCCACATATTAAACATACCCAGCTAGTCAATATTCACAAAACTGATTAAATATTTATATACGTCGCTGTCCACATCCATGAAATGATGTCTTTCTCAAAAGTTATTTTGAGACATTATTTCAATGTTTATTACCTATTTAAACATGAATTGTATTACAAATATTTTTTTTGTCTGTCGTTTCTTTCCCCCAACACCTGTTTTATTTATCTGTAGATTTCACCCTCCTACACTAAGTGCCAACTCATTATTTGTAATACAGTATTTTGTTACATTAAAATACTTTTGATAAACTAATTATTGACTGACTTTGCATCATTTTGTCCCATAATACCAATTTAATTTTCTTGTATTAAATTATTCAAAATACCATATCTATCTGACATTTAAAAATAATATTCGTAATTATAAATTATTAAAATAATACATTATGAATTAATTTAATAATTTAATGATTATTACTATATCCATCTGATACATTTTTACATTTTTGTAATAAACTGTGTAGAACTACTTAAAATTTTTATCGCCAGTACAAATAGTTGCGCAAAGGTAAGTTATACAGGTTTTACTTTCTTTTATTTTCAGATGAGAATGTTGAATTAGTTAGACTGGATAAAAGACCTGAACTATTCCTAACTTTAATTGGAACTTTGTTGACTCCATTTTCCCATACTCCAAAAAACTTTAGAAAAAGACCAAAGGCTAAAAACATTACACAACAAAGTGTATTTTGTTGGCTGATTTTTTTTTTTTTTTGTCTCAATTACATTTTTTAAAATATTTGTTGAAGAGTTTTGAAATATATGCCAGCAATTCTCTTTATTGCTTTATTAATTGGATCCATAGTCAGGCATGAAATAAAGAGAAGCGAAACAAAACCAATGTTTGTTAAAATATTTTATTAAAGATGTTTGTGTTTGAATACCTCTGGTCATTATACTGTATTTGTAGGAGATTTAGTTTATAGTATTTCCCATTGAAATTGTTTTATTATTATTTAATATCAGCTAATGGAATTATTCTGACATTCAAACGTTTAATGCAGAAAATAATCCAGGTCAAAAGAAGACTTTTATTCATTTATTGTGTACATTATAGCAGTTTAACATCTGTCACAATTAGGAAGACTTAGGAATCAAATGCATAAGCCAGTTTTTAATAGCGCTTTAAAAATAAAAGTGATTTTTAGAATATATAAATAAGTTTAATTAGGTTCTGAATTTCTAGAGGCAGAACTGCTGATCTTTTGAACCCTCTGATGATAAACATCTTGAAGCAGGTCAAAATTTGCCACATAATTATTTGGCAGCATTCCAGTACATGCATTTTGTAAAGTGTAATATTGACTTTTATTTCTTTGCTCTGGGTGGTAATAGAACTTGTAACATATGAGAAATGCATTCCATTACTGTCAGTCAGGACCTTCTTGTTTTCTATTCTATTTAAACTCATCTAAGGAGAGTAAATGTGGCCATTTTGTTTCCAGTTGAAAAAATCTTTCTATTGGGCATCACAGTTACGCAGTTTCTTTTTCCATCTTACTGCAAAGTTCTACTTCCATTTTTCAATGTCTTTCTTTCCTGTTCTAGTAGTCATGCTAGAAAACCAGTAATGGAACAAAAGAAGGTAACATCATCCAAATTGTAATCGTAAAAATTAAAATTGATTTACATCAATTTCTTTTCTGGTGAGTTTTATGGAGGGTGAATTTAGTCGTTGGCAGGTCTGCCCTGAGGTCTGCCCGGCTGGTCCCCATATATAAGCAGTTCACAAAGCCATGAGTGGATTCAGCATACAAGCAGACTGTTACCTAAAGCCAGAAAAGGATTTTTCTAAGTATTTTGCTATCTGCTGATAAAGGAATTCTAAGACTTTAAATCTTGCATTATTTATCTACTACACAGCCCATGAAGAAAATGATCTGCCATCGTATTAAGGATGAGATACTAAATTCTTTAGCTTTAAGGTAGCAAAATAAAAAAGCAGTGACCTTTAGCTAATAATCTCTTGCAAGAAAGGTCAATAACTGCCAGGGAAAAAGAAAGGTAAGTTTTAAGTCTATTACTGAATAAAAAAATCTAGCTTTGAAAAGGTTTTGTTTTATTTTGTCAAATAGAAAATGGGTCTGGATTTATAGCATTAATAAAGTATTTAAGGTGCACATTTTTAGTGATCAGATTATAAGAATTAAATAGTAAACCATGATGTTGGATATTAAAAATACTTAGAAGTAATAAAAATTAACAAATTACAAGATAGAAAGGAAAGAACTTTAAATATCATCAAAAACCATCTGATTTTTCAGAAAAGTAAAAAAAAAAAAACAACTCTCAGACCAGACCAAGATTAGGAAACAATTTATGAATTTATGAACCTATGTTAAGAAGTAAACATATTCATGTTAAATTAGATTGCTTCCATATCAGTAGAAACTGTTTCTTTCTAAAAAAGTTGGTATAAGTAACACAATTAATATAACAGCCAAAACTAATTTTGTTTTTAACATTTGATGCCACTTTGGATTTTTCTACAGTTTTAAAGAATATGTTCTTAGTCAAATAAAAACTCAATGAAAACACTTTATATGGTCATTTGAATGGCAAGCCATACCACATGAGCTCCTATGTAAATTTAAAAGAAAATGCAAACTTAACTGTCAGTAGCCATAAGATAAGAGGCGTTTATTTTGTAGAAGAACAATTAGCTTTTTAAAGTTAGGTTCGTACATCCTACTTTGTAATTCACATTTATGTCATGTCTATTCATAATCAAGCCAGTTGTTTTAGATTGTAATTTCAGTCAAAATGACACAGTATCCTGGTGATAAAGAAAGGAAAATATTTAGTTCCATATATATGCATATATATGGATATATATATATATATATATATATATATATATATATATATATATATCAGGGGTGACAAAAAAATGTATACAAGTGGACACTTTGGTCATCGTTGCTCAAGCAGTAATTTGCCTAATCAGAAGTGTCTGTAAGCTGATGGTAACCACTTTGAGCACCTCTTATAATTGGAGAAGTCAAATGTGACTTGTATTCATCTTTTGTTATCGGTATATATTGAGTATTACAATTTTAATACAGTTTTCGTTTCTTAAAATGTGCATACTTTTTTTGCACTATATATATATACATAGTAATATAGTAATCTCACAAATTAAGCACATTATTCCACAGCAAAATTTACAGTAACCCAATATACAAATACTTGAAAGATTTGAAAGATAGAGGAATAAATATTACCAAGCATTCAAAAGGAGTTGTTGTCATTAGATGAACAGTAAATTCAGTACAGACTGTCATGACAGCTACCATAGAAAGGAAAATACCTTGGGTTAACATATTTCTCATTGTTTGGACAGGAAAGCAGTAACTATCTGTTCGGGTATTGAATTTAGGTGGAAACTTACTGAATGAGTCCAAGTTTTAAAATTATCAAGTAGTATAATATATGGTATTAACATGACTTTGAAAAGATAGAAATGTTTTCAAAATGGTGGGTTGCATGTCTCTTTGACACTCTGCCCCATAGTATATCAGGGTTCTTACAAGCTGACAGCATTAACATAGTTATCAGTGTTTAAAGAGAAATGCAAGGAGATCGGTCAACTCAGTGACTACTAAATCTATTTGCCAGGCATGGAAACATGCCAGTGAAGAAATTCACCAAGCAATTCCTTCTTTGCGGGGAGGAGGGTGGGAATCAAAGTTTTTTACTTGATAGGAGGAACAAATTTGTTACATTTTTGTAGGTTATGCTAGGTGTTATCTTACACTTTGGACTGGGAAGGAAACATAAACGTTTACTCCTCTGTACTTAAAACAAGTAGTAAAAAGTCTTCCAAAAGAAGGGTGAAACTCTCCTGGTTGAATTGCTCAGAGTACTAGTATTGTTGCTTAAACCGGCATTCTGTTTTGATGTCTCCTAAATATGAGTTGCTGCAAATGCAAGTTCTTTCACTTCAAAAGAGTGAAATAGCAGGTTTCCAAAGACTTGAGTAGCCTGAAAACAGAGTCAGGAACTAGTCAAGACTGAATCAAGGCTGAGCAAGGACGTACCAGTGAACCACAGTTCAGAGGCAGTCTGATATCAGAGTTAAAAAAGTAAAGACAAAGGTGAGAAGAAACAAAGATATAATATGCTGTTCCGGAGGAAATTGCCTCGGCAGGAATCTACTGCAGTGTAGGGTATCCCCACACATGTGTCTGCAAATCAAAAAAGTCCTTTTATTAGTTCTTGATAAATTCTTAGAACATAAACATTTAATTTGAAATGTAATACAATTCTAAAAAGTGCTGAAATATATGACTTAGTTATATGTGTGTTTATATACATTTTTCCTTTCAATTTTCTTATCCATAGATTTATGGGAAGTCTTCAAAAGATGTTTACTAATTGAAATGAAACGTCTTTGTTTCATCTGGAATGTATTTTAAAAGAGGCTATTACTAACATAAAAGAAAGTACATTTTAAAATATTAATTATGAATTAATCCATATTATATTATCCTATTCTTTTAATGTTAAAGGTTTTGGGGGTTTCTATTTGCAAAAATCATACTTAAAATTTACATTTCTATATATATAAGTGTGTGTGTGATTATAATTTTTTGATATTATCTCCTTTCTAGCTTCATAAAATTAATTAGGAGATTTCCATCTTTTCTATTGTTAAATATAGTTTGAAAGTATTTGAAGGCCTACAAATCCATTATATATGAGATAGAGTTCAGCTATAAAACTGTCAGCTACCCATGCCTGTCTAAAGGTTGATCTTTAATCATCTTCCCATTCTTTAAGGTCTTTTCAAGTTTTTCACATCTTCTTGGGTTTATTTTAGTAATTTAAATTTAGATAGAAAAGTGTTCATTTTCTCTAGTCTTTCAAATTTGTGTCCAAAGAAGTTGGCATAGTATTTCCACTGTGGTTTAGGATATGTTTTCCTTTTGCCTGCCTAATCTTTGTTGTTTCTGTCCCCTTTCTTTTTTTTGAGATCATGTGGGATTTATTTATTTTCTTTATCTTTTCAGAAGAAAAAGACGATATTTGTCCAAACACTGTATAGTTTTTTTCTTTCTTACTTTATTAATTTCAGGTATATGCTTATTAATTTTTCTTCCTTTTTTCTTTTTTTTTTTAATTTTAAGGGGCATAATTCTGTTATTTTTAGTTATACTACTTACTAATGAATGCTCATATATGATATATTTTCCTATGAGGATAGATTTTGTTGTGACCCAAAATTATGGCATGATGTCTGCCATCTTTTATTGCTTTCTATAGGATTATAATCTTTCTTATTTCTATTTTGGTATAAATGATATATAATAAAATGCTTCTTAATTTCCAGTGATTTAAAAATTATATTTAATTGTATTTTATTATAACCAGCAAATAAAGCCTGTAAAATCGTATTTTTTGTCCAAATACACGATTAACTTTTACTTTATCAGATTATCATGAAGTATAGTGTATACACATGCAAAAGTCCACAAATGATTAATATATAGCATAAGGAATTGAGACAAAGTACACACACAGGTGTGAAATACATTACCAGCAAGCCAGAATTCTCCTTCGTGGAACTCCAAATCTTTGCCCTAAACACCAAAGATAACTATTAGCTTGGCTTCTGTGTCATAATTTAGTTTTACCTGATTTTGAGCTTGATATTAAAAGGATACAGTATGTCCTTCTTAATGATATTTTCTTTATTATTAAATTTGTAAGAATCATCTGTGCTCTTTTATGTTATTGAATATTATGGCTCGTTCATAATCATTGTTTAAATAGATACAATTTTACTGTTTGAATGTATCACAATTATTATCCTTTCTCACAGGAATGGACATTGGGTTGTTTCCAGTTTAGAATGATTACAAAAAATGGTCTTTCTAAATAATCTTATACATGCATTAGGATACACATGTGCATTCATCCTTTTGAATTAACACGAGTATAATATAAAAATTTGGATTTAATTTGCATTTTCCTGATTATTAATGAAGTTGAAAAGTTTTTCATATATTTATTAATCATGTGAATATCCTTATTGTGAAGGACATGTTTGAGTCTCTCGCCTGTTTTTGTAATGAATTGCCAGTTTTTCCTCATTGATGTGTAGCAGTTTCTTGTATATTGCTGGCAGAAACTTTGTTAAATACATAAACCACAAATAGATTCTATTTTCTGATTTGTTTCTTTAGTCTCTTCTTTTCAGTAACTTTTCAATTCAACATTTTTATTTGAGATAATTTTACATTCACATGAAATGATAAAAAATAATAGACATTCCATGTACCCTATACTCAGTTTCCCCAATGGTAACATCTTGTAAATTATAGAATAATAACCTAACCAGGATAATGGCATCGATGCAGGATGCAGTCAAGATACGGAAAATTTCCATCACCACAAGGATCCCTAATGTTGTCCTTATATAGCCACACCCACTTTCCCCCACCCCCAACCACCTCCTTATCTACTGGCAACCAATAATCTCTTTTTCCATTTCCATAATTTTGTAATTTTAAAAGCATTATATAAATGGGATTATGCAGTATGTAACCTTTGACTTTAGTTGTTTTCATACATAATAATTCTCTGGATATTAAGGTTGTTGTATGTATCAATAGTTCATTATTTTTTATTGTTGAGTTGCATTCCACGGTATGGTTTTACCAGTTTTCGTTTGTTTTTTTTGTTTGTTTGTTTGTTTTGTTTTTTCAACCATTCACCCACTGAAAGATATTTGGGTTGTTTCCAGTTTTGGCTATTAAAAATAAAGCTGCTGTAAATATCCCTGTACAGGTTTTGTTTCCTTGGTTTTGGTGAACATAAGAATTCATTTCTCTGAGATACATACCCAGGAGTGAATGTACTGGGTTATATGTGGTTGCATGTTTAGTTTATAAAAGAAACGACTTGTTTTCCAGAGTGGCTATGTCATTTTACATTTCCACAACTATGCATGAGTAATCTGCTTTCTCCCCATCCTTGCTAGCGTTGTGTGTTTTGTCTGGTCTTTGTTTCAGTCTTTCTTATAGGTATATAGTGATATCTAATGGTGGTTTTAATTTGCATTTTCCCTAATGGCAATGGTGTTGAGCATGTTTTAGTGTGTTTATTTGCCCTTTATATACAAATTTTTATGAAATATTTCTTCATGTCTTCTTTTTTTCATTTTGCGTGGATTTTTGTTTCAGTTTTACTGTTGAGTTTTGAGAGTTTGTTATATATCTGAGATGCTAGCCTGAGTCAGATATGCAGTTTGCCAATATTTTCTCCCATTTTAAAATTTACTTTTTATCATATTAACAGGGTCTTTAATACGGTGTTTCCCTGGAAACAAAAATCTGGGTCTTATATTAATTTTTGCTCCAAAAGATGCATTAGGGCTTATGCTCAGGGGATGTCATCCTGAAAAATCATGTGAGGGCTTATTTTCAAGGAAACTAGAGCAAAATTTTCCAATTTTGTAGAAGTACAATTTATCAATATTTCCATTTACGGATCATGCTTTTGGTGCTAAGTACAATAGTCCTAAATCTCAAAGATATTTCTCCTTTTTCCTAAAAAAGTTTTTATAGTTTTATGTGGTATATTTAAGTCCAGCACCCTTTTGTGTAAGGTGTGAAAAACAAGTGGGGTGATTTTTTTTATTTTTATTTATTTATTTATTTATTGCTTATGGATATCCAATTTAGCATCATTCATCAAAATGGTGATCCTACTAAAGCAGCCAGGTTAATTTGTGAAGCAAGGAAATAAAGGCATCCTTTTCTTTAAAAAAAAATAAAAAAAGTGATCTTTCCTCAATTGATTGCTTCTGTACCTTTGTCAAATGTCAATTGAGCATATATGTGTGGGTCTGTCTCTTGGTTCGCTTGTTTGTTCTATTGATCTAGATTTCTATTCTTCAATCAACACCACGGAGTCAAGATGTCAGCAGGGCTGGTTTCTTCTAGAGGCACCAGAGGAGACTGTTTCTCTCACCTTTTTGAGGTTGTGGTGGCTGCTAGCATTCTTTGACTTGTGGATGCATTATTCCAATCTCTGCCCTTACTGTCACCTTGCTTTCTCTACTTCTACCATCAAAATTCCCTATGTCTCCCTTATATAAAGGGACTTGTGCTTACATTTTGGGGATACCTGAATCATCTAGGAGAATCTTCCAATCTCAAGATCATTAACTTAATCATAAGTGCCAAGCCCCACTTACCATATATGGTAACATTCACAGTTCCCAGAGGTTAAGATCTGGACATCTTTGGGGGTAATGATTCAGTCTACCACATGAGTATGACTTGAATATCATATGGTTAACTGATGTTGAGTATACATTTCAATGATTTGGGGTAAATTTGCAGAGTTGTGCAGCCATAAGCACCGTCTATTAGAACATTTCCTTTACCCCCAAAAGAAAGTTTATGCCAATTTGCAGATACTCTCTCCTCCTACCCCCAATGCCAGACAATCACTAATGTACTTTCTGTCACTATAGATTTGGCTGTTTCTTATATGGACATTTCATATGAATGGAATAATATAACATATGTTGTTTTGTGCCTGGATGCTTTCACTCAGCATAATAATCTATCTTGTATTATGTATCGGTACTCTATCCTTTTCATTGATGAATTATATTCCATTATATGGATATATCACATTTCGTTCATCCCATTCACTACTGATGGGCATTTGTATAATTTTCACCTTTTTCCCATTATTTAAAATGCTCCTGTGAACAGCTGTGTATGGACATATATTCACATTTCTCTTTTATAGGAATCTAGGAATGGTGTTGCTGGGTCATATGATAACATATATTTAACATTTTACAATTTTCAAGATGTTTTCCAAAGTGGTTGTGACACTTTGTATTTCTAGGAGCAGTGCTTGAGGGTTCCAGTTCCTCTACATCCTTAAGAAGACTTGGTGTTGCTTGTGTTTTTTATTAAAGCCATTTTATAGGGAGTGGTTTTAATATGCATTTCCTTAATGGCTAATGATTTAAGTAACTTTTCACATGCATATTAACCATTTTATACACTATTTTGTGAAAGGGCTATTCAAATATTTACCCAGCATCTGGGTCTGCAAGGCTAGTCTAATACTGGGACAGTCAAAGAGCCTGGTTTTGAGCTAGCCAGCCTGGAGGCAGGGGCCACAGTGGCTGACCTGGCACTAAGGCAAGCTTGGAAGTGCTGCCAGCATAGAGGTTAGGTTTGTGGGGATCAGCCAAGAGCTGGATGGGTCAAGGGGCTAGAACTGCAGTAATGAGCCTGGCACTAGACCTGGCTGGTAGATCAGTTTTACAGGTACCCACCTGGATCCTGGGGATCTGGGGGTTGATAGGAACTTGGAGCCACAAAAGCCACTCAGGGCCACAGGAGTTGGCCAGTGCTGACAGTATGGGTTCTCAGGACTCCACAAGGAGCCACCTAGGGCCACAAGAGTTAGCATGTGGCTGGGGTGGGCCAGCTCTGGGATCCATGGTGAAGTCAGCTCAAATCATAGTCCTCCTACAGGAAGGATGTATCCTGGCACTGAGATTCCCAGACATAGGGTAAGGTTGATGAGGGTTGGGTGAATCTACCTTTCATGCCCTCCTTGATTCATCTGTTCTTGTTATATTCCTGTGCTTCACCCACGTGTGTAATTCCTCACCTGGAATCCTGGGCTCTTCTGTAGGTATTTTCTTGTGCAAACAGCTGTTAAAAAAATGTATAAATAGTTCAGTAATATTATGGAATCACCAAGCTGAAGACAACTGCATTAATCCACTTGCTAACCACATTCAAGTTCATGTCAAACTCATTTAGAAGTTTCATAGTGACTAAATTAAAAAATACGTGTATATATTCCTTGTGCCATTTATTTCTCTGTATCTTAGTCTAGGATACTAAATGTCATCTTTGAAAAGACATAGGCTCTGTGATTTCAAATGTTACATAATCTCTCCTTGAAATGACATTTTGCTACACTAAATGGAGAAAATCATAACATCATAGAGTGAAACTCATGAGACTTAAGGACTATTATAATTTTTTATATTCAAAGAAAATTTTATTATTTCTAAGAATTACCACATAGGTAAACATAAATTTGTATGATTTTAAAAAAGGGCGGGATTTTTGGTCATATAATCAAGATAATTTTTCATTCTGTATGTCACTTTGTAGAGTATTCATATAGGGCTATAGATCTTACCAACATAATCAGCTGATTGCATCCTGACAGGAGACCTGTGAAGTATATCACACAGCGAGGACACAGCTCACAATTATACAACTAAAGAGCTACAGTAATTACATAGTGTTCTGTATTTCCTTTGAAAAATTGTAAAGAAAAAACCAATTCCCACAAGTTGTTAAATGTATAATAGGTAAAATTATTTATGGTCATTGAATTGATCACCAGTTTGAGAATTTACAATACTAAATTACCAAAAATAAAGCCACCTAATGCAATTCCGTAACATAAAAAATATAATTCAAGGACAATCTTCAAGGAAAAGCTGATAATTTCTAACCAATTATATATCATTTTACGATAAAGTTATGCATTATCTAATATATAATAGTCTAATATTTCAAATTGAATAATAATTATCCTTATTCAATAATATATACTTTCAAAATTTATCAACAAATTAGTGACTAATAAGATATTATGGATTGAATGATATCCCCCAAAAGTCATATGTTGAAGCCTTAACCCCCAATGTGACTATAATTGGAGGTAGAAACTTTAAGGAAGTAACTGAGGTTAAACGAGGTCTTAAGGGTGAGGTCCTAATCAACTAGAACTGGTGTGCTTGTAAAAAGAACATACACCAGATCTCTGTTTGTCTGCCTGTCTCTGTCTCTCTCTCCATATTGAATAAAAGAAAGGTAATGTGTAGACACAACGAAAAGGTGGCTGTCTGCAGGTCAGAAAGAGAGGCCTCGCCAGAAACCAACCCTGCTGGAAACTTGATCTCGGATTTCAGCCTTTAGAATTGTGAGAAATAAGTTTCTTTTGTTTAAGCCATCCAGACTGGTATCTTGCTACAGCAGACTGAGTAGACTAATACAAAAGACATGGATGCTATTTATTGCTTTAACATATATGTGATGTGCTATTTAGTTACTGGAGAAGGTGTGTTTATGCATAGATATATTTCCTATTTCTGTCCACTGAGAGGACCGGCAAGCAATAAGCACAACTGACACAAAGAATTCAGTTTCCAAATACCATTTACTAATAAAAGAAACCAGCGATCCTTGGAGAAATGGCTGACTCTAGGGTTGAGGCAGGGAAAAATACAAGATGAGTCTGGGATTATCTTGTGGTTCCAGAAAGTAAGGAAATGCTCAGAAAATGAAACAATTTGATCAGCAACATAGATATTTAATTGTATTCTATATTTTTAGTACATATACTTGTTATATACTTTCTACATCTTTGCATTCATTCTGATATAAATAATTAATTGATTAAATAAATCTGAGAGCGGGTAGCTCTTCTTTATAGCAGTATTCCAACTAATAACTACAGAAAGAATGATGGAAATAGAAAAACCACCATTATGCCAATAGCACAATAATAATGATTGCAGGCAAAAATCATTGAAACACGATGCTAAAGTTAGTGGGCAGAATTATGATGAAAAATGGGATCTTTGCATAGTCCCAACATATTTCCACAAGTGGTAATTCTTAACTGAAAAGAGAGAACTTGCAAGTCTATGGATAAACTTCACAGACACCACCTAAAACAGGAAATGAAAATCAACATCACATGTAATAATTCATATTCCTATCTTATACCCCTCTTATGATGACCTGAGATGGGCAAAACATCACTTCTGTGGTATTTTTGGTAAAAATATATATCCGCAATATAATACTGAGAATACATCAGAGAAACTCAAATTGAGAAACTATCTACAAAGTAACTGGGAAGTAGTGTCAATGTTGTGCAAGACAAATGAAACAAAATGGCGAGTAACTGTGACAGACTGTAAGAGGCTAATGAGACACGACAACTAGGTGCAAAGTGGCATCCTGCATTTGAGCCTCTTCACTTACTTGATACCTGCTCCCGTAGAGGTGAAGATGGCTGAAGAAACACTCTTACTGGTCTCATTTCAAATTCAAAGTTGGGGACCATAAGTATACTTCTAATGCTGCAGAATAATCATACCACAATTCTTCATTAATTTATTCCTTCATACTCCTTGATGTACAATTCACCTCTCCTTTTCTCAAAACCCCCACCCCATTTTTAAACTCAATTCATGATCTTTCTTTCTATTTCACTGGGAAAATCAAAGCAACCAGAAAGAAACTCCCAACATTACACCTTAGTACTATCATCTGGTCCCACGCAGCTGCTTCCCTTTTGTTACTAGAGTTGAACTGATTATTCCTATTCAATGCCAAACATTCAACTTGCACTCTAAAGTTCATTCCTTCTCACCTACTCATTACAGTAGTGTCCTCTTATCCCTGGAAGATACATTCCAAGACAGCCAGTGGATGAGTGAAACCTCGGATAGCACCAACCCTATATATACTATGTTCTTTTCTATACATACATACCTATAAAAAAGTGTAATTGATAAATCAGGCAATTTTGTGGATAGAAAAAATATGCTTACTGTGGATCTTAGCAATCTCAGTTCATAATTTATTTTCTTTTCTTATTAAGTGAAGAACATTTACCTGTAACTTAAAGGAAGCGGCTTACAGCTACACTTTGGCATTAACTGAATAGCCACCATCGCTACTCTTGGTCTTTGCAGCCATTAAGTAAAATAAGAGTGACTTGAACACAAGTACTGAGATATGATAGTTTATCTAATAACTGAGATGGCTACTAAATGACTAACAGGTGGGTAATGTATACAGCATGAACAAAGGAATGATTCATGTCCCAGACAGCTTAGAATGGATGGTGCAAGATCTCATCATACTACTCAGTATGGTGTGCAATTTAAAAGTGATTATTTCTGGAATTTTCTGCTTCATATTTTCAGACATCACCTGACCGTGGTTAACTGAAATTGCAGATAAAGGAGTTTCAACTGCTGTAAAACTTCTCATTTTATTCCTATATCCTCAAGTTTTCTCTCTCTGCCGTAGCATTCCTATAAGAAATTATTCTGCTAATTTCTGCTATCTTAATCATATTGACACAATGACCTTCATTCCCTCCGTTCCCCTTTACTGCTAAGTCCCTTGAAAGAGTAGTCAATAATTTTTCTCCAGATCCTCTCTGCCCATCATCTATTGAATCCACTCCAATATTGATTTTTCTCCTATCACTTCAACAAACTTGTTCTTGTCAAGTCAGCAATGACCTCTACATTGCTAAATCCAATACTCAGTTAATAGCTATCACAATACTTGACCTGTTAGCAGTCAAGTTGATCTGTCTTTCTCCTTAAGAACCATTTTTTTTTTCTTCAATTGGCTTCTTGGAATCACAAAATTATGATATTCTTCCTATGTCACTGAGGCCAGACTTTGCAGTGCCGCATAATGTCTTTGGACCTCTTATTTTCTCTGTTATCTTCACTTCATCAGTGGTCTTATTCAGTTGCATGCCTTTAAATATCACCTATATTCTAATGACTCCCAAATATACATCTCTAGCCTGGACCTTTTCTTTGAATTTTTGTCCTGCATATCTGTGACTACCCATTCAACATTTTGCATATAAAATAGATATCTGAAAATAGTATGTTTGTTATCTTACCCCTAGTAATCCACCTTATTTCTTATCTTTCTGATTCCAGTTAATGATCGCTTCATCTCTCCAGTTAGACAGTTCAAATCCCTCGAAATCATCTTTGAATCCTCTCTTTTTCTCACACCCAAAATCTAATCCAGCAACAAATGATATTGCGTTTTATTACTTCTCACCACGTACACCGCTCCATCTTGTTATAAATAACCTGGACCTACATTATGCCAAGAATCTCCTTATTTTCCTGATCCATCTATTTCTGTACAGGACAGAGAATGTTCTTTGAAAATCATAAGTTAGATCATGTCACTTTTATTTGAACTTTCCAATATTTTTGCATTTAATTCAGAAAAAAAGCTGAAATACTCAAACATCATAAAAACTCTATTTATCTTGACCTTGTTGCTAGTAATAGCTTCCTTAAGTGCAGCAGAAACAGGTCTTAGGACTGACTGCTCATTATGTTTGGAAAGAATTTCCCCATATATCTTCATGACTCATTTCGTTACTTTCCTCACATATTTATCAGAGATCTAACCAACCTATTTAAATTTGCAACCTTCTAACACAACAATTTTTGCTTCTTAACCTAACATATATGCTCTAACATCATATATAATTTGTTATTTGTTACGTTTATTGAAAGTCCCTCCTCACCTACAATAGAAGATAAGACTCATGATGACACAGATGTTTGTTTATGTATCCTTTATATCTCTCCCACATAGAATGATACAGAGTAGGTGTTCAATAAATATTTGATCAATGAATAAATGAAAAATTTTCATCAGTGATTAGAGACAATTTATGACTCAGCTTTCTTTCCAGATAAAATAAATAGTCTTTTGTAGATAGAGTATTGTACAAATGGAGTGATAGTAGTATATTCCTCAATAACTGTTAATGTAGTCCTCTAAAGTAACTTATTGATTGTTTTTTATTAGACCAAAATATATCATGAACATAAGTGATAAAATGCAAAAGACTAAAATTAACAAATTTTTCTTCAAAGATTCTTCCATACACTCTTTACTTTCTAAGGTTGAAAATCGTATTTTTAATGATCTTACATAGAATAAAAAAGTTATGCCTGAAGATAGAAATATGCCAATAAAAATGCCCTTCCAATCAAGATCATCTTCACAGGTTCTTGGGGTTAGAATGTAGACATATCTTTTTGGGAGACACAATTCAACTGAACCATTAATGATAACGTTACAAATTCTTTTCTCAAAATTATTTTATTGATTTGTACTTTCTTCTTCTCCTTGTTCCTCCTTTTGTATTTATGTCAAGACCAAACAAATCTCACTATGATATTTCTTACTTCCAAAATTACTTTAGGATAGGTAAATATCCTGAAACTGCAGATAATGGGATTTCAACTGCTGTTTTCTTGTTAGGAAAAAAGAGAAAGCTTTCAAGCCTTGAAGCAAAAATTTACACTTTTTGATAGAGTTAAAATGCACTTTAGTATTGCTAGTAATAGCTTCAATTATTTTCTTGAGGTCTTTAAAGATTTCTCAAAGAAGAGCAAATGCACTTAGGCTAAGACATGTCTAAATATATTAGGCTAAGACATCTCTCTCTCTCTCTCTCTCTCTCTCTCTCTCTCTCTCTATGAAATCCAGCTGAAGACTATAGGCAAGCTTCAATTTAGTATCTGAAGCTGAGCATTTGGCAAAAAAAATGATTGTGACAATGGAGGTACTGAAGAATATAAAAAGGTAGTCAGAGTAGCACAGTTTTAATGAACCGACACAGAGTATAAAAAGATAATTAGAGTCATAATTAGTGAAGAGTAATTCATACCTGAAATTATATGTGAATACCCTACAGTGAAATGCTGAAGTTATTGCTTAAATCGATGCAACACTTTAAATGTAGTCTAATGTTCACTGTTTTTGTGAACAAGACAAGGATTAAGACACTTTATCTTTCCTCAAAAGCAGCACTGAGTGTGAAATGCCTTGTATAAGAACACATTTATAAAACAAAGAGTTTTAGCCCCTATACATCAGCATTGGAGCTAACAGTGGACATTAGCCTGTTCGTTCCACACTTTAAATACAACTTTTTACTGCAGAATATGTTAAATACCCAATGAGCCAGATTTAAAATAAGCCACAGTTTAAAAACATACATTTTCATAGGGAAAGCTCATTTAGTAGATATCATAACTGGTATCATGAATTAGAGAAATCCTAATTGTTCCCACTGAAATCCCTTAAGCCTAAAATAAAGTTCACTCTGACACCAAATGCTTTCTAGAAAATCAGAGAAGTGTCCTGCAAAGCATTCATCTGCTCCTAACAATTAATGGATATAATTTATCCCATTTTCATACCTGAAATAAAAATATTGAAGAAATATTTTTTGCTTTTAATATGTCCTTCATACTCAGGTGATTTTTGGTTTCTTTTATCCTGCTTGTACTCTGCAATCCATTGTTCTAAATACATGATTCCTTCATCAAGCTGCTATTTACTGAATGCCAGGCACACAGATAAGTCAATTGCAACACATGGGATCTCACAGGGATTCTTCATTAACTCCACATAACTACTGCTTACTGAGCACTTCACGCTATGAATTGTGTTATAAAGATTAACTTATTTAATGCCCTCAACAACCTATGGATATGGACATTAGTAACATCCTAATTTTATCAGTGAGAAAACCAAGGCTTATGGAAGTTGAATAACATAGCCAAGGTCAGAATTAGAAAGTGCAGAGCTGGCCTGGAGCCAGGCAG
Source organism: Rhinolophus sinicus (assembly GCF_057876585.1). Classification (NCBI taxonomy): domain Eukaryota; kingdom Metazoa; phylum Chordata; class Mammalia; order Chiroptera; family Rhinolophidae; genus Rhinolophus; species Rhinolophus sinicus. The sequence goes on along the minus strand of NC_142517.1, from coordinate 41,858,415 downwards.
CAGGGCGTCAAAGGCAAGCCTCTCCGTGACTGGGCTCTAACACTTAACACAGTGCTCACGTTGGCTCTTCTGCAACTTTCCTCACCTTCTTACCTACCTTGCTGTTTAGTTTCTCCACAGAACTCTGCCCTTTTTATTCTTCATGGTGAGCTGCTGGTGATCATCCCTCAACGATCTTGCCCTCCTCTCCACATTATTTCCTGCTTATTTCAACTTTCCAGTTCTCTCTCTACTGCTTGAGAAAAATCTTCAATCTCGGTGAAGATGATAGTGACTAACAGGGCGGTTGGTTAAAATTTCTGAAGGGAGGCAGGGAGAGGAAAGGAAGGAAGAACAGTATCTCAGTTTGAAGGCAATGACTCTGATAAGGGGAGGGTCAAGAAGTATTGGGGCGGGATCTAAAAAGATAAGTAATTTGGGATTCTACGGTTAGTGACAGTTTGGATGTATTCCATGGGCTCGTAAGCAGAGGTGCCTTATAAAGTGAAAGTGATGAAGTGGCTTTCATTTCTTTAAAACTATTGTGACAGTCTGTAGTAGAGTCTTCAGAGTCACCTCAGAATGGACACAGAACGATAGAAAGAAACCGGACTTAAAATTTCCCATTTCAGGATTGCTCATGTAGAGCCAAAGTCCCGAAAGCAGTGTACTTGATAGGACACTGATACAATCTCTGACAGCAGTGATGAGATACGTGTGCCTGATGATCTCAGGTCTCTCTGAACAGCTGTGTATGAGACAATGCCCATGTTGACTGCTTCGATTGTGCAGATGTTGCTCCCAGGCAAAGAAAATCGGGAGAGGATGGATTCTCTCCTCTGAATAGAGCATATTTTGGCGTACAGTGACAATAACAGAACAGCATGCTTCAGGTGTTACAGTTTAAGGGCCACACACTTCCTGAGCAAACCTAGTTGTTCTGGATTCAGATTATAATAATAAAGTGAAAAGCTGGTTAAGGTTACACAAACTGTAGCATCAGAAACCTGGATTTAAATCCAGTCTCCACCATTTATCAGTTGAGTAATCTGAAACTTGACCTCCAAAAGCCTCTCCTTATACCATTCGTACAATCAGCATAACAATATCTCCTCCTGGAATAAATAGAATAATGTATGCAAAATATCATAGAGTCTTTAACTCACAGAAATCAAAAGCAGCTCTTTTTTATTGTATGCGTATGTTACGATGACAAGTGCTAATATAATATTTTGTATTGTTTAAGTTCTAAATAAAAGAAAGAGAATAGAAAAATAAAATACCTCAATTTAGAATTCTAAAGCTTCTCAGAATTTTTTTTTTTTTTTTTTAACTGAAGACCAGGTTTACTGTCCCGGGCAGGAGTCTGGGTAACCATGTGAGACCAGCCAGTAGTGGACTAGACCCCAGAAACACCATGTCAGGTTAGGTTCAATTGCATGACACATATCAGGTCAGTGCTAGTTCCCTGAGGTCAAGCACCCACCTCAGGGATATTCATAAAACCTCTGGAATTTTTGAGGTCACCACGCTGAGCTAGACACACACACACAGCACTCCATGGGGGGAAAAAAAAAAAAAAGTAAAACTTTGCTTTTTCTGACAAGGAAAGAGGAATGATATTAAATCTTTCCTAGTCACTTAAATTAAGACACAGCCCTTGCGGAACCCAGTTCTCTAAGCTATAAAACTTTCAACCCTCTGCCAAAAATGCTTATAAATTGTGACTCATCTTGCGGCACCCATTAGCAGTCTTCAGGGCTAAATTGGTACTTTTAATATAAGTGCCTTTCCAGCCTGGGAAAAAGTAACCCTTTCCCTTCCACTTAAAAATAAGCTGGAGGAAGTTTTTGCTATTGTTGAGTTTTGCTATTTTACTTGAGCTACTGAAGAATCCCCAGCAAAGACTCTACCAATAATTACTGCTTCACAGTATATGATGGAACAAAGCGTTAACATTTTAATCTTTATCCCAGGAGTCAATGCAAATAATAATTATTTCAATTTATATTTCAACTTCATCCTAAGAATGTACAGGTTGATAGACTTCAATTTATTACATATATTGCATCTGTTAAATGATCATCTTCAAACTTAGAAATGGAGCTATTGGGGACTGAACATTTTGTGACATTGACTCACACAACAAAATAGAGTAGACTCTGATGAGCTGAAAAACTCTCTTTCTGTACTTGCAGTTAAATATCAGAACTCTTCCATAAATAAAGTTAGAGTATTTTCTATTATTTTCCAAATGACCCTATACTATTATTGACAATGCTTTTGATGATAATTTCTTGAAAACTATTATAGGTAAAAATGAAATATAGTACAAGTTCAGTGACAATTAAAATTTTATGGGACACATTTTTAAAATCAATATTGAAATAGATTAATAAAATGATGAGGAAAAGGTTTAGTGAAAATAGATTCATCTGAAAGCTGTATGGTTTTTAAGAGTGTGGCCAACAGAGACAGAAAACCATTTATGTGCTTAAGAGTGTCACTGAAACTGTGGAGGAAAAAATATACAGTTTATGCAAAGAAAAAAAAGTAATTTGTGAGAGAATCTGGATAGAAGGTATACTTCATAACCAAAAAGTGGCAAAGGAAATGACAGTCTAGCATGTATACAGTCATAAATAAATAACAGAAAAATAAGACTGACAATGAAAATGAGAGATTAAAATGGGATGAAGAAAATTAATGACAAAAATAATGCATCAATAGTCTTGGGATGTAAAGGCCAGCATAAGGAATATAGTCAATGGTACTGTAATAGCTATGTACGGTGTCAGATGGGTAATAGACTTGGTGGGGTTATCACTTTGTGAGAGGTGTAAATGTCTAATCATTATATTGTTTTGTACACCTAAAACTAATAATGAAAAAATGCATCAATAAGAAATAAAATTACTATTGAAGGTCAAAAAAAGAAATACAAATAAATGTACTGGTATTATTTTCAGAATATTTTTATTTTTAGTTTCAGGCATCAATTATAGTTTTAAGGAAAAGAGTACTGAAAGGAACTTCAGAATTGTTCTAGGTGCAAAATTAAATTCTAGTTCTATTTTAAATAGTGAGATGGAGGAAAAGACAACTGAACATCCCTAATGAGAAAGCAAGGTGGAGTATTTGCTGTTAGAATTAGATACTGTACAATGTTCTCAGCAACATTCTACTTACTCAATGATACACTTTTCTTTGACACCCAAGATTAAAGATTAAGAAATATAAAGAGATTCTCCTTGCTGAAATTACTGTATAAACATCAGTGGCTGTTTATTGAGTACACATTACTTCATCACCTTCATCTGTTTAGCCCATTCCCTAATACAACCATACATTTATCTTTATCTATAAACAGGACAGACTGAAACAGAGAGGTTAAGAGACTTGCTAAAAGCACACAACTTACAAGGGTTGGAAATCAAATCTATATCTGCATGACTTCAGATCACTCTGTCCTTAAGTATCTTGTCTAGATGGCGGGAGTTTATGTGTGTAATTGGGAGTTCTGACATGATAGATGCCTCATTATTACTGCTATATCTTTCTATTTATTACCTAGTTAATGCATATATTTATTACCTTAGCTCCATTTTGGAAGAAGACAGAGGGAAAAAAATGTTCAAAGTAGATAATAGCAAGATATCTGATAAACACATAAAAAAATAATAAATCTCCTCCAGATAAGCTTTAAGTTCCTTAAACACATTTTGTACTCCTTTGTGTAGTCTTTTTCTGTAATAGAATAAGTATAAAATGCAGAAGATATTCTCCATAAGTACTCATTGAATAAATCATTTTGGTCATTCATTTCCAAAGTCTGCCATATGTAGAACTAATAAAATTGACCTCCAGAGATTACAAAAATAAATAATAGGACTCAGGGAGAGACAAGAAGATTGGAAAATAGTGAAAAACTGATAAAATAAACATGCATGCTATATTAATAATAATAGGAAACATTTATGGATATTTACTTTGTACCAGGCATTGTTCTAAGAACTTTACATGGATCAACCTCTTTTAATATGTACTACAATCCTGTAAAGAAATAGGTCAATCATTATTAAATTACCAATATGCACACTTAAAAAAAGATTTTATTTTAGAGTAGTCTTAGATTTACAGAAACATGGCAAAGATAGGACAACGTTCTCATATATCCCACACCGAGTTTGTCTTATTATTTACATCTTAGGGTTCTCCAGAGAAACAGACTAGTAAGAGTTGGATATATATATATATATATATATCCAACAAGTCCTGTTACTATGTATGTATGTGTATGTATGTATATATATGTATATATATGTATATAAATATATGTGTATGTATGTATATATACATATATATACACACATATATATGTGTGTGTGTATATATATATGTATATGTGTATATATATATATATATACACATATACATATACATATACATATACATATATATATATATATATATATATATATATATATAATGGGACTACTACTGAGTCATGGATTGAACTCGGTCTGATTCTTACAGTTATAATCTTAATCACTATGGTACTCCCTCCATATTGTGTAACACAACACAGTGAAAGTTATGGATAAAAGTATGTTCGAGTAACAAAAGGGAGTGATGAACTTTTGGAACTAACTCTGTAAGAGAAATCCTTGTGAAATGGGTGACAAGTGAACTGGTGCTAAGAATGAGGAGTTTACCAGGCAAAGGAGGGTGGGGACTTCTAGGCAAAGAAACAATGGGTACAAAGGTATAGAGACATTAAAAATACTGCCATCTGTTCAGATTCAGTTGTTGAAGTAGCGCATATATGTTCAGGACACTGATAAATCTGAAGGCAGACCCTCTGCCATGGGAAGGGCTGTCTTCAGGACGATGCATGCAATTTGTAATTGATAAGGAAGGAGTAGAGTCTTTTAAAGTGAAGAAGAATGTATCAGAAGGATGGTCAATAGCAGGTGAGAAACTGGTAGCAAGAACTTATTTAAGAGACTTTAGCTGAGACAAGAATAAAAGGTGAGGGATATGCGTTTACCTACATGAGAGTTTTTATGTAATGTTTCATTCCCTATGGACAAGGTGAAAATAGCAAATACACGAGAGGCTGATTAAAATCGCTTCAAGCTCTTTCTGTGGCTACTTAAGGTTTTTACTGGTATATAGCACCTAGGGTAGATGGCCTTCATGAGAAATTGTCTCTATGTTTTGATTATTGACATCAGAGAGATTTAAATTCACCATAAGGCTACTGTTAACTGCTTACATAATCATTATTATTGTTATTATTATTATTTATATAAAACAAGTCCTATAACTAAAACTACACTTATAATTAAAAAATAACAAGTACCATAACCTCAAAATATTTCTACAGAAACTTATTAAACATAGTTATAATTTTAGGAAAAGCAATTTAAAGAAACAATAGGTACTGCACTTATAATGGAATTTCTTTCGCCCAAGCACACTTGTTTTGAATGTGACTTAGGATAACCACTGTAATGCATGTAAGGTGAAATCTATTCTTAACTTTCCCTCTAAATTCTATAAGTTTTGGCACTGTTAGTGCACATCTTAGCAATGTTCTTTTAGACTACATTGCTATAAAACAATTTATGGCAAATGAAATTTGGTGTTCGAATCATTATTAGCTGAGTACTATATTGACACTTATTTTCTCCACTGTTTTTATACTCTTATTGCTATTCACATTATAAAGTTTATATACATATCTATGCCGACTTCAAATAAAAACTGAAACTCAAAAGGAAGACAATGACAATTGCTTGCCATCTCTGCGTCTTGTATTAGGTTGGTGCAAAAGTAATTGCTATTTAAAAGGTTAAAAATGATTGCAAAACCCGCAATTACTTTTGCACCAACTTAATACTTTTTTTCTTCCACACTTTAACAAGACTCCTAATATTTAAAAATATAGTCATGCATCACTTAGCATCAGGATACTGCATTCTGAGAAACATGTCATTAGGTGATTTTGAAGTGCACTTACACAAATCTAGATTGTATTGTCTACTACCCCCCTGGGCTATATAATATAGCTTATTGCTTTAGAATACAAGCCTGTATAGCATGATTGTACTGAATCCTATAGACAATTTTAATATAATAGTATTTGTGTATCTAAATATGTCTAAACATAGAAAAGTACAGTAAAAATGTGGTATAAAAGATAAAATACTGTACACTGGTAGAGGGCCCTTGCCATGAATAGAGTTGGACTAGAAGTTGCCCTGGGCAAATGAGTGGTGAGGGAATGTGAAGGCCTAGGACATTACCGTACCCTTCTGTAGGCTTTATAAATACCATGCCACAAGCCCTCCCTCACTGTCTTCTGACAGGGTCAGAAATAGAACATAGAAGCTGTCAGTGCTGCTCAATGAACAGGAGTGTAGGCTGGATTGATTGGAAATATTGAGGACAAACTGGCTGGTTAAGGCCCATATCACCATAATAGTGGCTGTCAGGAGGGAGTGAGAGGTGGCCTGAGGATCAGCAGAAATAAGAAATCAAGATGGAAAGATAAGGGAACATAGGGGATTGTCATGGCAGTGTGGTTTTGGCTATTGCATGTTGGAACAGTGATCAGATTAAGGAACTTTGTTGTAGTTGTAAAAAAAAAAAGAACTAGAAAAAAAAAAAAAAAGATAGGATGTTAACATGGAGAAGGTGTAGACTGAGGACACAGTATTTTCACTTTGTATATTTGTTTTCTGATTCATTGAACCTCTCTGGCACAAAGGGCTCTCTCTGGCATTCAATTGATGGAAGAAATACAACTTATCTATGCTTTATGTCATTAAAACCTGAAGAGATTTCCAAAGTACAGGGACAGGCTGGCTCCACACTATCACAGAAAGCTTTTATTAAAGTGGCAGTCGTACTTAATATTTGTTAAGGGAGCTTCTGTGGACCTGTGTCCTTGTACAGAATCTTAGGTCCTCAACAAAGAATTTACAACAATATGCTCTGAAGACCATCAAGCTAGATCTGGGAGGGCTGTAGTGCCCTCTCAATATGTAGCCCTGAGGGGACAGGCTCCTCTGTGCTGAGACAGGTCAGTGGCTGACTGGCTGGGATGTAATCTGGACACTCAAAATTGAGGTGCTGTAAGTGAGACAGAATCTATGGTCAAGCCCCCCAGGTATTGCTCCCATCAAAGAAAACAAAAGTCCTCCTGAACCACACATCCTTTCATTACTCAGGAATTCAGCTCCATTATAATATTATGGGAAACCCTGGTATATGCGGTCCGTCATTGACTGAAATATCATTATGCAGCAGAGGACTACACTAAAAGGATGCTAATACCTAAATAAGACAATGGAAAATATTGGTGCTCCCACTTTCTGGTGTTCAACATCTAGGTTAGTATAAGGGCTAACTCATTTACTATCAGTAGTCATTAGTTTGAATTGGGGAGAAATACCATACAATAATTTCAAGCAGATTTCATTACATGATTCTCATAACAGGAGGAGTTGGGAGAAAGACTTTTCCTGGGCTGGAGGTAGACTGCCTGCTCATTATTCTACAGGACTACAACTGAGTGCAGGAGTCTGACCCCAAGTTTTCAGAGGCAATGAAACTAAGGAAGGGTGAAAAACCAAAACTAAGTGAGAAGCCAAAAGCAGTAAACCACAAAAGAGAGCCAAATTAATAACCAAAAACCAAAACAGGGTAAAGGGAGTGGGAAGAAATAAATACCAAAATACAGGAGTGCAGGAATGATAAGGCTGGGAGATAAAATAAGAAAAAGTAGTTATCTATTAAGTAACTGCCTTTTGAAAACTGAACATCAAATTCAAAATATGAAAAGTTAAGAAAAATTGCTCTATTCTTCATCTCTATCTCTGTCCCTATGCTCCTATATGTGGGAAAATGCTCTGTTGCAGAAAAGGAAAGCCATAATGACCCAGCCAAAGCTCATACCATGTTTCCCCGAAAATAAGACCTAACCAGAAAATAAGCCCAGCACGACTTTTCAGGATGACATCCCCGAACATAAGCCCTAATGCATCTTTTGGACAAAAATTAATATAAGACCTGGTCTTATTTTCGGGGAAACACGGTAGAAAGCAAGATTTCAGGCTCCATAGAACTAGCAAGACCAGATACACAATTATCAGTAAACAAACAATAATAATAACAGTACTGCTAGCTATGTGAAATTTAATTAGTTTAAGTTTTTGTAAATAACAAGTTAATTTTAGTGAAACCACCAACAAAGAAAAAACATCATGAAGCAGAAAAAATTTCAAATAACCATGGACAATGTTAATAATAAGTGAATACTTTCAAACAAGGGAAAACTATGAAAGTGCTATTATAATATCTACTGTGAAATACGTTTGTTTAATATTAAATGGTAAAGTTTTCTCAATGACTACTACACAAAATCTACAACGTAACATCATATATTCATTGCATAAATAAATATGTAGTATGTGAAATATGAAATACATTACTAATGTTGATTATGGCAATTCAATGATTCAAAGAAAGCATCTAAATTAAGGAAGAGAATGGAGAGAAGAAAAGTTGTAAAAAATTTAAAGAGATGTGAACATAATGGGTCAAGCAGCCTTTATCTGTTCAGAGGATTTTGCAAGAATAAACCTATTAAAAGAATAAATTTACTGCAAATCTTGCCCAATAGTTTCTGTACTTATAATGAAACTCATTTAAATAAATATTTGATAAATGCATAAATGAATAAAAATGAAATGAATAAATGAATGGAAAGGGAACATAAATACTAAATGGTGGAAATTAAATGAATAATTCTCTTGAAATCAGCTTCACTCAATTTTGCCAGTATTCTGTATAGAGTAATACCATCTAAAATGGTAATTCTGAAAGGATCATCGTAACACATTTATCTACACAAGAAGTATATAAATTTGTGGTTGCAATCAATATACTAAATATAGTTTGTTGAATACTCTGTCCTATAAGTGCTTTAACACATTATATTTAAATAATATTTTTATTTCACTGAGTTAGATTATCTCATATTTCTTTCAATAAATCTTTAGTATTGAGACTATATCCCTGGGACTAAGAGAAATACTCCATTTGTTTTCTTCTCAGAACATTAAACATATTAGCCTAATTATTCTCCTCTTACTATAATTTTTATTCTTCTGGAATATTTCCAACATTCTTTCTATGGCTATATTTAGGATTAGATCAATACAAACCATATTGAATTCCAGTCAGGCTGGGTTTTAGAATTTAAGATAAGATAGGGGAATGTGTTCTGTTTGTCTTCTGAGTTGCCAAGATATTTTTTTTTTAATTCCTAAACTAATCTTTTAAAACAGAAAGTATGCATAAAGAGCACTCATTTTATAACCATGAAGAACGGTGACTAGAATTATTTAAAAATAAGGCTTATGATTATTTTATAAACAATTAGGATTTCATACATGTAAGTTTCTAGAGAAAAACATCTCTTAAAGAAGAAAGTTCTCAGATCCAACTCAAATATAGATATGCCTCCTGAAAAACAGACACATAGACCAATGGAATAGAATCGAGAACCCAGAAATAAAACCATATAAATATGGACAGATAATTTTTGACAAAGAAGCTGAAAACATACAATGGAGCAAAGACAGCCTCTTCAATAAATGGTGCTGGGAGAATTGGATAGCCACATGCAAAAGAATGAAACTGGACTGCTGTTACCATGTACCAAAGTTAATTCAAAATGGATCAAAGACTTAAGCATAAGACCGGACACAATAAATTGCATAGAAGAAAACATAGGTACTAAACTTATGGACCTTGGGTTCAAAGAGCATTTTATGAATTTGACTCCAAAGGCAATGGAAGTAAAAGCTAAAATAAACGAATGGGACTATATGAAACTTAAAAGCTTCTGCACAGCAAAAGAAACCATCGACAAAATAAAGAGGCAACCAACTGAATGGGAGAAGATTTTTGCAAATAGTGCCTCTGATAAGGGGCTAATATCCAGAATATACAAGGAACTCATGCAACTAAACAACAAAAAAACAAACAACCCAATTGAAAAATGGGCAGAGGACTTGAAGAGACATTTCTCCAAAGAGGACATACAAATGGCAAATAGACATACGAAAAAATGCTCAACATCACTAATCATCAGAGAAATGCAAATCAAAACCACAATGAGATATCACCTCACCCCAGTCAGAATGGCTATCATCAACAAGACAAATAGTAACAAGTGTTGGAGAGGCTGTGGAGAAAAAGGAACCCTCATACACTGTTGGTGGGAATGCAGACTGGTGCAGCCGTTATGGAAGGCAGTGTGGAGGTTCCTCAAAAATTACAAATAGAATTACCATATGACCCAGCAATCCCTCTCCTGGGTATCTACCCAAAAAATCTGAAAACATTTAGAGATAAAGACACGTGTGCTCCAATGTTCATTGCAGCTTTGTTTACGGTGGCCAAGACATGGAAACAACCAAAATGTCCTTCGATAGATGAATGGATGAAGAAGTTGTGGTATATATACACAATGGAATACTATTCGGCGGTAAGGAAAGATGATATAGGAACATTTGTGACAACATGGATGGATCTTGAGAGTGTAATGCTGAGCGAAATAAGTCAGACAGGAAAAGCAGAGAACCATGTGATTTCACTGATATGTGGTACATAAACCAAAAACAACAAAAGAACAAGACAAACAAATAAAAAACAGAAACTCATAGACACAGCTAGTAGTTTAGTGGTTACCAGAGGGTAAGGGGGGCGGGGGGTGGGAGATGAGCGTAAGGGGGATCAAATATATGGTGATGGAAGGAGAACTGACTCTGGGTGATGAACACACAATGGGATTTATAGATGATGTAATACAGAATTGTACACCTGAAATCTATGTAATTTTACTAACAATTGTCACCCCAATAAATTTAAAAAATAAATTAAAAATATATATATATGCCTCCTGTGATTAGAAGAGTTGTTATTTAGAGTTAACTCATTATTTTTCATATCCACAAAAAGTTTGAACAATTAAGCAGGTAGTTTACTCTTTTTAAACTTTCAATCTTAGCACAATTAGTTTTCTTAAAGTTCGGATTCATTTTAAATAGTGAAAAAATAAACATTAACCTAATTCACTCTGAATTTTTGCCAAGTCCAAATTAGTGAGTCCTAAATTCTTAAAGTTATTAATTCTAGTTTATAAAATAATAAATAATGTAAAGTTCTAATTATTAATCCAGCAAATTGGAAGGTATGTACTTTTTGAAAATGTACCAAATTAGCTATCGTCACTGTGCCAGATCTACAATTGGCTTTCTATACAATTTCAAATGCATTTTATATGTTTTGTCTAAATGTTCCAAGTGCAGAATTATCTATCTATTTTAAAATATTTTCTTTTTAAAATTGCACTGATAATTCTAATGTTATAATTCATACATATAGAGAAATAAAAAAAAAAACATTTATAACTTAAAATGCATAATAAAAGTAATTCGCTTGAATACCCCCCAAATTAACAGCTAGACCATTTCCAGAGCTTGTGTATTTGCCTATGTTTTCCTCTCCATCCCTTTGCCCTGATTCCTCCATGTTTATCATTCTGTTGAGGTTCTAAAAATAATTTTATCATACATGTTTATATCCATAAAGGTTAAGTTATTTCTTCTCGCTATTTCATTCCGTAAAAGTGACATATTATTTATAATTTTCTAGGACCTATTTTCACTCAAATTTATTTTTTGAACACAATGCTATTTAGCTATAGTTTATTAATTTTTATTTTGATACTTATTCGTATTTTGGAACACACGATACTTCATTCTTCTCAGAAGATATGCTTTAGTGGTTTTCTTCATTCTTTCTTTCGCAAGTGTTTATTATTTTATATTGTGTCTATAATTATTATATAACTTACTATTATGATATTAAACACCTACTAGCTACTAAACACTGCTTCAATAGGAAGAAAAATAGAAAACAACAATATACAAAATTCTCCAGTCTTCGTGGAGCTCATATTCTACTGAATGTGAACAATCATATGTTGTACATAGGAAACCATTTCCCATAGAGTATCCAGATATTCCAATTTACAATATAATATAAAATGTTAGTATTTTATTAATATTAAATATATTTTACATGTGGTTAAAATAATTTTCACTCTAATCTGTAGTATGTAACAGTTAATCAGCATCCTTTCCAAATGTTTGTATTGCCAAACTATAAACTCCTGTCAATACAGTGGATGAAAAATAATCTCATTTCAGTTTTCATTTTGTGATAATGGTGAGGTTGAACATCTTTTTATACTCACCTGCCATTCATATTTTCTTTTTGGGAAAATGTATGTTCATGTCTCACTCCTCTTTTCCTATTGATTTTCTTTTTCATGTTAATTTGAAAGAATGCTTTATGCCTTCTGAGTAATAATTCTTTATTGAAAATATAATACCATTTTCTTTATGAGTCTTTTAGTAGTAAACAGAAGTTCCTAATTTTCAGACCCCACAACAAACAAACGTACAAACAAAGAAAAACACTGAGAGTAAGGGTAAAATTTTGCCTCCCCTATAGTAGTGAGAGATATTAGTGGAAATAAAGGTGGTTACACTGAAAAACAGATTTGAAGTGTAGATGAAAAGCATTACATTGGAAAATGCCATTTAGGACTGTCACAGCTAGAAAGGAAAAGTCAATGCCTGACCTCAAAATTTCAGAAAACAGGCTGACTCTCTTGTGAAGGGCTAATGCAACTGGTGACTTTAAATTGAAGCCAGTGCTCATTGACCATTCCAAAAATCTCACGGTCCGTAAGCATTATGCTAAATCTACTCACCCCGTGATCTATAAGTGGAACAGCAAAGCCTGGTTGACAGTGCAGTACCATTTATAACATGGTTTACTGAACATTTTTAACCCACTCTTGAGACCTACTATTAAGAAAAAAAATATCCCTTTCAAAATATTACTGCTCATCGACAACACACCTGGTCATCCAAGAGATCTAATGGAGGTGTACAAGAAAACTAATGTTATTTTCATTCTTGCTAACACTACAACCATTCTGCAACCTGTGGGTCAAGGAATAATTGGAACTTTAAAGTCTTATTATTTAAGAAATACATTTCATAAGGCTATAGCTGCTATAGATAGTGATTCCTCTGATGGATCTAGGCAGAACATATTGAAAACCTTCTGGAAAGGATTGATCTATCTATATAACACTAAGGGCTTTCATGGTTCATGGAATGAGGTCAAAATATTAACATTAACAGGACTTTGGAAGAAGTTGATTCCAACCCTCATGGATGACTTTGAGGGGTTCAAGACTTCAGTGCAGGAAATAACTGAAGATGTGGTAGAATTAGCAAGATAATTAGAATTAGGAGTGGAGACTAAATATGTAACTGAATTGTTGCAATCTTGTGATAAAACTATAACAGATAAAGAGTTGCTTCTTATGGATGATGGATGACGAGCAAAGAAACTGGTGTCTTGAGATGGAATCTACCCTTGTGAAGATGTCAAGATTGTTGAAATGACAACAAAGGATTTAGAATGTTACATAAACTTAGCTGATAAAGCAGAAGCAGGGTTTGAGAAGCTAACTATAATTTTGAAAGAAGCTCTACTGTGGATAAAATACTATGAAAGAGCATCACATGCTGCAGAGAAATCATTGGTGAAAGAAGGAGTCAACTGATATATCAAACTTCATTTTCTTATTTGAAAAAATTGTCACACCTACCCCAACTTTCAGCAACCACCATGCTGATCAGTAAATAGCCATCCACATCCAGACAAGATTCTCCACCAGGAAAATGATTACAATTTGCTGAAGGCTCACATGATGGTTTGTGTTTTTAACAATAAAGTATTTTTAATTAGTTATGTACTTTTCTTTAAAGACATAATGTGATTGAGCACTTAATGGACTACAGTGCGATGTAAAATTAATTTTTCTTTGCACTAGGAAACCAGAAAAGTTGTGTGACTCACATTATTGTGACATTTGCTTTATTGTGGTGGTCTGGAACTGAACCCCAGTATGTCTGAGGTGTGCTTGTACACCTGAAGTACATTTAAATTATTTTGTGTATATAGAACATAAACCTTTTGACAAGGTGACTTTCCACTATGATTATCTAACAATTGAGGAATCCAATGTCACTAGAATTGGGTTTTTGTCTCTATAATTTTATGTATCTTATTAAATATATGCTTAGTATTTTTTTCACTGTCTCATCTATTGATTGCTAATATTTCATAATTGAGGATATTGAAATTTTGACATTTTGACTTATCTATGAAGTACATTTACTCATTCTAGTAATTTTTAAAGATTTTTATAATCAGGTTAAGGAGAAAGTTTTATTAAATTATTCAAAAATCTACATATATTACCCAAATTGAGAAAGACTAATAAACATTAAAACCCTGTTTCTTTATAGGAGAGCAATCTTTAGAAGTAAATATACTACGGTTTTGTAGTTTTCAGTAAGTGAGTGAAAAAATTGTAGCATCTTTGATAAAAAAGAGAGACAAAGATAGATAAATCTCAACAGAATAATCTTAAAGACTGGCTGACTGCTCTGCTATGAATCGACTTGGAACAGGAGAGTGTTAGCAGTGTTTAAAATATATAAACTGTTCTCCACATGATATATGTTAATTGAGTTAGAGTCTCACCTCACATAACTTAATTGGAGAATGATAAAGGTCATTAAATTTCAGCATGGCTATATGGATAACAGAATGATAGAAAGACAGTTCAGTAAGAAAATGTGAAACAGTGATTTGCCTAGGACAAGAAAAGTAGGGCATATCCTGTTTGGTTGTCTTGCCAATAACTGTATAAGTAACCCAGGGGAGCCCAAGGTAAGTATTTCCTCTTCCCACTCTTGAAGCTTCCTCTGCATTTTTGGCGTCTTGATAAGTATCAACTATCCCCTCTTTTCTGCAGAGAACAAACACATCAATCAACTTTTTCAATGAATAAAGTAAATCTTCTTAGACAGGATCTGGGAGAGAAAATGGATTTTTCTTTTTTTAAGTACCAAAAATCTGAATTAAATTTAAACTTAAAAAAATGGGTTTTTTAAAGAAAGGCACATAAGTTCAGAATAGAACAACCCAGAATTATTGAAATTTACTCAGAGCTTTAGTTTGTCTATGTTTCTCCATTGTTTGGAATAATGTGAATAGAAACATATCTATAAGCAGTAAAGCACATGATTGACATCTTTTGTAACTGCTAAAGACTTTTTTGAGCTCTTATTCTTGGTTGAGAATTCAGCATTTATATGTGCATTTCATAAATGTCAATAAGTCTAAAGAATTCTGGACTAAACCCAAATATAGCCCTGTCTAAACATGTCTGTCTCTCTAGGCATCTTTGTATTTAGGTATTTTACATAAAAGGAAATCAGCATAGGGCATTTAAAACCCTAATTCGCTGATTCCCTCCACCGCTCCCCTCCAAAACATAATGATGAATAAGCACAAGTAAATAAAAAAAATGCTAATAGTTCCCTATTAAAACTTTGAAACTAACTTAGAAATATTTCTGTTAAGGTCTTTCATAATACACCATTATGGCATATTCAGTTTTGTTGTTGTTGTGTGTTTGTTTGTTTGTTTGTTTGTTTTTAAAATTGCTGATTTTAAAATTATCATTGCTGAAAGAACCCTTCACAGTAGATTGAAAGCTTCATTTGAGGATGGATCACAGCTGTCCTGTTCAGCTCTATGACCTACAGCCTAACCAATTCCTGATTGAATGTCTCTATTTCTACTGAAAATACCGGTGTATTTTGTAAATAACAGAACAGTGGTAACAAGACTTTCACGGCAATTTAAATGTAATAATAAGAGTAAAGATGAACTAGAGATATTTTATTCAATTAAGTTATTAGAAACTGATGAATGTTGATGTCTCAATTTGATATTTATGAAAACTAATTCAGCAAGTATATGAACATTGTTAGTTTTGATGTCTTCAATATTTTGTTGTTATTTTAATTTAACAGAGGTTTGCTAATACATTATAAGTTCTCTGGAAGTATGATTGAGTACTCTGGTTTATATTTCTAAAATAAAGGCTTTTGGTATACCAACATAACCAAAATTATTTTTTAAATGTCTATATTTTTAATCTCGTTACTAAACACCTATTTACATTTTTCCACTAAGTAGATTCATTCTTTGAGAAAACTTATAAACAAGTTGTAATTTTCGAATTATTAATGTAAGATATATAGGCATAAAAAAAACATAAACCCCTTTCAATTTGGGATATTTCTTACATGGAAAGTCAGAAGAATGGTCACATCTCAATTGTCATTTGGTCAGCTTTTTTAAGAACAATGTTGATGTTTAAATTATTTTATGGGTGCCAAGAATCACTCTAAATATTCAGCTGTGAAAATATTGCCAAAAAATGACCTGGTTGCTATTTCCCTTCTCTCGAGAATGTGTTTTATTTATAAAATTAACTTGAGTTAAAAGTAAGGAACTTTTTTTTTTTAAAACCAGTACTTCATTCTATAAGCAGATACTTCACATAGACTTGTGCAGTATTTTTTCTGCTTATTAATTCTTAAAATAAAGTTTTTTCATATTTCAGTTTATGCTATTCATGTAGAAAGCTTCTTTTAAAATGGGCTAAAAAGAGAGGGATATTTTAACGTAATTTCTATTAAAGTGTAGAAAGCTTGCTTATCAGTTTTCTGGCCTGATTCTTCACACATTCAGGAAGTCTCAGAACTATTAGGAAAGTGCTACATTTTTTTTTTTTTTTTAATACCAAGTCTGTCAAAGATTAGGCTTAAATTAATATTACATAAATTGATAAACAACACTGGTTAATGATTATAATACAATGTCAAGACTAATGTAAAAATCACATTTCTTTATATTAAAATACCTTTATTTCAGTATGTAAATTCACAAGATTTAATAGGTGAATACCTGTAAATATTTTAGCCACTACTTCACTAATATCCATTTCCTCTCTGATTAAGACATGAGTCACACTCAAACTCTTCTTTCTTGATTTTCTTTATTTTTCTTCCCTACTTGGAATGACATGGTCTTTTCATTCATTCATTTGTCCTTTCTAAGAACTCAGTCTCATTTTGTGCTTTGGTGATCTGGCACCTGTTTCAGTTTGCCAGTTCCTGTACAGCTTTCATTGTGTACTACTACCTGTAACTTTGGCAAATTACTTAAGTTCTCTATGTTTCAATTTACTTATCTATAAAATAGAGATAATAAAAGTATGTACCCTTAAGGTTATTGCCAGGATTAAGTAAGTCAAGTGACTAAAGCACTTAGAATAAATTTCAACACATGGTAAGCCTCAAGGCTTTATTATCCATAGCACAGGCTTTCAGTGTTTTCTTTTTTCTCACACAGCCTATACCATTTCACACTTCTGCTTCCTTCCTTAGAATAGTTACTGAATTTCTACGAAGTAGCATAAAATCTGTTACTTAATCATGCATTAATTTTCTGTATTTGAGTCTTGTTTCATCAAGACCATTGGTGTTTGCATTCTACAATGTTTAGGCACAAAATGTACTTGATAACCTATAAAAATAGTTCTGTAACTACTAATATTGATATTCATAAAAATAGCTAGCATTTATTAAATTCTTACTATTGCCAGGAACTTTAGTGCTTTTCATACATTGTCTTTTTTTTCATCCTTACAACAATACTCTGATGTAGATTCTATTTTCCCACCCATTTTACCAATGAGAGAACTGAGATTTGGAAAGGTGGAGAATTTGCACAAGGTCACATAATTACTAGTAAGTGTCATCATTGGTTTACCAATATAGGTTATTTGGCCCAAAAGCACAAGTCACATCACTTCTGAGCCACTTTTATTCTCCTACCAGTCCCAAAGCTCCTCATTCTTAAATTACTGCATAAACTCTACATTTCTAATTCTGTATTTCTCTCCAGTAAGTTCTGCATGGCACCACATGTTCAATTTCCTGTAGCACCAAGGAGAAGTTTGGTGATTAGTAATAATTTGAAGCCTGCCCCCTTGTGGAATCTCTGCAGGATTGTTTCTGTTTAGTTAAAGGAATTTAAGTGGACTAGTCTGTCAACACTATATAAATGTTTATCTACATTGGCTTTTTAAAATTCTTAATTGTTTCCCATCATATTTGAATAGCAATTCCTTCATTAATATGAATCTCTCCCAGGTTTTGTTTTCCAGCTTCTTACCTATTTGCCATACAATAAAATAGTCAATTTCATAGAATAATATATTTAGATGAGACTTTATAGAATGTCTAGTCCAGTATCCTTATTTTGTCAATGAGGAAACCAAGGCTTAGAGAGGTATCTTTCCCATGTTCCTTAGTTAGGATGACAGATAAGTTGGGGCAATAGAGGTCCAAAAGCACAGAGACTATGAAAGAGCTGCTTTTTCTCTTTTCTGTAGTAGCCCTGATGTGAAAGGCTTAGATCATCAGGGAATTTCTGCTCCACTATTTCAGAGAGCCAAGTTTCTGTGCTTTGTTGCTCCAATCTCTCTTACAGTATTTTCATCTTCTACATGACAGAGGCTGAAAAACTGCCTTAGATACATCTCCCAACAGGAAGGGAACAGAGAGAATGTGATTAAAGTGTCCTGTACCTAAATACTCAGATGCAAAGGGACATATGACACATTCACTCATGTTCAGTTGGTGAGTTTAGTCACACAGTCACACCTGACTTCAAGTGAGAGTACAGGATGTGTTCTAGGTGGCCAGCTTTGTTCCTAGAAACAATTTCAGCACTCTGAAAACAGGGGAGCTAG
This sequence comes from Rhinolophus sinicus, assembly GCF_057876585.1. Taxonomy (NCBI): domain Eukaryota; kingdom Metazoa; phylum Chordata; class Mammalia; order Chiroptera; family Rhinolophidae; genus Rhinolophus; species Rhinolophus sinicus. Next base: position 41,839,592 of record NC_142517.1, on the reverse strand, counting down.
GCTCTGATGAACACCGATAAGTCCCACTAGGTCACACAGAAAATAGGTGGGAAAGACCTATACTGCTGAGATCATAATTTATACTATTGTATGTTAAGTGAATATCTAATGCTAATGTTTTACAGTATATTGGTATTATTATTTTCTTATAAATAGTTGCTGTGTTAGTGCTATTTGTTCCCTACTGAATTTTTTGAGAATAAAAACTTTGCATCTGTCAATGCTGTTTTACATCTTCAGGACAGTTGATTTTGTAGGGAGTCATGTTGTGGTTGATACTTTTTTGTGTGTAATAAAGATGCACACGTAAAAACAAAAAACATATGCTTAACACATACTCAGAGTTTGGGGGGGATGAGAAAGATAATAAGGGCATTGAAGCATTTGTATCTATCAGTCTTTGAGACATGTAAGTCTTTGACAAGAAGGGCCATTGTTACATGTGAGAGTTGCATAAATAATTTCGTTGGTAACCATGGTGAAGTAAATTGTCCATTCTTGGAGTAAGACCGTTATGAATCAAAATCAGAAGACTGCCTTATTTATACCTTTCTTTTTCTTTTTTCTTTTCTTTTCTGGTCTGAAATATCATCCGATGACCTAAATCCTTCAGCTTAGTTTATGCACAGACTCAAATCTAAAAAGAATATTGTGAGTTTTTCTTAGAAACTAAAATGTTTTGGCAGTTGTTCAATTGACTAGATATATTATTAAAACAGCATAACTGATTCAGAAATTTCATACAGGTATAGGTTTGCCTAAAGTTGCAGACCTCCTGCAATAACCTGGAAAAGTCAATAAAAAAATTCAGAGGTTGGACCAGTGATATAATCATTAGGAATAGGCCCCAGAGTGATGTGAAGTGATTTTCTTAATTATAGTTTTTCCCTTTTTCATTATACTAGAGTCTTAAATTATAACTGACTATTTTCCTTGAGTTCATCATGACAGCCTTTTAAATATAAAGAAGAAAAAAAAATGTTAAATCTCTTCCTCTCCTAAAATACATTAAAAAAAAAAAACACACGATTAACACACACACAAAAAAAAACAGTCAGCTGCATTCACCAAAAACCTGTTTTCCTTACACTTTTTAAAAAATTTTCGTTTCTACCTTGAAAAACATTTTTACCCATTGAAATAGTGCTCACCTTATAATTTCATATCACATTACCCGACAAACTGTTAAAATGTAATGCTATAACTATATACTTCATCAATTTAGATTGTAATTATGCTCACATTTCTTATATTTCTAACTCTAAAGAATCCACTTGCATTATTTGTAGAAGTCCAGGTCTGTCTTCATCCTTCCCTCCCACATTGGTTAAGACTCTGAGGCTTAAGCAATTCAAAGGTGAAGGCAGAGTCCTATTTCTAAAAGCCAACCAGAAATTTCACTACTTATTTTGTTTCTCATGATTACATGGTGAGACTATAGAAACAGGAAACTGTTTCATCCCATGGACATTGTAATTATCTTCAATGAGCCCTTCATGAGCTGTGTCAATGCCTAAACTTGAGGATTCTTCAAATTTGGGACTACATTCAGAATTCGGTTAGGAGAACACAGTACCAGGTAGGCTGAGCTATAAAGAACTAAGTCTCTCCCATCAAACTGTTAGGCTAATGAGATAGCCTGAAAAGAGAGCCTAAACTAGACTAGACCCTAACCTAAACTAGACTCTCTTTTCCTCATGGGATTATTTTTAAGAGTCCTGTTAAAGCTGTGCTAGTTATCTACAAGGATTTCCTACCTTTGAAACTCTGGAATTGGATTGGAAAATTTAGGGAAACAAGTCCCAGTTTCTCTTTAGATTTGCATTCCAGAGGTTTCATTAAGTGATAGGATCTTTTAAATCAAAATAAATGTCTTTATATATATTTTCCCTACTAATGGGTCATTTTGTCACATTTTATGTGAATATGATTTAGGAAATATGCAAATAAGTATTATTAAGTTTTTGAAGAGATATGAATCTCATATTTTAAAGTAATGAAGAATTGGATGATTTCAAAACTGGTAGACAACTAGAGACTACATTTCTACTATTGAACTATGGTAGTATCATGGGAGCTGTAAATAAATATGCTATATTTTATCAACAGTAGTGAGAATGGGTTGGACTTAGTGAATCAATTCTAATAAATCTAATCTGGCAGAAATGCCAATGTGTAACTTCTCACACTAAGTCATAAAAAGCATTGTGGGTTGCTCCTTTCTCTCTTAAATTGATCCTTCTGGGAGAATCCAAGAGGCAGAACATAAGGACACTCAATCAGGCCTGTGGAGGGAGCCACATAGTAAAGAACAAATGCCTCCTGCCAGCAGACTTTTGCTAACAGCTATATAAGTGAGCCATTCTGGAAGTGTATGGTCCATCCTCAGTCAAGCTTGCAGATGACTGAAGCCCAAATGACATCTTAACTGCAACTTCACGAAAGACCCGTAGCTGAGAACTCACTGGCTAAGCCACTAACAAATCTCTTAACCATATAAACTGTGAGATGATACGTGTTTATCGCTTTTAATCAATGATTTAATTTTATGTAGTAATAGATCACTAATATCATCGTCAGTGATCCTTTCACTGATTTCTACTATTCTTAACCTACTTATCATGAATTTCAATAAATAGCTGACCAATTGCTTCTTCAAAATCATATTTTTTTTCAGAATTATTTTTCTATACTCCATCTGGTAAGAAAATCTCTAGCAGACTTAGCTCACATGTACATACTGCCTCAGGACCTTTTCTTGCTCTGCCTTCAAACTCATGGGCACTGCTGATAAACTAGAGAGTTCAACAAGTTGTCATAAACTTTTGACATCAGAACTAACTTGAAGAACAATCTACTCCAGCCTACCAATTAACCAACCAATGCATGAACTAGAACATCCATTCCAGCACTCACCTGTGTTTGTACTCACTCACAATATCTAAGGAACAAGCTTGTATCTACAGACAGCTCTTAGTTTTAGGAAGTCTTTTTTATTAAGCGATAGTTTTGACTCTTTCAAACAAGTTTACATCTTTAGGAAACCCATTCAGAACAGATCTAATTTTTCTTCACAGAACAACTCTTCCCTTTACAGCTCAAGAAAGCAAACCTATTCTAACACTCATATTAATCAAATGTGTTTTCTTATTTAATTATTCATTCACTTACTCAACAAAATCTTATTAAATCCCTACCAAATGTATGTCATAAGATAAACATTGTTTAGAGTTCAAAAATGCATTCAAAGACATTTAGTCAAGAAAGGGATGTGATATATGCAATTCAAATTACTGAATTAATTGTGATCATTGTAGTAAAGTAATATAGATGCATGATCATTTGTTACTTATCTCTGTGAAGAAAAGAGTTAACATAGCAGGCCTAAGACTGGTATCCTTAGAAAGCCCTGCTTCTGTGTCTAGCATCTAGGCAGTTGGATTTTGGGAGGGTTCTAACCATTCCCAGAACAGTGCAGTAGCTCACTGTGCTTAAGCTCTTTGTATAAGCAATATGGTTTATGCTAATCATCTGCTTTTCTCCGGGAATCTGGAATTTTAGTACGAGCTAGGCCAAGGGTGCCTATGTGACCGATCCCCAATAAAAACCTTAGACAATCAGTCTCTAATGAGCTTTTCTGGTAAAAAATATTTCACACATGTTGTCACATTCATTGCTGGAGGAATTAAATGTGTCGTATGACTCACTGGAAGAGAACAATTCGAAACTTGAGACTGATTTCTTTGGGAATTTGCCCCACATGCCTTTTTCATTTTCTGAACCTGCTTTGTATCCCTGAACCAAGCTCATACACCATTTGTATTTATACACTGGCATGTGAAAAGAGCAAAGGTAAGATGAAGAGAGAAATAATAAATAATAATAAGCTGATAGGATTCATTAGTTCAGGAAAGAAATGGGGGAAAAAGTCATATCAGAAGAAATGACTACACAGAATAATATAAATGACAAAGAAACAAACAATCAGCCTGAAGAAATCATCTAAATGTTAAAGGACAAAAAATGCTTATATTAAAAAAAAAAAAAAGATAAATATGAAAGATAGGTAAATAAATTCTAATGCATGCATAATTGTGTTCTGAAAAAGGAAAATAAAACAATAAAATATATATTCAAAATGTAATACAGGAAAATTTTCCTGAAATAAAAATTTAAATTTGAAGGGCAAAAAAATATATATAGTAATTAAATACAAGATGTATTTTAGTAAAATTAAACTGAGCTTCAGAAATAAAGAATACTATGAGTAATTCAACAAGAAATAGAAAAAGCATGAAAACATACAATTATCAGACCAGTTTTTAGGAAGTTTTAAGACAAAAATACATAAACAAACAAACAAACAAACAAATAAATAAATAAAATAAACCCATCTAAATTCCTTCGATTAAAAGGCAACAATCAAACATTCACAAGCAGAAGTGGGTTGGGGGCTGGAAGAACTTGGCCTGCACGGTAGCAGAACCAAGGAGAAGGACCCATATTCAACACCTTGGTTTTATACAGGGGATGGATCAGAAAAGAAAGGTGCAGTATGGAAAGGGGAGACTAGAATTAATCCAGTGGTGTTGCATTGAAATTGGGGATAGAGGTGTGAGTTTTCATTTACTTCATTTTCTTAAATTTCTACGCTAAATTACACACACACACACACACACACACACACACACATATATATTTGAAAACTCCAACTGGAACAATTAAATCATCTCTATGTTGAGCTCCATTATTTCTTTTCCAATATTTGCCTTCTGTTTTTCAACATATAGTTAATTTTTCCTGACAGGCAAGAAAGAGGTAAGCAAAAGAAATATGAGCAATGTTACTTTTGATGCCCACATGTTGTGTGTACAAATCGATCAAACAGGAAAGTCTTCTTTACTCCCAAAATGGGATGATTTCAGGAAATTACACAGATAATGTTGCAACACTATCCAACAGCAAAACTTTTTCAGTTAAAATTGAATGCCTAAATTTGAGGCCCTATGAATTTGAAACTTGGGCCAAATGGCTCAATTGTTCTGGAAAGACCTCAGAACACAGAAAGCAGAGATGCAAATTGCTGCAATAAGGCTAGAATCTCAGAAATTTGCATTATTGGAAAATGCTCACCTTTGTAGAAATCAATTCACTTTAGGCCAAATAATTAAAACAAATTTTAAGCAATTAGGCTGTTAAAGGAAGGGAATGTTCTGCAAATAAAAATGAGAACCTTGAAACGACCAGTGCTGATATGGTGGAACAGAAAAAAATGCACTTCACATAGTAGCGAATCAATTAAACCTGACAAAAGGAGAATCCAAATCAAACAGAACAGATTCCAACTAAGTGTTCTGAATATTTCCTGGTTGAGGTAACACTGGAAATTGGTATCAGAACCTAAAGAATAGTATCCGTTAGTCATCTTACACTTTTATGCTGAAGTTATGTAACCTGAGCTCAATCACGTTAAAAAACAACAACAACAACAACAACAACAACAGCTGTTTTTGTCTTTTCAATCCCCCTAGTTTAAAACATCCAAGCATTTTGGAATATGAAGAAATCTTAACTAAATAGAGGCTAGTTTAAGAATTTGATTTTATATTACACTTTCTCAATTAACCATCATCCCCCAAATAATAGGCCAACCCTTTCCGTTTCCATTCTCTTACTTAGCACTTATTTAGAACCTTCTAGGTCCAAGAAATTTTCTAATTAATATAATTGCAGAAATGTACAGACGCAGACTGCCCTCAAATGATCCAAAATGGTGTTTTCTGCCGTAGAATAGAAATATATGTATATCAGGTGCTATGGAAGCACAGAGGAGAGCACCTAACTTAAATCCGTATCATTACGGAAGTCTTCTCAGGGAAGATGACACTTTAAATGAATGTTAAACTCTGAGAAGTGGTAAAGGGGTAGAAAGGAATGGGAACATAATGCACAAAGACATGGAAGAGTGACAGAGTGTGACACTCTTTCGAAACTAAATATTGTTTGAAAAACTTAGCAGTTAGCAATGATAAATAGAGGTCAAATTATGCAGGACTCTGAATATCAGCTAAAGATACTTTTTGCTTCTCATATATTAAAGAAAGGTTTTAATATGATTTGGAAATCTTACATTTTAGCACCTTTTGAAGGAAAGCACAGTGAGAATCTTCATGCACTTAGAGCCCAGATAATGCTCATACACATCCTAGCAGAATTCACCAAATTGGTGTGACAAATATTTGGCTTCTACCTACTTCAGTTTTATTCCCAGATACAAAACATGAGCTCTTACTGTCATCTGTGGCCTCTGGCATCTCTCTCTCTCTCTCTCTCTCTCTCTCTCTCTCTCTCTCTCTCTCTCTCTCTCTCTCTCTCTCTCTCTCTCTCGATTCCCAGCATCTCCTTGTGACCTCAGAACTCTAAAATCTGCATTTTTTTTTTTCCAGACACCCAGTTTGCTGATGGGAAATCTAATGCCATTATAGATACTTGTGTCTTTGCACGTGATCTGCTTTTCCCCAATCAGAATCTTTAAGAACTTTTTTTTCTTGTTGTTTTGAAATTTCAAAAGACTTTTCTTAGGTTGGTTTTATTTCATGTATAGATGATATTCTCAGCTCCTAGAAAAGCTTGATATAGTTGACATGACATACATTTTGTTCAATAAATGCATAAATGAACCCTGCTGAGAATTTGAGGACCCACACAATTTGAATACTAATCATTATGCACAGTTCTCAGGAAATTTTCTTACAGTAAATCCTTGTTTATTACTAAACCTCTATCATCTCTATGGTCTCTTTTGACACTGTTTTAGATGATGTTAGACCTTCTGAATTTATCCTCTATGCCTCTAAACTTTCACTTCTCATATCTTCGGTTTATTTTATTTTTAATCTACAATCCAGCAACTGTCTCAATTTCGTCGTCCAGGCCTTATTTTTGATTTTTCAACTTCATTATCTTGCTGACAGCATGAATTTAAATATTTTATTTTAAATTCCCTTTCATGTGTGTTGTGTTTTGGTCATTAGGGTCATTCTCGTTTGTTCTGGGGGTTTTCCTCAAATAGCAAACCTAGGTTCATTTATTTTTTTAAAAGAAAGGCCTAAGCTGATTAGTATTGATGGCTGTGGATTTTTCTCTCCTGCTGTGCAGGTAAGTTGATTTGTTTGTTTTTCCCTTCCAGTTCTATGTCTTTCTTAAATGAGAAGTCTGACTTGGAGCTCTGCTTCAAGTGGAGGATTTCTGCATTAACTTTGAACTTTATTTAGAGTAAAGAAGAAGACCAACAGGCTAGGACACACTCCACAAACACCACATCAAATGACCATCTCTCCCCCAAATTTTAGAAAATGGTCTTTCAGCTTTTGCTTGAGGCTAAACATAGGCTAACAGTTGAATTGGAACTGGGAGCTGTTCCAGAACTTTTCAGAACTGAGCCTTGCAGGACTAGTTTTAATCTTCCCATACTCTTCAACATTCCGAATATAATAGAGACTTGAAATCTTAGCTATCGTTTTGCTGAACTTTTTGATGTCCGCCTTCTTAAAGTTTAAGCAAGTGGTTTGATTTATTTTCTCACTATTTTTCAGAAACAAAGAGTCAAATAATAGCAGCATATGGTTTCAGCGCATATGAATAGGTATAATTTCTCCCATCTTTCTCAAGGACACAGGAAAATTAGTCTCTCTTTTTTATCTCTTCACACAACTTGAAATTTATTTTTATTCATATTTATGCACACATTTTTTTGAATTTATATTTTATTTTTAAATAGCATATGTTCACTCAAAAATACACTAACTCAACACTTTCTTAGATTTAAGAATTCTCAATTTAAGTAAATTAGACATATATCCAATAAATTTTGCAAAAAGATTAGTTGATGCATTGAAGAATTAAATATTAGTAATCAGTTCGTTTAACAAGCTTTCTTGAAATTCTCATAATTTATTATGAGATTAGTATTATAGATTTGAACTAAACTATAAAAGTATTCCTTAATCATACTAGTTTTATATCTGATGCCAATAATAATAAAAGTTTTAAAAATAGCAATCTTTCTCTCCAAACATTGTTATAGGTTCCATTCATTTAGTTTATCCTTAGATTTTCCTATTTTTTCTCCTTATGAATTTATGAATTGCTGTTTTCACAAGGAAGCCGTTTGATTGGCCTATTTTCAACTCTTCTTTTTTCTTTGCATGAGTAATAGGATCATGATTAGTTACATCACCAAGATCTAGTTCATTATCTGATAAGAACAAATATTCCTCACATTCAAATTTTCTGTGATTTTTCTTATTTATTTCTCAGTAGGCATATCCTCTTCACTTGTTGGAAAAGAAAATTCATTCTTTTCCATAAGAGAATTATCATTCATCTCATTGGTAATCTATCTTGATTACCGTTTTCCTTGTCATCGTTAATCTAAGATATGCATTTGTTACTTTTATTATTTTCATTAGTTAGCATGCATCCTCAGTGTTTCCGGCATTATATTTGATATTTAATATACATGTAGCAAAAGAAAACATACTACCAAATTAATGGATGTGCAAATAAACTTTAGCCCTAAGAGCTCCTAAACTTGAAAAAGATAACAACTTGATTGGATTTAATCTCTTCTATTTAAATAAGGCCAAAGCATGCCAAAGATAAAACATTTGCTTGAGCTTTATCCATTCACTACAGTTTAATACGACAATGTGTCCAACACATAACAGATTTTATGAACAATGCACTTTTTTAAACTGAAACCAAAATAGCATCAAGATTTAAAATGAAAATTAGTGGGGGGTGGGGATGGGGAAGTGGAGAAAACAGTAGTTTTATGGATGTCTAAAATACCAGCTTTGAAAAGAGAGCATTTAACCAGGCAAATTGATTCCACCAGTATTTTTCTTTCTGGCATAGGCTGATGTGCTTCAACCTGGTTTGTTGGTTGTTGAAACCAACTGAAAGTTGCAACTGACTACCCTGGAAGAGATATTTGATAATGTAATAAAGGTTAAATGGACTTGATACAGTTAATGGTGAAACACTGCTTGCAGTAATCCTCTAGAAAAAGTCAGCCATGTGTTCTGAACTATAGAAAGAAAGGCATTGACAAAGTTCTTATGATTCCAAGTATAAGATTGCAAGAGTATGGGTTCATTGGGTTGGAAAACTGAAAAAAAAAAAAGAAAAAGAAAATAAAATTGCAGTTTTCACTACAGAAAATCAGGAAGAGGAAAAACTTGGAGAGATTTCTCTCTCTCTCTCTCTCTCTCTCTCTCTCTCTCTCTCTCTCTCTCTCTCTCTCTCTCACACACACACACACACACACACACACAAACACACATTTCAGTGAGTGGAGCTCTTAAATGGTGAAATAATTTTTTAATATGGCAAATTCACAAAAATTACTCAGACTACACTTCTTAAAAGTGTAAAAAAAAAGGTATAGTTCTATGTATTGATCAGTCAATCAATGACATTTCCTTTTAAATCAAAAAACAATTTTTTACAATAATATAGGTGGAGATATAAGTGATATTGTTGGTTTGAATTATGGCAGTGTTGACATGCACAGAAGCCAGTGGTGTGACACATTGCTTATAACAAAAGCTACTATCCATGGTGGAACCTCACTTCAGAGAAAATGTAACTGAGGTGGAAAGAAATGTGAAATGGTGAGTTAGATTGAAACTAGAAGTGGGACGATGAAAACACAGTGATCTTTCTCTTCAGGCATCCAAGATATTTATGCAATATATTATTGTGGGTCAGGGGTTAATTTGGCAGGTGTTCACCGGTGCCTTACAGAAATATTCCAGCAACCCAGCACAGGCTTTATTTATTTTGTCAAATAATAGCACACATTTTTATGATATCAGGGGTTTCATAATCTCAATCTATGTTTACTTTTTACTATTTTTAAGATTATTAAGCTACCTTCTGTAACCATTTTTAAGTGGTAAGTTTTGGATTCTGCTATATAATATTTTCCTCTAATGTTCAGGAGGGATTCACTCTAAAACGCAATGCGATACAGTTAACTGGTTTTAATTATATAATATAATCTGTAAATCAATGTAAACAGCCACCACACACAGAAAGATGCACCACTGCACTATTTGCCTACAGGGGCAGGTGTGTGAGTGCAGTACTGTTGGCTCTGTGTATGTAGGGACCAGGCACGCTTCCCTCAGAATATCTTCCCATGTGACGCTATGGAACACGATTAGCATGAGGATGTTGCTGATAATTCTTATCCTAAAAATTAGGAAAAGTAAATATCTAAATTTTGGTTCTTTAAATGTCTGTATAAATAATACTATTCTCCTGCACTTTGTAGCTGATGGCACTGTGTGACTGATTCCCCACAGAACACTCAGGAGCAGGTAGATCAGCCTTTCTTTCTGGATCACAGCCATAGGTGCTCTGGAAATTCTCTGTTAGGAATATCCATGATTCAATGAGAGCCATTCTTGTACCCTGTCCTCTACAGAAAAGCACAAAAAAGTTGATTAGCTTTCTCATCAGACTGAGATTTGAATATAATTTAAATATGCTTTGAGCATATTATCATAGCATTATTAGACATTTTTCTCTATTCACAGAATGAGAGAAAAACCTATGCTTCCCCAAAATAGGTTTGTTTCTATTTTATGAACACTGGTTGAATTTTGCTTTTTGCCTTTGCAACATGTAAGCCAAGGCACAGATTTGTGGTCCATTCCAGTAATGTATTGAGCATTATGAAAACACTTCTGCACATTCAGTTTGCACTTGGCTTTCCTATGTTCCATCCTTTACGCAGATCCCTTCTTTATCTTATCCTTTAGTGTTGTACTTATTGTTATAAACAACCTCAAATCTTTTGTAAAATATAGAAGACAAAGAGTGAGAGAGATATGATAACCATGAGTGTGATAACCACTAAATCATAATTACTACTTTAATAATTGAGGTAAGAGCAGAGCTCTTTGAAATTGTGTACATACCTTATTTAATGTCACATAACAGTTCTTACTAAAATCCTATTTATCTCAAATTTTTCTGGAAAAACTATAATTATGATACATGGTACATATACACAATATGGAATATAGAACTTGTGACATATAATAAACATATATTGATGTACACATGTATGTGTATGTTTATGTGTAATATATATATATTTATAATATATAATCATATAACAATACCTTATATGTAATATATAATCAAAATATTATGAATAAGCTATAAAATAATGTAATATGTAAACTATAATATATTCCCCTATTAGAGTGCACTTTGTGTGTGTGTGTGTTTGTGTGGGTGTGAGTGTGAACATTTTTTTCACGGTTACTCAAAGTGTGTTTGGGAAAATGGTAGAGAAAACAGAGCGGAATAAAACACTTCAGCCTAGAAGAATTGACTATTGTATGAAATGAAACTGGAAGAAATAATGACTAACATCATGAATCTGGCACTTATCCATGTAAAAATTTCTTTATGGTCCAGTTCCATATGTTTTCCTAATCTTAACTATGATTAAGTTTTTGCTCCATAAATTATCTAAATATATTTTTCCTCTAAGTGAAATTTTTTTTTCTTGTTTTCTTTTTGGTATTCATTTTTAACTCAAATGCAATTTGATCAAAGAATATTTGTATATACCAAATCTTTTAAAAATTTAGTGAGACATTTGTATTCATGCAATTGTAGTCATACAATTATATATTGTTATTACAAACATATGATAAAATATGTGTATACATATATATGGTATGACCAAATGTATCACATATCTCATATGTGTGTTTGTGAATGTATATATATAATATATATGTGTAACTATATATGTAGTGAGATACATATAGATATCTCCATTAAATAAAATCTGTTAAATTGATGGTAAATTTCGCAATTTTTTTCCTTGTAGCCTAGTTAAATTTTTCTCACTCAGGCTATAAAATGTTAATTTAACTTTAGATGATTCTATCTCATTATGATCTAAAGCTTTAATCATTATGTAACTATACTCTAATTCCTTATAATGTTTTAGCCATAAATTCTATTTCACCTGATATTAATATGGCTATACCAGCCTTCATTTGGTTAGTTTTATCTTGTGTATTTTTCTATTAATGTCGTGTCTTTTATCCACTTTCTTCCTCCTTATGAGCTAGGTAGCACTCTTGTAAACAGTGTGTAGCAATCTTTTAAATCTTTTCTGACAATTTTCATTGCTACTGGCTGTTTTAATCTCTTTATATTTATTGTAATTTCTAGTACACATGGATTTAGTCTTTTCAAATTTGAGGCTTTCTACTTAACTTTTTTCTGTGTGTTTTTCTACTTGCTTTTTTTAAAATTGGTGTTTTCTTTGTTCTACTCATTTGCAAGTTAAATATTAAATATACTTATTTCTCTCCATAGCTTCCTGGTTTTCCCATGGTTCAGAGTGGCTTTCACTCTAGTTTGTTCTTTTACTGAGACTACAGCCCTTTGAGGGCCAGTTTCGGAAGGAAACCTGTTTGTCTTTTATCTTTATATTGAGTATAGGCTTTGTCTTCTAGTTCCTCACAACCTTGCATATCCACCAAAACTGTATTTCAAAGTCACTAAATTTTAGAAGCCTATAGGCCCAAAGACATACACAGGGCAAGATTGTATCCTTTTCATTTAATAGCTCTAGAAATCTTCATTTCTGAGAATTTAGTAATAGTTTTGTTATTATTATTATTATTTTTAAATCCTGCCTTGTTGATTATTATTATGGGAAAGTTGTTTAGGATATCAAATTTTTATATTTCTAGAAAGTCACTTAGGGAATTTTAAAAGATAAAAGAATAATTGCTACTACAGACTCCAGAGGCTAACATTACAGTGATCCATAAAAAGGATTCATTTCTTCATGCTCTCATTTCTAGAGTGCCAGGGTGGCTATTTTTACTTTAAAACCTTTTAGCATTCCTTTTGATAAGATTTGTCTGCATTCTAATTAACTGTGTTTCAAAATCTTTTTCTGATTTCCTTAAAAACAAAATAATATGTACCCTTTACATCTCTAAGATTTTCATTACTATGTCTCATCCTGATTTCTTTTCTAGCTCAGCACTCCCTGTTCATTTGATACGAAAAAATACCCGATCTGAGCCTCACAAGTGGTCTCTAAAAATTCAATTAGTTTTCTTTAATGTATTTCATGCATTTATAGCATCAAAGAGCCACATTACTTGCAGAAATGAAATGAACCATATGAAAAACTGGGCTAAATTCAGAGGAAGGAGGAATAAAAATGGTGGAAAAAAATAATAAGATATGTAGATGACATAACCTTACTGGCAGAAAGTAGCAATGATTTGAAACAACTTTTTATGAAAGTGAATGAAGGAAGTGTCAAAGCAGGACTGCATCTGAACATCAAGAAGAAAACAATATATGACTACAGAATAAATACACAACTTTAACATACACAATAAAGGCATTGAAATTGAAGAGGTTTTGCTTTTCTTGGTTCATTCTTTAATTAAATGAAGACTGTAGCCAAGAAATCAAGAGAAGATGGAGAATTGGAGGGCAGGAATGGAAGAATTAGAATGACCATCAACAGATGTGTCATTAGAGACAAGGCTAACATCATCCACATTCTTATATTCCCAATTACTGTGTACAGATGCAAAAGTTGGACAGTGAAAAAGGCTGATAGGAAAATAATTGATTCATTTGAAATATTATGTTGGAGGAGAACTCTTCAGAAACCCTGGACCACCAGGAAGACAAACAAATGGGTATTAGAGCAAATTACTCCTGAAATATTGCTGGAGGCACAAATGACAAAATGGAAGCTGTGTTCTACTCTGGACATATCATGAAAAGGCAGGCAGTGTTCTTTGGATAAAAACAATAATGCTGGGGAAAATAGAAAGTAGCAGAAAAAGAGGAAGACCAAATATGAAATGGACTGACTCCATAATGAAGCTATAAGCATGAGTCTACAGGAGCTGAGTAAGGCTGTTGAGGACAGGACATTGTAGATATCACTCATTCATAGAGTCTATAAGAGTTGGAGCCAGCTTAATGTCATGGGAGATGCATGTAAAGACAGCTGTTATTTTTAGGGGAAAAAAATAGAAGGTCAATTTCAATTCAATTTTATTTTTGTATGTTCCAGAGAATGTGTTATTCACAAATTAAAAAAGAAAAAAAGAAATACTACATATCATGTTTATACTTTAAGTGAAGACAAGCAGATTGAATGGGTTTAGGACTATTTACAAATATTTTTCTATGATTTAACAATGAAACATAATATTTTCATTCCATATAGCATTATACAATATAGAATGCTATAAAATTTATGAATGACAATACACTAATGACATAAATTGTCAATATTTTATAAAAATTTGAACCTATTTATATGATTTTTGGAAAACATAGGAACACAAGGGGTCAAATTACACCTGCCACAATATGGGGTTGCATTTTTTGGTCCCAAATAAAACTGAGTGTTTATAACCATCTATGGATTCCAATTTGAGAGAGACAGAGTAGTAAATATTGTAGAAAAGGACAATCACAAGGATTTTAAAAAGATATTAGAATAATTGAAAATGGATTAATCTTTAATAACAATACTATTCTATGATAATCAATTTAGATTATCATATATTGTGGTCCCATATCCTGGATTTCAAGAAATGTATACATTGATTTTTCTTAGAGTCCTGACAATAGAAATCTTATCCCTACAGGGGGAGAAAATGTTTCTTAGGTCATTTAGAGAACAAGGAGTTTTTTGTTAGGCTTATTCACAAGGTATTTTATTAACTGAAACAGAGAAGAGGAGAAAAAGGAGAGCTGTAGGCCACTTCAGTATTAGGATCTGGTGTCAAAATCCACTGGATTTGGAGCCAGACATCTCTCACTTAATTTTGGGCACTAGACCAGTCTAAATGTTTGCCTTAGGTGAGCTCAAGGATACATGGAGGTATGGGGAGAATGAAATATTGGGGGAGTGAATAAATATACAGATGGTTTGTTATCTTAATTACCTTACACACATCAGTTTGGGGTAGTTAGTCTTGAGTGCATGGTGGGCTTACTAAGTGGATGCCAGGAACACGTGAAATCTTGAAGGCAACAAACTAGCAGATAGTACAAGACTTTGTGGGATTTTCTCAATTTTCTTAAAAAAGGAGAGCTCACCTAAGAAATAAAAACAATCAAAGTATTATAACAGAATAATTTACATGACTTTTGTATATCTTAACAAGCAAAAATGTATTCTTACCGTGTTTCCCTGAAAATAAGACCTAACTGGAAAATAAGCCCTAGCATGATTCTTCATGATGACATCCCCTGAACATAAGCCCTAATGCATCTTTTGGAGCAAAAATTAGTATAAGACCCGGTCTTATTTTCAGGGAAATACGGTAGCATTTTTATTAGCCATTCAGAGAATTATTTTAATAAAATCCAATTTACAGAATATTTGACTGGTTTTGTTTTAACTGTAAATTGGATTTACTTATGTCCTCTTTCTCCTCTTGCCCTCTTCCCAATTATCCTGTTTAAAACAGAGTTGGTTTTGCAATTAATGTGCCTTAAAAGACATTTTACAGATGTTTGATATCTGCACACAATTCCATGCCTAAATCATCTAACATTAACAACTCATGGTTTCTTAAGCTCCTGCTCAACAAAAGATTGCTTAATAAATTTGTGAAACAAAACATTAGAGATAAAGAAGGAAGGCAAGACAACGGTATAGAAATAAGCTAGATAAACGAATGAGAAAAATCATAGCCCGTTTGGGAATCAAGGATTAATTCAACTGTATGAAAGCAAAGATCTCTGTAAAAAAAAAAAAGCATGACTTCCATCCGAAAGCAAGCATACAATGATTATTTTTAAAATATCAGGCTGTTTTGACATTACCTGCATTCTTTCTATTCTTGCTTAGGGCAAATTACAAATTATATAATTAAATAAATTTGTATTTCATAAATAATCTACTTATAGATTAAAACTATGTGACATCATTAGTATTAGTTTATTTGGGTGAATGTATTCTAATATTATTAAACAGAATAGATTTATTTATGCTAAATGCGTTATACTTATGGCTCTATATAACATCCTCGAGAAACTTGTTTAAAAATAGCTTGTCTGCATTTTAAAGAAATGCTTAGTAATTTAGTACATTCCAAGGAGAAAATATTGCCAGCAGTTGAAACAATAAACTAAGTTTTCAGCCACACACATTATTGTGTTGCTGCCGCCAGGTACATGCCCACTGTTGGAGAACCTTTTCCAATTCTACCTCTAGGCACGTGGAAAAACATTGTTGAAATTAGCATCTCTCAGAAGAGAAAAGAATGACATCTAATTAATTATAAAATTAAAAACAAAATCTTTCATTCTTTCTTTTCACTGGTTTTCAATTCTGTTCAATATGTTTCTGAGATTCATTGACAAATTTTCAATGAGATGAGAAAACACGTCAGGAAGAAATTTAAGAAGTGAATCTCCAGCCTTCCCATACCAACTTCAACCATGCCAGGCTTACTTTCTTATGTGTTGAGGCGCCAGACAAAACTTTGTTATACATTAAAAAAAAAAGAAAAAAGACACACACACACACACACACACACACACACACACACACACACACACACGAACCTACAAAAAAACAAAACAAAACCAAAAAAAAAACTACATGAATGCTGCTGAAAATTAAATAACTTGAGAAAGATTTTTAAATAAATGAATTCAAAACTGTTATTGAAATGCAAATGTTAGGGAGGGAGGGCAGACTATCCTATTAAACACCAGTTATGAACTCTTAATAGAAATAATTTGATTTTATTGGATACCCTCAACTAGCAAAGTCCTGTAATAGACTGTCAATTTGGATGTCAAAGAAAGTTCAGTTTTTAATTCACTCTGTTTTAGGAGGCTAAGTATTGCCTAGGATTCATAAGCAATCAGAAGATAAAATAGAGAGAAAAGCAGAAAAAAGGATGTTTGCAGTCCATTAACATTACCCACAAGACCAGTTGTCTTAGCTCTCTAGCACTGCCAAAGCAAAATCTCATAAACTGGGTGGCTGAAACAACAGAAATTTATTTTCTCATAATTTTGGAGGCTAGAAGTCTGAATTAAGGTGTCAGCAAGGTCATGCTGCCTCTGACATCTCTAGAGGAATCTTTTCTTGACTCTTCCTATCTTTTGTGGTTTGTTAGCAATTTTAGGCAATTCTTGGCTTGCAGCTATATAAGTACAAGTTCTGCCTTTATTATTTCATATATATTATATTACATATGTAGTATATATAATATATATTATATATATCTGCGTGTGTCTGTACACTGCCATCTTCTTATAAGGACACCATACATATTGAATTAGAAGCCCACTGTATTTCAGGATGACCTCATCTTAACTAACTGCATCTGCAACTACTCTATTTCCGAATAATGTCACATTCTAAAGTGCTGGGGGTTAAGACTTCTTTTTGTGGGGGGAGGGGAATCCAATTTAACCCATAATACCAAGGTTCAGCAAACTACCCCTGTGCCAAATCCAACCACTCTCTTTTATAAATAAACTTTCATTGTAACACAGACAGCCAATTATTTTATGTATTGTCTACAACTGCTTCCATACTATAACAGTAGATTTGAATAGTTGTGACAGAGAATTTAAGGCTTCTTCAAATGTAAAATATTTAGTCTAACCTTTTATACAAAAAATTTGCTCACCCCTGCATTAGACTAAAGTCAGCCTTCTTTTGTGTTAATATGGAAATGGCAATGAAAGAGACAAAGAGAGGTACTGTGTATTGAATTAAAACACATTGCCACAATATTGTGTAGCTCCTTCCATGAAAAGATGAAGTCTACTTACCTACCCCTTGAATCTGGACTGAAATTGAAGCTTGTTTTGACTAATAGACTGTGGCAGGTCATATTGTATGAATCCAAATTCTAGGGCTCAAGAGATTCTCCAGTTTCCTCTTTGCCCTCCCAGAATGTTTCCTTCACAGTGGCATAAATGATGAGAGACCATGAGGAAAGAGAAAATCCAGCCAACAGCTAGCATCAAGGCTCTGGGCTGTCTTAGATCTTCCAGCCCTGACCAACCCTCCGATGCATATGGGTGAAAAGGTGCCCTAAGTGAGGTCATCAGAGGAACCATCCAGCTGAGCACCCACCCAACATACAGACTTGCTAGAAGTAATAAATCATTATTGCTTTAAGCTAATATGTTGGGTTGGTTTGTTGCAAAGCAATAGATAACAGAAAGAGAAACACCAAGATTAAATGAACAGTTTTTTTGGGGAAACTTTTCTGGTATGAAATACATAACTAGCTGCTTTGTGATTCTGAGATAAACAAAGTATCTTTCTATGTTTCCTTCCACCAGTTTGCTCAGGGGGATGGGTATTTCAGTTTCCCTCTCTCCTCTATTTTATTTTTATTTATTTATTTCTAAGAGGCCTGCCCTGTAGGTATCAGGTATTTCCTGGAGTTTCCATCACACCAATGCTATGTTCATGGTCACGCAGAAGTGCAAAGAAAGCTCATCGTCCTGCCAGTCTCATTCTTCATACTCTTATGAGGGACGTGCTTCTCCTCTACTTTAAATCTGACATTTACTTCTTTTGAGGAGTTCACCAAATTCTTTAATATAGTGCTACATAACCCCAGTATTTCTGGCTTATAAAGTAAGAACTATGTTTGTTTATTAAACTTACATATATAGTGTGGTCAGTATAAAATAATAAAAGTAATTATTCTTATGCTAAGTGACTTGTGATATAACCCAACAATTAATGTTGTGTTAATATAATCTTAGCAAAACAATGTAGGGACAATGGCATTGCATGCATTCCTGTGTACAGAATTTAAAGTTAAAAAATCCACATATATGCTCTCATAATAAAGTAAGAGACAGATGAAATACGTTTTACTCAATGTGGAGTAAACCATCTATGAATAATATCATATTTCAAAAAATATTTTATTAAAAATGTGGAACTAGTAATTTTTAATAGAATAAAGTATATCACCTACATATTATCCCCCAAGATACATATTTGCAGAGATTTCAACTATTTAATTGTTATTATTCTTTCTGTCTCTATGTGAAAATATCTTATTGAAGAAATTTGTACAAATGGATAGTCTTTTGGGTGTGTTTTCTCTTTTCCTTTTTTTCTTTTTTTAAGTAGATGGTTGATTGGCTAGTTTTATTGAATATACCACAGGGAATACTAACTACAAACATAAAATACTTACTGTTAAATTAGACATAGAAGACTTTCCTTGCTTTTATTGAAGCTATAATGTATCATGGCAAAGGCCCTGCCTGAGACAACTAGAAAGCTATTGTGACCTAATGAAGACAAAAATACAGGATGTGTGGAACTGTCTAATAGAAAAATAAGTCAGTGTTGTCCATTTTAGATGCATGAAATTATCTTGTTGAAATATTCATAGAGGGAAGGAGGGGCGTGGAGTGAATAATATTTATTCTATCTTACTCCTGATACACTTTTCAAGTCAACATTTGCTAAGAATCACAAATCATGACTATTAATAGTGAGAATCAAAGGAGAGCTATGATTCCAATTTGCAAGTGCCCATCTCTGCAACATATTTGGTAATATTTTCTTCACTACTTTTATGCCTGGCTTTGTATTTTTATTTCTTATTTTATGTACACATACCATATTTTTCCACTTGATTGTAAACTTTTTCTATTAGATGATAGTAAAAGAAAATGGAGGAAAAGGCCAATGCACAAAACTATTCAAGTTAATTCCACTCTAAATCTTAGCAATACCCGACTCTAGAAAATGGAAAGGAACATTCACTATCTAATAAAATGCTAACTAATTACTAATGAATTAAGAAGGAATATAGTACTACTAATAAATTATAGAGCTCCCTTGCATACATAGCTCCTCAGTTAACATCATCTTTTAACCAGCCATATGGGTAACACATGCATAACATAGTTAGATTAAGGAATTCCACTTTAGCCAAGGATGGGTCAGGGAAAATGGATGAATATATAGAAATTGTAGTTGAAAAGTATTCAATGCCTACTTGAGATACAATGTCTCTGCCATTCCATTTTATCAGGTTCTACTTTAAGTAACATATCTATCATCTATACAATAATCCATCTGTTCTCTGCATCTCGTCTAACACAAGTTCTGAGATTTTTGGTTTAAATTATTATTAAAAATTATTTTTTTAAAACTTTTTGTATCAATAATTATTTATTTTTAACTAGTTTCTTTACTTAGCACCATGTCATTTATCCCATATTCATTTCATTGTGCAGGAGTACATCCTGCAGTAATTATTTCTGAATAGAATGACAGGTGGTGATTTTCTCAGCCTTTGCATATCCAAAGACATCTTTATATTGCATACTTGAATTTTAGTTTGGTGTTGTGTTTAAAATTCCCCAAACTTTAAAGATTGTTTTCCATTGGGTTCGAACATTCAGTATAGTTGTTTGAACTTCTAATGACAGCTTAATTTTCATCACTGTGTAGGCAACTTGTATTTCCCTCACACACATTTTAAACATTTTATTTCTATTCTTGCAGCCCCAAATTTCATCAGGATATACACACATGTGCTTTGTTTATTTACATTAATTTTGCATGATGCTAAATCTGTCCTTTGACTATGAAGTATCATCTCTCATCAACACTGAAAACTTTTCTTCAGTTAGTGTAATAAGCCCAATACCATGTTTATACTCTCAGCCTACTAGGTCAGGATACAATTCACATGGACAATATTGAGCTGTCTGAGCAAGTATACTGATAGTCCTGAAGCTTGGATAAGCTTGACCTAATCAATAGCTTCAGCAGCGGGTACTGATTGTCATACAGGAAACAGACTATATCATCCCACACAGTGACTAGTTGGAGATAGACTTATAAGCCAATCAGACAGTTTTCTTGAGGATTTTGAGGAAGATCAACACTCTTTCTCCCCATGGAAGTATAAGGTATGAGCTTAAAGTTGCTCAAGTCTCCAAAAAGAGTCAGCAAAAAGCAATGTCTAGAAGAAATGAAGAATATCATAAATAATTTGCTTTAGCCCTGAACCAAGTATGTTGTATTGTGTTATGCTAATGTTTTAAGCCAGGCCCTTAATTTATCAGAATATTCTTCTTTTATATCTCTGGGTTAGGATTGGCCAAAGAGGAACTTTCACAATGTTTTGAAGGCAAAGGTGAAGTGGAAACATTACCCTCAGAAGGTCATTGTGGTTAAATAAGATGCCGCATAGCTTCAGGGTTACCTGGTCAAGCCTAGCTTGTCCTTCATCTCCACTCTATGTTCAGCTTATCTTCCTGACTTATATGATGACTATTAGCAGCTCTAAAAATACTACTAAAGCTTGGACACAGGCCCACAGAGATGGTGGTCACCCAGAGACAGTGGGTGCTCATAACCTTCTTCAGTGCTCTCCCTTCATGTTCCATGGTCGTTGCTGACCATGCTTGGCTTATCAATTTTCCCCTGAAAGTTCTTATTTGTTCACCTATACTGGTGCTTCAGGAATACCAGTCAGTGACTGTTTCTCTGCTCCTTTTAATTCTCATTTTGGACTATCACTTTCCCAGCTACTACCACATTTCAGAGGTGTTTATACCTTGCTCACAAAATAATGGCTCTGCTTTTCTGAGGGCTATAGATATTGATAACAAAAGTGGGCTTGGTTGCCTTTTTTCAGGGGAATTTTGAGTAAGAAAATGATAAATTGTGAGTTCAGAGCTTTGCAGATATAGCCAAGGTCCACATTAGTAATTGAAAGTTTTAAGATTTCCCTGTAAGGAGTATCACATTTAGACCCAAGCAACTGGAGCCCTTGTCCCGGGCCCTGAATCCCAGGAAATGCCACGTATTGGCATGCCTCACTTGAAAATATCTAGCTACTTTCAGCATGGAATTGACCTACGTGAATCCCAGGTGCCTCAATGTCTACTACAAGTTTTTTCTAAGTATTCCTCCAGTGTCTGCGACTGTTTAAGACTATCTGGGACAGTCTGGGAGTGGTAGGGCTGGTAGGGCTATTTAGTCAGAGCACCCCAAACAAAGAGCAGGACCTTCATGGGACCTAGTTCTGGACTTTATCCTTTGGGATGACAGCCAAACATTTACTTCATGTGTTGGGTCAACCAGATGCCTGCAATCTGTATCTGGGCTTCAAATTATCCTGTATCTTGTATCTGGGCTTCTTTTCTAGAAAGGTAGTCTGAAAAATGGAACACTCTTTTGGTTAGAGCAGTAGTTATTTCATAGTGAACTGTTTTGTGTAAAATTGCACCACCAGAATGGTGTTGAAATGCTGATTTTGTGTGATACACAGGACAAATTCAGGGCTCTGCTCTACTAACAATTCTTCGCTTGTGATGAGCCACATCTCTGGTCCCGTGCACCAACTCTCACCTGTGCATGCTCTGACCTCATTCCTGCTTCTTGTCTGTATCATCTTAGAGTAGCGGTGGTAGCAGCAAGCATCCTTAATCCTGCACATTTCCAATACTGGCACTCAACATGATCACCCAACACCTCCCACAGGTTCCACACCATGTGCAGTCATTCTTTAGGACTAGTTATGGCTGTAGTCTCCTCCAAAAAATCATGGTCATTGTTCTATAATGCCAGTGGGTCCTTCTGATTGACATCTTCTGTTGCTTCCAGTCAATGTGGTTATGTCATGTTCTCCTAAGTCAGTCTTAAGAACTTAAGTTGAGAGACAGAAATTGTTTGTATGAATGGAAACCTCATTCTCAATCCACCTTCAGGGCCCTTGCCTCCTCTTTGTTATCAGTTTGTGAAAGACAAAAATTATATTCCAGGAAAACAATGATTTTTCTAGTTCAAAGAGTTCATGAGAAGACATGGTTGGAAGAAAGCTGTTCTATATTTTTACTATAGAATTCCAAATGATAACTTAATACCAGCAGATATTAAATTATCATTAACATTTTCCTACATATCCTGTTTGAGATTTACATTTGTAATCATTAAAGACAAAGCACAGTGTTCAGTTTTGAAAGAGTCACTGGAAGCCAGTATTGATATGAGGCATCAGTAGTGATGTTGCAGCATCAAGAGTAATTATGTAACCAGTATTAAATAAATGCTATACTAGGGAATTGAAGAAGCAAGAAGTTCCATATTGTTTCAATGAAAACAGATTTTGAAGGCCCATATAATTGTGAATCCATTCAGTATTTTTTAATCTTGATGATCATCGTAATTTCTAAGACCCTGAATATTGTTTTTTTGTTTTGTTGTGTTTTTTGTCAATAGTACCTTACTCCTGTGTTATAGATGTGATACTTTCTCAAATTTCTCTGGGAATATTAATCATACTTTTTTGTTATTCATGTGTGTTTGATTGCCCTGTGGAATTGTTCTTATGTGCTAATTTTATTTATTGAATTTGTTGGCTTTATGCCTTCCCTTAACTTTTATCATATCCAGGACAAGAGTACAGATAGAGGCCCATATACCATGTATCTAAATATTTAAATTATACATCAATTTAACAAACTATTAAATAAAATGTTTTATACCTGTACCTTACCAAGTATACCTTGAGAAAGATAAAACTAAAAAATGTGTGTAACACTAGGTTTTTAGGTGACTAAAGTTGGTAAAATATCAAAGGCTACTGTATATTTATTATTATATGTGTTCATGTTCAGACTCATTTTGGGGCCAGCAATATTTAGATTGGCAATAATTACAGACATATGTAAACCATAAATTTACTACACATTTTTTTCATAAAATCAATTTGTCTTGCTTTCAACAAAACCATTAATTTTGTTTTCTAAGTCAAGATGTTGGCATGATGTGCATTCTATTCATGGTGGTGATCTAAAGCAGGGGTCAGAAAACTATGGCTGCTACACAAAATCTGGCCCATGGCCTAGTTTCATACTGACTATAAACTAAGAATGGCTTTGAACAATTTAAAAGACTTATAAAAAACATAATGAAGAATATGCAAGAGTGACCATATGTAGTTTATAAAGCCAAAAGTATTTAATACTTGGTCTTTACAGAAAAAGTTTGATGTAAATTATTAAAAATTGAAATGTAATTGTATCTTAAGTATAAGTAATTAAATATGTATTTAGCAAAAATTTTTAAATTAAAACAAATATAAACATTGAAAATTAAAATTATTTTCTACATATTTCCAAAAAAGCCATCTTCTATTGGAAAAATATAAAATTATTTCTTAAAATTGAAAGCTAAAAAACAAATTATCACAATTATCAAGCTAATCAGGATTTGGGGACTCAATGTCTAGCAAATTGCCAGTTAAAGAATTGGTATTGGGCTTCACACATTAAAGCTAAACCAAAATACATACAGATGTAAGAGTAATGTGAATTAAAATAGAAAAAGTTTCTCAGTTACAAATATTATATCTACTCCACTAATTTGTGAATAATTCCAGAACTACAAATTGAAGCACAAAGAGAATCAAGAAAAATGACACTTGGCCAAGCACTTCAGTATGCACAATGCTATTGCACTCACAATGTCTGAGAGAAAGAATTCACATAATGTATATATTTTTTCTTTTCTGTTACCTTGGTGATTCTATAGCTCAAATCCTTGCCATGCTTCAAAAAAAGAGTGTGTTGCTGGAATTGGCAGCAAATGGCACAAATTTTCACTGTGTTTGGACATTCAGACATAGTTGCTTTTTGTTTTGAGGGCATAGGACAAAGATGTATGTTTCCTACTACCTAATTGGTGATACTCAGCAGGACAGAAGTGTACTCTAAAGGGTGGGCTCCTGTACCCAGTTCTAAAGGATGCCTCTTTAAATGATTTCAGTTTTCCTGAATTGTTTCCAGAATTAACTGTGTTATCCCACAGCACAGATTCACATCCCAGGTGTGGTCTCATAGTATTTATAGAGAATAGAAACATATGGGAGTAGGTGTTTTCCCTGTAGCATATAGATACTTATCCTTATTTGGTCTTTTAAGTTACCAAAGACAATGTTCTGTATGTCTAATGCTGATAGCCTGAGTACCATGAGTTAGTGTTTTTCCAGTTCATACTCGACGTCCCTCTTAGCTCTTCAAAATTTCTTGGGGAAGAAGAACAGAAAGGCTGGACCCATGCCACATCATTATTCTGATATCTGATGTCATTAATCCATTACTGATCCTGACCACTGATCTAGGTAGCCTCCCTTCTTTAGTTTGCATAGGTTATTTGTCCTGAATTGCTCTAGTAACTCGGTCTCCTTGTGTGTTCATTTGTTTGTAATGGTTTCCTCCCATCTACATGCCAACTATTGGTTTTGCTTTTGTTATTTGTTTTATGAACTATTTTCATGTATATAACTCCAGAAGTTTCTCCAAATGGTACCTTTTCTTGTTTTTTTTAAGTTTTTTTTGTATATATACAAACTATATAGACAGGTAAATGGTAGATGGTAAATAGATAAATAGACATACAAGGGCACACATACGTATATAAATACACACATACACATTTCTGTTATTGCAAGACATTTTGGCTGAATGACTCTTACATATGATGAATGCAGATTGCAACTTGATGTAATTCTCTTAACCTGCTTTAATAATTAACATACCATATTCAAGAGTTCATTTAGAGTAAGAGTTTTCAAGTTATAAAAAAGTGCTAAAAAATAAGATATCTATTTTATGGATATGCTCTCTCCCCTTCTAGGAAAAGTTTGATTGTTTTATGGAAAGCCTTATGCAGTGGAGCCTACAGTTTGAAAGTTAATGATGAAGTTTCACAACCTTTCCTAGATTTCAGTTAAATTAAGAGGTTTTCCTGGAAATCTTTATCATAAAATGTACATATAAGACCATTTTATAACCTCACACACTTTCTGTGGTGTGGACGTATAATGGTCTCATTGGGCTGCAGGTCCCAAAGTGAAGTTTAGGTCTATAGATAGGTTTCCCAATGTCCTCATTTTAGATAGTATAAAGCATTTTGAGCCTCTCATGAGCACTCTCGAACACAGTGTATTTCTATTAAGACCAGACATTATTCCAACTTCAGTATTTAATGCCATTTTTTAAAAATAATTGGAGTCAGAAGATTGGTATCAAACTTGTGAAAATGACTCGTAGCAGCTGATGGAAGCAGAAAACTCACTTTCTAAGATGGATTCTGCACTTAATTGTTTGATCCTACTTCACTTGCTTCCTACTTCTGTTGGCTTCATCTCTGTTAACTTCAGTTTTCTAATCCGTAAAATGGGTTTTTAAATAAAATGTATCTCATGTAATTGTTGCAATGATTGCTATAATATATAGAAGGTGATTAATTTAGATTGTGCATATAAAGCCAGGAATATGTTACTTAGCTCATGGTAAGTGCTTAATCAATGTTGTTGTTTTTTTTCATTTTCTTTTTTAGTTATTGGTAGTTTTTAAAGATACTATGTGTAACACGCTTGTTGAATAGCTGTGTAGTTTACCCATACTATGTCATTATCTAATGCTTTTAACATCTGTCCTTCTAAACATGAATTTATTGCATGAAATATGATACAGATTGGCAGAAAAGCACTCGTGGCAGACAATGGGAAAGTGAACTCTAATTATCCTTATGACCTCAAATTCCATACAAATTTAATTTGCAATTCAGAATTATCAATTACTGTATTCAGTTCACCAATGAAAGAATTTGTATCCAAGAAAGAGCAGGATAAGAGACATAGATAATAAATATACGTAGACTAAAGTACACTAAATAAAAAATATGTCATCAAATATGAGTTGCCTGATCTATAATACCTAGAGGATGTGTCCATATAAATGCAAAAGAAAGATTTAAAAAAGATAAGAACAATTAAAAAGGGAAAGATTTAGGCAGCTTTATCATTCAAAATATTTTAAATTAGATACATTCAAATTGGTGCTTATGAGAAAGAGGGGGGCAGAGAGAGAAGAGTTAGAGATAAAAAGAGAGAAACCATGTGTAGTCACAGTCTTTAGTTACATTTTTGTTACAAGTAGAAGGTCTCCTAACAAAATATCTTCTGGCCATAAAAATAGGCTCAAATTTGTTTTATTGGAAACAAACATTCAACTTATCTTTGAAAATGATCAATCCTGCAAAGCATTTTTATTTACAATTTACCACAGAGGATATAAAGGCTCAAGACGGAAATTATCTAGTGATACATGGATTACATAGGGTATAATAAGGATTCCAACTTAAATCTGTTTGACTTTAAATCCATGTTCTTTTCACAGAATTATTCTGCCTTTCCTGGAAAGTGAGCACCATGTAGGCAAATATTATATCTGAATTTTTGTTTTTCTTTGTTTCACTGACATCTAAGAAAGTAACAAATTACAGATACTCATTTGGAATTTTGCTGAAAGAACAAAATGAATGAAGTGATGAAGAATTTCAGTGGCAAAAAGCTCACTGCCTAAGACATATTTATTCCATGTCCATACATGTTCAAAATTTTCTGTTATGTACTAAAGTAAATCTGTATTATGAAATTTATCTTTAGCTCCCTGAGGGTGGGAACCATGTCTTATTTTGCTTTGTTTCTACAACTATAGTGACTGGAATTTCAATGAAAATTTCCTGAGTTGATGAATAGGTTTATATGTGGGTCAAACGGAAAGCCAAGTATGCATAGTGATGTATTGTGCATTGGGGACATTATATAAATATTTTTGGATGCAAATGTGCTGCATATGTTTCTGCTTATAATGCAGAAAGTCTTTAACATAATTATATATTAACAACCACTAATAAACACAGGCAACATTTATGGGCTACTTAATGTCTACCAGTAAAAATAAAATGTATCATGTCTTTAACTTCTATTTACTACCTCATAATTTATTCAGATGATATGATCTTCACTAAGGTAGTTGTCACATATAAGTAGCTTTTAAATTAAAAAAAATAAACTAAGGAAGAAATATAGAAATGCAGGGAATGATTTATCTCTTTATCAAGACCATTATAATAACTATTTTCATGTAATATGTAATCTTAATAAGACTAGTAGCCTGCAGTTAAATAATTACACATTTAGGCTGTAAGCAAAAATACAAGTATAGGTAAAATCCATTAATGTATAAATTGCTGATAAGTCTCACTTTATAATTTAAGTTGAACCACAGGATGTTGTAATACTTGGCCATTGTTTTTCCTATGAAACCAGCAATTTCATGTGGCTGTACAGAGAAGAATGAAGGGTATTTTGTTATTGTTGTGTTGTTAGTTAATCTAAACTTAATGTTACTTGGGTTCAGAGCTGTGAAAAGTGGGATCTCACTTTTGTTTTGAGGATTAAAAGACTGTCGTAGAAGAGTGAAAATTCAATAAGTGGTGGTTTTATTATTTTTATTGCTAATAAATTAGAATTTTAGCTATCATTTTGTCGAAGAATGATTTTCTTGTGTTAAGGAACTAGGCTTCCAGTACAGATCTTTTCTAAAAACATACATTATGCCCATATTATTCTTCAGCTGTTCTGAATATGAACTAGCCCAGATAAAGAAAATATGGACTTTACCAAAGGTTTAGTGTTTGATTTTCATTTCTAAATGTCACATCGACACACACAAAAAAGATTTTCTTCAGGAAAATTCCTAAGAAGAAGCCCAAGAGATTTATTGCTCAATTCTTTGCTAAACAAAACCTCCAGACCTTTCAAAATTCGTTTCAGCTGTGCTCCCAAGGAGTACAATTGTCGGATCTGCACCTTGAATGGGTTATAAGCCATGCTGACCAATATTGTGTATGCTGAGTGTGGATCTTTTGGGGATATCAACAGAAGTTTTGTACATAACACAGGTCAGAATGGACAGGAGAAATCTCCATAGTAGAGAAGGGAAATACATTTTTAATTTAAAGTGATGCCAATACCTCTAATTTTTCAAGTGTCAAGAAAATAAAATAATGAATGTGGTATGAAGTATATTTTTGCAAATGCATTAAACTGAAAATCAGTTATAAAGCCCAACCATAGAAGAAAAATTTTCAAGTGTGAAATAAGCAAAAATGCTCTTCACCTAAAGAAACCATCATTGGTATAATAATTTAGAGTTAGTTTGCTACTCTGTTTTTCTCTGTGTTTGCCAAGAGTATCACTCAAAAGCATATTCTGGGTTTATTCTCCAAGCACTGATTTACGTACATTCTGTCTTGTGCATATTTTTTTTTTTTTTCTTTCTTTCTTTTTTTTTTCCTTCTCCTTTTAAAACATCTGTTTTTTCCTCAGTACTGGGAGCTACAAGGCATGTGGAAGATACCAAACCCAAATACTTCTTTTGGCATCTGGCTCCACTCTGCCAAAGAAAGTTGTGCTGGGCATTATTTTTAAGTTCTCTCTTTTATGACTCTTCACTTGGTTATTTCCCAAATGTCAGCCTTTCCCTCCAAACCATTTTCCTAATGGCTGTCAGCTTCTGAAAGGAATGAGGAAAGGGGCGATTAATGCCATAGTTACCTGCATGATCCCCGAGGCCAGACAGGATCAGGCTTCAATTCCTCGAGCTTTCATTCAGTAAGGGATGGCAGCTCTGTCGCCTGAGTCACTTGCTAAGGACAGAAAAGAAAAATAGTACTTGAATAGTTCCATGGCACAAGGAAGCAAAGCTGTCAAATACAAACAGAACTGAAAATGGCATTTTGCAGAACCAGAAATCACTGCTTGAAAATGAGATGCATGGCTATAGGCAGGTCATACAACTAAGTGGTAAGCTGTCATCACCTACAAACTGGAATTACCTGCACATCAGACAAGCCAAGACCATGGAAACTGTGGCAGGGCAGACTGGAATGAACACACAAGTGAAATTTTTAAATTGTTAAGGGTCATAAAGTACCTTAAGCATGGAAGCAACTGTCGTTTTGTTTTTGTTTGTTTGTTTTTGTTTTTTTTTCAGATTTATCCTCATTTTAACCGTATTTGTATGTATTATGTAAACCTTAGTTGAAGGAACTTATTGGGTTAATCCATTATCACACGTATTACCAAAGTAGAAGTCTGAACAAGGATTCTTAGGACTGTTATATTAACCTAAAACCAGATTGTCAGTTCTGTGATGTACAAGCTTCATTTACTTGATGTATGAGAATGATTAAATGTTAGAACAGATGGGGCCTAAGGGACTCTGGACTCCAGTACTAGCACTTCTTTTTTTTTTTAATAAAAAAATTGAGATCTGACTTGAAATGACAGGATAGGAAACAAACTGAAATTCCTGACCCTAAGGATAATATCTACTGCTCTTTCCATTTTTATAGTCACATTTTAAACTTCAGCCTTCCAAAAGAGTTTATATTTGCTATTGTGTTTGTTATTTTAAGAATCATGTAGAGAGAAATGTCAATTGTAGTTAATATAACTATAGTGTATAAATTTTGTTTATTTTATAAACATATGTGGTATATATTATATGTAATTATATTATCATATGTAATTTAATTACTATATTAATAAAATATGCTTTGGGGTTTTAAGCTTTCTTTATAAATATATATATATATGTATATGTATACATATATATTTATAAATATATGTATATTATCCCTTTATAAATATATATACATACAAATATACATATACACATAGGGGTGTGTGTGTGTGTGTGTGTGTGTGTATGTGTGTCTGTGTACAGGACCTTGGAGCACCCAAGACATTTTGAGAGGGTCCATAAGGTCCTTCCATTTCCAACATTTCATCTATGTGAAGCTAGATTTCCTTCATATACATCAATTAAAACAATGTACACAACAGATTGAATTCAGAAGCAGGTATGGAAAGCCAAGCAATTATGGAAATTTGCAAAAATGTAAGAAGATGCCACTCTTCTTATTAAATATGTTGTTTTGGAAATTATAACTTTTTAAATAGAAAAATGGTAGTTATGTCAAAGTGCAATGAATTTTTATTGTTACTTTTCAATTAGTAACTATTTTTAAATGTCTTAGTTTTAATATCTAATACAATAGCTATCAATAGATGTAAGCCATGTAAACAAAATGTCTTTGGCCTCCTTGATAATTTGTAACAAAGTACAGAGGTTCCGAGACCAAACGGTTGAGAACCTTTGGACTAAAACATCCATGAAGTGACCTAGAGCGAGAGTTATGAGTATGAGAGTGTCCTACTGAATAGTAACTTGTTACTCATCAGATCCTTGGTTTGGAAGGGTTTGAGAGAGGCCAGCTAACAATAAAGAATGCAGGACACAAATGCACACAGAGAAGCAGTAAACAAAAGCCAGGCGGCAATAAAGAAACCATGAATGCACCAAGCACGTGAGTGGAAAGTAGGTCCCAGGGAGAGCCGACCGGAAGCAGCACCGGTACAGACAGGGCCTCTGGGTCAGTGCACAGTGGCCACACCCTTCCCATGATGGGATCCCTAGACACACTGAAAATGAGCTTCTGTGTTCCCTTGGGGACAATTCCACTTTCAGGGAAGCTTGCATATGTGGCCACGGAGACTGTCCCCAGCTCTTCCTTGTTTTCTTATGTATCTGTGATTCAAGCAGGACTTGAAGAAAGCACATTATAAAAGTCAGTTTATTTTTGTATTCCACACAAACATGTTTACCCTTGCTTTGTGGGAATAGTCACGCCTCTCCTCCTGCACACAAATGCAGGCAGCCCCATGATTTCTCTTGTCACTCTTAAGTAAGAAAGTGTCTTATAATCACTTTAAACTGTAAACATAGTCTCAACGAAGTGGTTGAAAAAGGAAATGTTTAGTTACATGTAATAACCAGACCTACAACTAGATTTAAAGTTAAGTCTTCTTCTCTCTCACTTGCTCACCAATTTGAAACCTGCACAGAACCAGTTTCTTGCAGTGGAACAAGCCCTGTGGTCTTTCTCTCTTTACACACCTAGCATCACTTCTCCTTGCCTAGTAAGTAAATGCTTATTTCTGATCTCTCCATGTTATGGCAGGGGTACCAATGCCAAGGGATTTTATTTTCTCTGGGCTGGCAAACATTTAAAGGTGACTCACATGGGAACACTTTTGTGGATGTGTTGGAGATTTTTCTGGCTGCGTCTGTCTAACTGGGACTCATCATGTAGATAGGATGTCTTCTCAAATGGACTACTGTCATTACCTCCTCAAACTCTGCTCCCAGGGCTCCACTCCACATTCCATTGGGGTCACCCCAGGATTTAAAGGAAAAAAAAAAATGATTCCAAGACTGAAATTTCAGCCACAACTTGTGTCTATTTCCCTGGGTCATTTACATTTGACCCGTCATCAAAGTGCAGGTATACTCTACTATTACAGAAGGCTTCAGATATATTATGTGTGTGAGCATGGGATGGGAAGGCTTCAACTGCAATGGCTCCTTCCAAAGAAATCCTCTCTACTCTTTGATCTTTGTGTACTGCTGCTAATAGTAACAGGGTTCAAAGTCAAATAACTAGTTTCTGCTTATCTAATCTGAAACTTTGCTTTTGATGCACACCTCCTTTGCGAAGAAGCATCTATTATAGATTGATGCCTTAGTTGAAGCTTTCCAATTTAAGGCTCTGTTGCACATTCTGATAATGAGTTTCCTTTAATTGAAGAAATCTGCTTTCCCTTGCAACATGAAAGAACCTTTTAACATTAAATGCCTTATGACATTAAATATAAGAAATGTACCTAACATTATGACCCAGTACATAAGCATAAGTATGCATGCACACACACACACACACACACACCCCAAAAGTTTCTCAAAATCTTCTCTCTCAAACTTTATTATCACATCTTTTCTTAACATTCATTACAATTATTCATTTCTCATTTTTTTAATTTTTTCTCTCAAGCCAACGGTGGGGGAAGGGGGCATCAGGAAAATTTTTCCCATCTTGGGCCAAATCATAGTTACCAATACAATGGAAGATATATTTGGGGGGCTTAATCTTCTCTTTTAGAAGTATGAGAGTTTGTAGCCAGGAACCAGCCTGAAACAGCATTTTTAAACAAGGTTTCTGCGAGACATTATTTTGAAGCCTGTAAGGAACTTTTAAAATGATAAAACCCCCATGGTTTTTTTTTGTTCCAGAGTAGGTAATGGAATTTTTTTCAGCTAGGCTTAAATAATAGCTGTTATAGATCTTAAACATCTCACTCTGAAAGTATTATTCTGTCTCCTCTACCAACCATCCAAATTATGCTTAAGCATTTTGACAATATGAGATGATATGCTTTCTAGGGAGCAGCTTTGTGTGTGTGTGTGTGTGTGTGTGTGTGTGTGTGTGCGTGTGTATCCCCCTAAGTCCAAAGATGTACCAAAATAAATGACCCATGAAAGTTAATGTAAAGATAAAGTTCCCCTGCAAAGAACAAAAAATTCAGAAGGCTGGGAAGTGGGACCCACCAAAGCTGCTATTCTTACGTTGTGATTGTTCCTACAACTGATTCTGCTTAAATGCAAGTGTGGGCAAACAAGAACTGATATATTTACCCATGTCCTATTCACTGTCAAAGAATTATTATAATATTTTGGCCCTTAAATAGGTATCTCTTATGCCCTGTATTCATTTTTAAAGACCGCCATAATAAGTACCACAGACTTGGAGGCTTAAACACCAGAAATTTATGTTTTCACAATTCTGGAGAAGTCCCAGCTCAAGATGCTGGCAGGTTGTTTTGTTCTGAGGTCTCTCTCTTTGGCTTGTAGGTGTGTGTGTCTTCTCCCTGCATCTTCACATGGTCTTTCCTTTGTGTTCTAAACTCTTCTTCTAACAATACCAGTTATATTGGGTTAGGACCTACTCTAAAGACCTTATTTTAACTTAATTACCCCTTTAAAAACCTTATCTCCAAATGCAGTCACATTCAGAGGTACTGAGGGCTAGAACGTCAACACATGAATTGGGAGAGGGGGTGTGATTCAGCCCATAACACTCTCCCTTCAGTTACATACCTCTACTAACATTTTGCTCATACTTCCCTACCTATCAATGATGTTGGTACGTGGATAATATAATAATCTTTATTTCTTCTATCTTGGCATCATCATGAATGACTTCAAGATTCATGTAGACAATGGCTTCATCCCAATGATCATCATATGTATGTCACATTAGCAGTTCACTTCTATTGCCAACCCCCAGTGGTAGCATTGCTATCCAGTCACTGCTGCATTCATGCATTCTAAAACCTACTGTCCAACCAAACCTTCCCACCCTGCTAATTCTCTCAAACTTTATACTTATTCCACTTTTTCTTCACCTTCATTGTATTATTCCTTTCTTAACTCTTCCTCTTTTTTTTTTCTTTCTTTCAGTATAAATCTCTTTTAATTCCTTCTCTCCCGAGCCATTATTTTGTCTTCAAACCACAGGAAAAAATAAATTAGATCAAAATTTCCCATCTCTTCTCCCACTACAGGCTGTTGAGTACGTACATTTTTTTATTGCTGTGCAACAGATTACCACAAATTCTGTGCTTAAAAGAACACAAATTATGAGATCACAGCATCCATAGGTCAAAAGTCCAGGAGAACATTAGCTGTATCCTCTTCTTAGGATCACTGGACTGAAATTAAGATGTTGGCCAGGACTGCAGTTTTATCTGAAACTCAGGGTTCTCTTCCAACCTTACCAATTGTTGGCAGAATTCATTTCCTTGTTGTTTTCTGATGGAGTCCCTATTTTCTCGCTAGGTCTCGGCGAGGGACTCTTCTCTGAACCTAGAGGCCTTCCTCAGATCCTTTCCATGTGGCCTCTTCCTCTCAAAACTGTCAGTTTACTTCATCTTGATCCAGGCTGGAGCATGTCTCTCTGCCACTTCATCTTCTTTCAAAGTCTGGACAATAAGGTCCCTCATGTGGGATACATTTTCTTTTGTTTAAATCAAAGTCAACTGATTAACAACCTAATGATGGAGATGACAGCTCATTATATTCACGCTTCTGTCCACCCCAAGGGATTTTATAAGGTGTGTACATCAGAGGATATGAATCTGAGGGACTGTCTTAGAATTCTGCCTACCCCAATGTCGCCAGTAAACATCACAAAACTGTGACCAGAGACACTTCAACTACATTATATACAGAAATATATTATATCCTACCTTATTCAAGATAAATTTATATTGGCTAGGGACTGAATAAATATTTGTTTTGATGAATTAATGAAGAGATGAATGTTGTGTTGTGATTCAGAAAAAAACAGGTCTCAATACTTTATTTTTCCTTCAAATCGTCTCCAATTCTAATATTAAATGATGATATGATTACCTAGCTTTAATTGAAAGAAAAATGTTTGCTTTTTGAAACAATAAAATATAAATAATACCCTTTAAAGTTAGTTTATACAGGTAGTATAAGTTTTCATTTGTATTTACAGTAAAAAATATAAACATGAAAAACCTAGATCTCATTGTAAAATAATAATTGGAGAACAAGAGTTAGTATTTATAAATTATTTATTGGCTTGTTATGTTGTAGTGAGAGAAAAGCAGTATACAGACATTCAACCAATCTGTAAGAATCCATTAATCCCCTTACACACTGTTTTGTAATTTATATTTTGAATGTATATGTTATTATTATTGGGGACGAGGTATATATCTTATTAGTACCAAATAAATTCTCTAGAACATGAAAATTACTAGTTGTTTACTGAATAAACAATGAATTAAGTAATGAGTCAGTAATTTATGTACAGATACTAAAAAAAGTTTGTAAAGCTAAGATACATTCTTAAGTCATGATTTTCAGCAGCATTTGGAAATTTAGAAAAAGAGTTCCAAAAATAACTTAGTGCTAAAGATAAAGACTTGAGGTTTATCCACAGATAGTTTTGCTTTATTTTTATTAATTAGTGCTAATATTATGAATAATTTTTCTACCCCAAGACCTGAACATATCCTAAAAATATCTGTACACGTAACTTCTTTGTATTTTTCTTTTTATTTATTTATTTATTTATTTATTTATTTATTTATTTTTTTTTTTATTATTAAATTTATTGAGGTGACAATTGTTAGTAAAATTACATAGATTTCAGGTGTACAATTCTGTATTACATCATCTATAAATCCCATTGTGTGTTCATCACCCAGAGTCAGTTCTCCTTCCATCACCATATATTCGATCCCCCTTACCCTCATCTCCCACCCCCCACCCCCCACCCCCCTTACACATAACTTCTTATTCTGTTTTATCAAGTGGAAATGGCTTTTCTCATCACCACATTAAAAAATTTTAACCTTTAAACCTTTTTAAGACCTAACTCATATGTCACATCTTTCTGGACAACTCTTTAAAGTTAATAATGAGAAGTATGTTTTTCTTCTCTTGTCTTTTAAAAAGTATTGTTTTCAACTTTCTTATAGCACATTTTATTTGCTATTATATGCCATAGTTTTTTACACATTGTAAAACTTTTCTATTGACTATAAAACTTTTTTCTTTTTTAATCAGGGATTTTGTGTTTTGGAACCCACATTTTCATGAGGTGGTAAGAAATAGATCTAACACATTATATAAATACTCCAACACACTCACTGAGATGGTGTCAGAGAAGGTTAGGGAGTTGATGATGAGCCTGGTGCTAATGAGCCTCCCCTCCCTTGAGCTGTCAGAAGAGACCACATAGAGAGCCTAGGATTCTATCCCAACCTGGTAGTAATGAAAAGCCCTTCCTTTTCTTCACTTGGGTGATATTAGAGGAAACCTAGAGAATCAGAACTTTTACCATTGTCTAATAGTAATAAAGCCACCTTACCCCCACTCACAGTAGCACCAATAGAGGTGATACAGAGAGCAGTAACAAGGCAAGCTTATCCTTCCCAGTCAGGGAAGTATCAGTAGCAGGGAGGCAAAACTCTCACTTCCACTCATTTGTAATAAGGAGCCCCCCGCTCCCCATCAAGTGTAAATGGAGGTCTAGTGGGAAATGTGGACTTCTACCACCAAAAGTGGTAATAAAGCTCTACTCATTGTCCTCAGTAAGAGCAATGTCAGAAAACTAGTTAAAACAGGAGGTTTAAATAAGATTCAGCCTCATAACAACAACAAAAAAAAAATGTAGATTTTTTTTTTTTTAAATCACTCATTATCCCAAGAATCACGAAGATCTTCAACTGAGTCAAACAGATAATCAACAGACAACAATACAGTGACAAAATATTAGGATTATAAAGATAAGGCATCCATAATAAAAATGTTTTCATAGCAATTATGAACACGATAAAAACAAATGAGAATACACAAGTCTCACCAAGAAAAGAACATGTCAGCCAAAAATAGAAGATGTAAAAAAAAAAAGTAAGTTTTAGAACTGTAAATATAAAAATAGGGATATATGAAGAACAATGAAAGGAGTAAACATATGAGTAAATAAAATAACTTCCTCCTTGAGTACCTAAACCATGTTTGATTGACAGAGCAGTTATAGCACAATCTAATATGATTCTAAATGTATTTAAGCTAATTGTATTATAAATGGAGGAAAAAAGCTATAAAGAAAGGTAAGGGTTCTGCACATCCCTTGAACTGGCATCGCCAGTAGAATGTGATAATTTTGTATATATAATAAATAACTAAAGAAATACTTAAAAAGCGACACAAAAAATACACTGATAAATATTGTGGATTTACTATACATAAACTAAAATTTAATTATAAAATAAATTCAAATAACACAAGAAAGTTAGAAAAAAGAAAACAGAAAAAAATTAAAACAGAAAAAATAAATAAAATGGCAGACATAAACCCTAACAGATCATTAACTACTTTAAATATAAATGGTCTATATATACCAAATAAAAGACAGAGACTGGCAAAGTAGATTGAAAAGCATGACCCAACTCCACAAGAAACTCACTTCAAAGATAATGTTAGAGATAGGTTGAGATTAAAAGAATGAAAAGGATATATCATGCAAATAATAATGAAAAGAAAGCAGGTGTGGTTATATTAATATTAATGTAGACATCAGAGCAAATAAAATTATGAGAGATAACATGCTATATTATATAATGGCAAAAAGGTTAATTCTCTCAAAATATATGTAACAATTCTAAATATGTATTCACTACACAAAAGAGCAACAAATCATGTGAAACAAAAAACAATAGACTTGGAAAGAACAATAGACAAATTTATAATTCTAGTGGAAGTTTTGATACTCCTCTCTCAACAACGGTCAACCAACTAGACTGAAAAAATAAACAAGAATTTAGAAGAACTCAACAATACTATAAACCAACAGAGAATAATTGATATTTTTAGAACACTACACCTCACAACAGCAGAATATACATTTTTCTCAAGTGCCCTTAGGACATATACCAAAATAACTCACATCCTGGGTCATAAAACAAATCTCAACAAATTTCAAAAAAGTAAAAGTGTACAGACTATATCTCTGATCATCCTGGAACCAAATCAGAAATTAATAATAGAATGATTAAAGGAAAATCTCCAAATACTTAGAAACTAAACAACACATTTCTAAATAAAATGAACTAAACTGAGAAAAAAAATGAAATAAAACATAATTTTTTGTGGAATACAGATAAAGTGGTGCTGAAAGGGAAATTTGTAGCAGTAATGGCATATATTAGATAAGATAAAAAGGTCTCAAATCAACAATCTAAACTCCCACCTCAAAAACCTAGAAAAATAATGAGGCAAAATAAACCCAAAGCAAGGATACAGAGAAACTAGATTATTCATAAAATTCTGGTAGCAATATAAAATGTTATAGCCACCGTGGAAAATAATTTGGTAGTTTCTTAATATATTAAACATTCAGCTACCATACAACCCAGCAATTTCACTCCTGTGCATTTACTCCAGAGATGGGAAAATTTATATTCACACGAAACTCTGTACATGAATGTTTATAGCAGCTTTATTTGTACTGAACCAAATTTAGAACAACACAGCTGTGCTTCAACTGGTGAATGGTTAAACAGACTGTAGTACATTCATACCATGGAATACTGCTCAGCAATAAAAAAAAAAAAAAACACAAAAAAACAAACAAAACAAAAAGCAATGAACTATCGGTACATAACATGGGTGAATCTCTACATAAATAGACTTAGTAAAAAAAAAAAAAAAATCAATCTCCATGAGTTAAATACTGTATGATTCAATTTATATAACACTCTTTAAATGGCAAACTTAAATAAACATATTTGTGGTTGACAAAGACCAGAAGAGAGGCTATTTCCCTTATGCTGAAGGGAAATTCATCATCTTGATAGTGCAATGTCAATATCTTGGTCGTGATATTGTTTTATAGAGTTAAAATGTTACTATTGAGGGAAACTGGGTTAAGGGTACATGGGACCTCTTTGTGTCATTTCTGACATCAGTGTGTGAGCCTATAATTATCTCAAAATGTCATTTTGTTTAATGAAAAGCTGTATTGAGTTAGTTCTCTCAGACACTGACTGACAATAAAGGGATCAAAAGAGTAATTCATCAAAGTAGTGTAAGGCTTTCTCTGCATTACGCCAGGATTCCAGATGAAAGTCCTTGGTTAATTTACTAAAGCAATTTTCAGTGGTGTGAGTGATGTTTTGATAATATTTATTTGGTTAGAGTACCTAGGAATACCCAAATTCTGTTTGGATAGTCACTTCTTATCCTCATAGTGTTTCCAAAGAAACGACCCACACATAGATAAAACAGGGCAAAGTTACCATTTTATCCAGAAGGGAAGTGTTTAAAATCTTCCAATTCAGAGCTTAGGTAAATATGGGTGAGCTAGTACAGTGATCAGTTCTTAAAGAGAGTGTAGTTCAAGAACTCAGGGAATGTCCAGTGATAGCCATGCCAGAGGCAGGCGGTGTCCTGAAAACCCATGCCTGAGGCATAATCTCAGCTGTGCATGTCTCCTTTTCTCTCTGCCCATTCTGAAAGCTGGTTCTCTAGACCTTCCATTGACATTCTCACCATTCTGTAGTTGCTAAATGCGTTAATAGTTTGTGAACGTTAACCAGAGATGTTTCTGTTGTCATAATCAAGAACCCTGACTGGTACTGTAAGTACATGACCAGCAGTGGATTCTCAAAAAGTCTGGAATTTGTTATCTTGCTTATTTGGGTGTGAAGCTAAGCAAAATCATGCTCTATTTCAGGAATATGATTCTGGCAGAAAATGACTTGCAAAGATGATTTTTCTAATTAAATTATCAACTGTGTTCTCCTGGAATAAAGTGTCATTTGAAAGCAAGTCTTTCTAAAACTGAGTGTCCTCTGCTTTAGGACAATAACAAAGAAAAGATGAATTCCAGAACAAAAGAGTCAGCTGGGTATTTTTGGACAAACAGATAGTTTTTTTGTTTTTGTTTGTTTGTTTTTAAAGAGAATGGAACACTCAAAAACTTAAATTCTAAATGCATAGCCTGAAATACCAAAATTTTCTATGAAAATATTACAGTTATAGTTGTAGGCCTTCGGGAGCCAAGAATCAAATGCAAAATTTGGCAGTATAGTCTGCCAAATTACAACACCAGTTTAATTCACTTTATCACCAGATCTCTTCCGGGAATGCTAGAGCTTTAATTAAAATACAGTATGAGTCCAAGAACTGATGTTGGGCCTATATGGAAACACTCAGAGAACATTGTATATCCTTAATCTGAAAACCCATAGAGCTTCCCTCGCTATTTGAAACAATCCTTTCCTTAGTTGTGACTGCTTCTCTTTGCCTGTAAATGCTGTACCCCCTAAACTGAAGAAACTATTTAGATAATTTAATAATTGAAAATAAATAGATAATTGTCTTGAGTTTCTATCTCTTACATTTCATTATCTTTAGTTTTTTTCTTTTTCTTTTTTTTTTTTTCCATTTACTGAGTATGTAGACATGATAGGACATACTATATTCTGGAATAATTGTTAGTTCTAACAGCTGGACGTATTTTATTTCTACAGCTTGCTGTTCAAAACCTGGACTCAATGATAATACACACTAAATGAAGTTGAATTAAGATATTTTTTCTTGATATAATGGAATTCAAAGAGTTAGTAGTTAGAAATGCGAGAGAACATTTGTCACTTGTGACCTACTCTTTTACTATGTTCTCTGAGATGTACATGACAGAATCTTTGCAAAGTGCTTTAATAGCTTTTTTATTTGCATAGCTTTTGTTTTGTTTTTAAAGCAACATGTATTAGTGGGAAAAAAGACAGTTGAGGTGAGCTTCCTAATAAGAATCCTCAGAGTCAAAGTGGTCATGGTTCTCATGAGATGAAAGTAATTGTGATAATTAGAATGGTTGGAGCTCTTTGATGGTAGCTATTTGGTCATGGAGTTTCATGGAATCACAACACACGGACAATACACTCAAGTTTGCATTACTTAGGGTAGGTCAAACTGCGAAAATATGTACCAAATACACAAACACACCAAACCTATACCCAAATATATAATGGCTTAACACCTTAAACATTTATTTCTTGCCCAAATAACAATCCAAGCTAGTTCTGAGCTGGAGGATGAAGGAAGAGGATATAGGTGTCACAAAGCCACTTAGTGATCCAGGCTGATGGTTCCTCTACAAACCTAAACATGGAGCACCCATGGGGTGTCCTGGCTTGCTCTGGAAGGGAAGGGAATACAAAGGAGTCCATGTGTGGGGTTTACATGAGTCAGGCCTAGAAGTGGCAGAAACCACTTAAGGAAATATTCAGTTGGCTAGGATTCAGTCAAGCATCCACAAGCAGTCACAGCGAGAGCTGGGACTGTAACCCTGCTGTGGTCCAAAGGAGAAGTCAGAGTCTGTTTTGTTGAACAGCTAGCAGACAAAATTAAAAATTAAAAAAAAAAAAAATAGAAGTTTAACGAGAGAAGGTTGACTTGAATCACAATGTTAGACTGTTCCTTCCAATGTTCACATCTGAAGGAGTTCTCAAATCCAAAGTCCTTTACATTATGAGGTAGCCAGACCCTTTGGCAAGTCACATCGAATATATACTTGGTGAATGTTCCTCCTATTGTTCCTTAGAAATTGGTACATTTACAGAGGAAACTCTATGCTGGGAAATAGAAAATATCCAAACCTTTTGGAAATTATTGATCACTAGCTGAGAACTAACAGAATTTTCCCAGAGCAGATACAGAAAATAGCTATCTTTAGGAGTTATCTTCAGGGGACAAGAGAATCTCCGCTTTGGCTCCTTGAGCTGTGAAATAAGGGAGGATTATTTTGGTAGAAAAGATGAAGTGGGAGTATCTGGTTAAAAAAAAAAAAAAAAAAAGAAAAAATAGAAAAAAAAAGTCAAGTGGAGTCCTATTTACGAAAAATAGTAAATCAAAAGCAATTTTTAATACCTTCATTAGTGACTTAAAGATACAAAATAGTGATTCCTATCACAGCTCCACCATACTCAGACTTTGGACTGAGTCCAAATTTAGACGTGGCATGAAAAATAATACTAGATTATAATTATTTAATCAGAAAGTGAATCTGATTATAGCTGCTATTCTAGAGTTTGTTTCCTAACAACTCTGGGCAAATGTTATTCAGCTTTTTATTTGAAATTAGTTTTATTCTATCCCATTAAGTGAAAAATACCAGAAACATTATGCTTTTACTTAGATGGAGGTTTGTCACACCTTCACCATCTTGCCTCATTGTGTTCCATATCGTCAACTCTGGAGAAAATTTAACCATTTAATAATTTTGCAATAGAATACACTGGTTCCTAAAATCAATTGTCATCATTCTGACAGGAAGAGTAAAGCAGGTCATAGAAGCATGCTGAATGATGTGGTGTGGCGTATATATAGACAGATAATGCAAGGAAAATTCTATGAAA
This sequence comes from Rhinolophus sinicus, assembly GCF_057876585.1. Classification (NCBI taxonomy): domain Eukaryota; kingdom Metazoa; phylum Chordata; class Mammalia; order Chiroptera; family Rhinolophidae; genus Rhinolophus; species Rhinolophus sinicus. The sequence goes on along the minus strand of NC_142517.1, from coordinate 41,796,753 downwards.
ACAAATTCAAATAGTGAAGTGATGGGAGGGATACAGGGACTATCAGACTATACTCAAAACACTAGAACAAACTCATACATTTTGCAGCCCTTTCACTATTTTTTTAGAAGACAGATTTGTTAACATTCTAATGTTTTAACTATTCAGGCTCCAGCTTTGAAAGGTGTGGTGATCTATGTGTAGTTGCATTTGTATAGCTTGCAAAGCCATCTGTAAATAATGCTCATTTTTCGTTTGTTTTTTTGTTTCTTTCTTTCTTAGTCATCTGAGTATAGATCTTCCCGGGAATAGTGCCACACTTTGTTGTGATTCTGAAAGAGAACAGATAAAGTAATCACCACAGTGATGTTTCTTTGAAAAGTATACAGTGTGTGTGTGTGTGTGTGTGTGTGTGTGTGTATGTGAGTGAGTGTGTGTAACATATTCTATCTACATGTTCTATACACTTCTATACACTTTTTACTAGAAGGAGATGGGGCCTGAATTAGGATCCTTAATAGTTCACAAGCAAACATTGATGGTTTGTCCAAAGTCAAGAGACTTGGAAGGATTAAGGTAAACGGATGATTTACAAAAATGTCTGAAGATAGATATATGACTTTAACTTTTAGAAAAGGCCAAGCATGTAAGAATATTTGAGGTCCATGTAAATATTCTATTTTTAAAAATTCCTAAACTCCAGGAGACCTTGCTCATAATCTGAGTGGAATAAGAAATTGTTTTGTGGAGGTCAATAGGCTTCCTTTCCCAGTTTCCAACTTAGCCCCTATGCTCACTCAATAGGCTCATGAACAAATGACCAGAAATACCAGGGCAACAAGTTCAGAGATCTATTGTCACCACCAAAGAGTCCCCACTTTGACAGCTACAGGAAACAACTCTGATTCTCCTGAGCAATGCCGCTTCCCATGGAGATCAGCCTGGTGATGATGATGTGTCTATTTGATTCTATTGGACTTTTGGGACAGTAAAACATTTTTTCTTTATTGAAATAGACACTGGATTTAAATTTACTTTCCCTGCCAGTCAGCCTTCTGCCAACCTTGCAATGCGTGAACTGATTCATTGTCTTTATAACTTCATCCAATATATCACAAAATATTTCTTCCAAGAAATTAATTTTAACTATGAAATTAAAAAGGCATTGTTTTTGGTCTAGTAGAAGTCATGCTCTTCTCTTATAGCATATTTCCTAGAAATAATTGGACTTACAGAATGAGAGAATAGCTTATTACAATTCTGTCACCTGCTTTGAGACACTTACTTGAATAACTGTCAAGATGAATAAAATATATGTTCTTAACCGGGAAATAATATATGTTGTTTCTTCCAAAGTCAAAATGCCTATCTAGGAATCAAAGGATGGAAGTAGGAGTGTTATCTGTCATGTCTAATTAATGACCTACTTGAGGAAATTTTGCTCTCGGTACCTAAGACTGGGTTCTGCTTGTTATAGGTCTAAGTACTGTTGGCATTCAGCTTCTAAGATGGCTCCCTATGATCCATGCCTTCAGATATTGAACCTCTGTACAATCCCTTCTCTGTGAGTTTGTTCTAGACCTAATGCCTTGTTTGTAATGAACAGAACACAGAAGAAATGATGAGATGCCACTGTCTAACTTAGGTTACAAAAAGACCCTGGCTTCAGTCTTGCTTCCCTTTCTTGCTCCCTCCCTTGCTCTTGATTGAAAGTGGATATCATGTTGTGAGGCCCACATGGCAAGGAACTGAGGCCTTCAGTCTAGCAGCCCATGATAAATTGAATTCTGCTAACAACTGCATGAATTAGCTTAAAAGTGGATCTTCCTCCACTAGGTACTTCAGACCACCCACAACCCAGCCGAAACCTTGATTGCAGCCTTGTGAGATACTCTTTCAGAGGACCCAAGTCCGTTCTGACTGAATTCTTATGAAATGTGAGACAATAAATGTTACTGTTTTAAGTTACTAAATGCTGGGATAAATTTTAAGTAGAAATAGATAACTAATATAGTACCTCAAAGCCTCAAAGGGATATGCTTTTGTCAGGGTACATAACAATGGTTATTGAATGCCAGTTTGAGTTTCACATGCTCCTGGGCAAACAGACAGGAAAAAAAAAAAAAAAAAAAAGAATAAAAAAGTCTTGGTTTTAGCTGGGATGATGTGAATGTGAAATTGGTAATAGAGCAAAAAATTCATAAATACTAATTATGATTTATTTGTTATTATTCAGTAAATATTACTATGTTATGATGTCACGTCCTGCGCAACAAGGGTTGTGGGGAGCAAGGAGGGCGGTTAAGGAAAGACAGTAGCCATGAATAGAATTTAAGCCGAGCCAAGGGACCTGCAGCCTCAAGGACAGGGCTGGGCGCCTAGTCGGGCCTACACATTAGCTTTTATTAGTTAGGTGAGGAAGTAAAGGAAATAACACTTGACAATCTCAAGATCTGTGAATCCTATACATCATAATGGGAAACTGATTTAAGCCAATCACCCTTGCCTGCTGGCAGCTGAACCATAAGTCTCAGGATGTATGTACTTCCCTGAGGGAGAAAACCTATATGCGTATGAATAGATGGAGAGGACACCATTGAATCTCTTCCCTAGCAGGTTTTGGGAAGGAATGCAGCCACCCTGGCAGAGCCTGGGGAAGGTGGGGGCTGTGCCCACCTCTATGAACCCCATGGGTTTTCCTGTTGGTCCCTACTGGACTGCGCCTGGCTTGAGTTGCCCCCCCCCCCGCCCACCCATGGGGAATCTTACACGTCATTGGCTGACCAGCCATCTTTTTGGGGCCAAACAGGGAGACATAAGGTACAAGCACAAAGGTGAAGCAAAGTCCCTGAAAGGACCTGTCTCACAGACTCTCCTTTCTTTAGGGACAAGTACAAGGAGACAGATGGGTAGGCTGCTGCGTGGCAACATCATGAAATATTATGTTCTAATCGCCTTTCAATAGAAAGGTTATCTAAGGAAATGACTTGGAGCCTGCCACATTTATCAGCTACATTTTCATTATTCTTCATTTTTGCAATTCTGGATCCAAATTGCATGGCCCGTTTGGCAGAAGAGCAGAGTTCATAAGACCAAGTTACATTGCTTCAAGAAGTAAAATTAGTTTTTCACCAATTACACAAAGTAAAGTCCAGTTTGCCTTTTTCCAAAATGGTAGGGAATTTAGAAAGAAGACATCACTCAGGAAAGAAAATCTTGCTTCTTTTCCATGATCATCAATAACCCTGTGATTACAATTAAGATTTCTATAAGAAATTTGACCCAGCTCCATCTCAATTTCCTTATTCAATCCTTCCAGACTATGTATCTGAAAGGGGACACGATGACGAGACTAACTTACACCGTTTTCAGCTGCACCACTTCCAGTAAGAACTACTTTTGCATTGCTCTGATATGATTTCACTTCATCCAGGCACTAACCAACCATTTCCTCTAGAAGCAAACCAGACTGTGCAGCCAACGCTATCATCCAGCCCTGTATTCAAGGGCTGAACGAAGTGTCATCATCGAGTTCTTAATTTTTGCAGTTCACCCAGAGAAGCATTGATTTCAAGAATATTCCAAATCCAGACAGGTTAGCAGTTTGTAGTTCCTTCAGTCGCGCTCTTTCTGTGATTCGATCTGGCACACTGAATTGTCTGTCAGAACCAGCAGCAGCAGCAGGAGCAATAGCAACAACAACACTTTTAGAGGATAGTTCAGAAGATATTTCACCATTTTTCTGTTTTCGCATTTTGTTGTTGTTGTTAAAACTAGTTGGTATGATTTTCTCTTTAGTCATGAAAGCCACGTTAAGATCAATTAATTGGTTTATCTAGAGAAATAAGAGGGTCAGCAAAGATTGTAATAACCATGGAATTGATATCCCCAGAATAAAGGCCTGCGGTATTTGCTTTCCTATGACAAGTTTTCAAAACTTCACTTGATGTCAGGTTTTCATCTCTAGGTAAACACAAGACACATCTTTTGACTACAATACACAGGACATCAATGAACTGCTGAACTCCTGCCTTCACATTCCATCATTAAGACAGACCTGAAATTTCTCTCTTGTAGGTGGGATGCTGGAAATGTTACTGCAATGAAAATCAAATGAAGCTTGTGGTAACATCACATGTTAAGGAATGACAGGTTCTTCTAGACATAGTTTGGGTTCATTTGCTATCACCAACACAAATGTTGGCAAGTTTGATGAATTTTGTATCAGGCTATTAACATGTTCTTTGATAACATTCTGCTAGTAAATATATTTCCAAAGATACAATTTTAAGACCACAGATTTGGAAATGGAATTGGATTTGAGATCAACTCTGAAAATTGCAGATTCTGGAACTTCTTGCCACAGATTGGCCACTTTGGATGTTTGGGCGCTGACTGAAAAGAGGCAGAAACTCTTGCCCAAATACCTAAAATGCCAAAGCAAGGTATGGCAACCAAAAAACATCCCTGCAGAACCATAAATAATGACCTGATACTTGATAATATATAAAAAACCAAGGACCTTGGACTTCTGAGAAGAGCGACAAAATATAAGATACATTTTTACAAGAAGACAGATCATTAAACATTATTTGAGTATCATTATTCTTTTCGATTTCCATCTCTATTGCACTCGGGACACATTGTCTCTTTCCTCTTCCATACTCTGGGAAATCAAAACACCTCTTAAGTGAAAGACACGACCAGAAAATAAACACTGATAGTCAACAACTATAAGTTAACAACTGTTGGTTCCCATTGTGTAAGATTATACCGTAAATCCCCTTTCAAATCTTAGCTGAAATATTTAGCAGGAAAGCTTACAGAAAGAACAACAAATGCCACACACATTGCTATGTGAAAGCAAGTTGACTATGTCTTGATTTTGGTCTCCTGTTACTTTTCTATTTCTTGGTATTATTTTTTCAGCTCATTCAATATATTTTTGCTTTTAGAAAACATTTCTGTTTGGTCTGCAGGAAAGAATATGTTGTTGTTCTGTTGTTGGCTATATACTTTCCTGTTCTTCAGGTTAGAAAGTTAATCCACAGAATTTTTTTTGTTCTTTAATTTTGCTGTGAAGATCTTTGTGAGGAGCTGAGCTGTCATTAGGAACCAGCCTACAGCCATCCTCTCGGCATGGCTCTGAGAAATGTATCAACATGGAATGCAGCATACACAGGCTGGGCAGCCTGGCTGGTACCCCAGCATCCTCCTGGCCCCAGCCTCAGCTTGTACACGCTCCCCGATAATTTTACTTTTCTTTAACCCTACCACTATAGGAGATTGGTGGTGGTTAGCTTTACAGGTTTGTTTGTTTATTTGTTCGTTTGTTTGTTTTCCTACAGCATCTTCAGATGGGAATCACAGCAGATGTAGGGGGAAAGAAAAAAAATGGATGTTAATCAGAAGTGAACTATTAAGTGCCTCCCTCTGGGAGGAGTGTAAATATACATAAGACCTAATAGCCTATGCTAGAGTCTACAATTATTATTATTATTATTATTATTATTATTATTATTATTATTTTTAAATACGGTGTGAGAAGAAAGATATTGTGAATATAGAGCAACTAAAGGAGTAGATTACAGTGGACATTTGCTTTAGTTTGTCCATCATCCAAACATCCTTCTGAATTGATTGGGACCGTAAATTTAATGGAAAAGCCTTTCTTTCCACAATGGAAGACAGAAGGGGACAAACAGTCTCTCTTTCAGTTCTCTAGGTGTGGTGGTAGGGTTGTGACCTCAGCTCAGTCTATCAGATGCTCTAGTAAAGGGCTTTGAATCTTGAGGGTTTGAAATGAGGCTCAGAGGAGAGTTAAAAAATTATTCATTGAGCACACAGGTTGTAGTCAAAAGCCTGTGAGTTTTGCTAGAATTATTAGAGACTGTTTCTGACCTGATTTGGTTGTACATTTCTGCCCTCATTTTCTGACTTTGGTTCCCCAACACTTTTGTCAATTCTGTAAGTGCTTCAGTGTTTCCTGAATACGTTTATTTTCTTTTTAAATTTTTCTGGTATAGTTTCTGTTTCTTACAAGTACAAAGTCCCATTGAATAAAAAAAAAGATATTCATTTATTCATTAGTCGGGATGAAAGGATCAATTGGAAAACATATTTGAGAGGATGGATGTTTCTAAAGAAGATGACCAAAAAACTTTAATATCTTGAAAAACAGTGTAATGATGATACATGAAACAAACTAAAGGAAAAATTTGAAACTCTACTTAATAAATATTATGGAAAAGTCAAATAGAAACAACAATCCATTATTTTTACTTAGTTCAATATATATACATTTATATTTATACTATATATATACATTATTTATCATATATATATATGATATATATATATATATACATATATATATATATATATACACATTTACCTTTTGTCAGGCACACTGCCATGCAGTTACTGTTGTATCTTATGTAATAGTCTTAAGAACCATGAGGTTTATACTAACACTACTTTAAAGATTAACACATGCTTTTTGATTCTCATTTCCCTAATAGCTACTGAAGTTGAACATTTTTTCATACATCTGTTGGCCATATTGAGAGAAGTGTCTATTTATTTATTGCTTATATTTAGGTCTTCTAATTAGGGCTTTGATCCATTTTGAGTTAATTTTGGTACATGGTGACAGGTAGGAATCTAGTTTCATTCTTTTGCACGTGGCTTTCCAATTTTCCCAGCATGATTTATCGAAGAGGCTTTCTTTTCTCTATTGTATGTTTTTTGGTTTCTTTGGCAAAAATTATCTGCCCATATGTATGTGGGTTTATTTCTGGGTTTTCAATTCTATTCCACAGGTTTGTGTGTCTGTTTTTCTGCAAATACCATGCAGTTTTGATTATTGTCACGTTATAGTATAAATTGAAGTCAGGCAGTGTGATACCTCCAGCCTTGTTCTTGTTTCTTAAGATTGCTTTGGCTATTCTGGGTCTTCTGTGGTTCCAAACAAATCTGATGATGTTTTGTTCTATTTCTTGAAAAATGTCATTGGTATTTTAATGGGGATTGCATTAAATCTGTATATTGCTTTGGGTAATATGGCCATTTTAACTATGTTGATTGTTCCAATTCATGAACATGGAATATCTTTCCATTTTTTTGTGTCTTGTTCAATTTCTTTTAATAATGTCTTATAGTTTTCAGTGTAGAGGTCCTTCACATCCTTTGTTAAGTTTATTCCTAGGTATTTTATTCTTTTCTTTGCCTCACACCTGCTAGAATGACTATTATACAAGACAAGTAATGACAAGTGTTGGGAAGACTGTGGAGTAAAAGGAGCCCTCATACACTGCTGGTGAGCATGCAAATTGGTACAGCCACTATGGAACACAGTATGGATGTTTTCAAAAAATTAAGAATACAATTACCATATGGCTCATCAATCCCTTTTCTGTGTATCTACCTCAAAAATCTAAATACATTTATCTATAAAGATATATGTACCCCTATGTTCATTGCAGCATTATTCACGGTTGTCAAGGCATAGAAACAACCAAAATGTCCTTCAATATATGATTGGATAAAGAAAATGTGGTACACATAGACAATGGAATATTACTTGGCTGTGAGAAAAGATGAAATACTGCCATTTGTGACAACATGGATAGATATTGAGATTATCATGCTAAGAGAAAAAGGTCAGACAGAAAAAGTTAAGAACCATATGACTTATTAATATTTGGAATATAAAACTGAAAGCAACAAACAAACAAGACAAACAAAGAAACAAAAACTCATAGACACAGACAATAGTTTAATGATTACCAGAGGGTAAAGGGGGAAGGGGATGGTAAAAGAGGAAAAGGGGAGTCAAATATATGGTGATGGAAGGACAAGTGACTCTGGGTGGTGAACACACAATGTGATATATAGATGATGTATTATAGAAATGTAAACTTGAAACCTATATCATTTTACTAACCAATGTCACCCCACTAAATTTAATAAAGATTGAAAAAATAAATAAAATATATTTTTTAAAAAGATGAACACATAATTCTGATAATCTTTATGGCTTTATTTTAACCATCAGGGTGAAAATGAGTCAAGAGCATGATCTTGACCTTAGCTCTTAATCTAACTTTCTTTTTGTATAAAATTTTAGAAAACCCCCAAAGTGACATATTTTGCCACAATGACTAATGTGGCAGACTAACTGAATTGACTATCCCAAAGAATAGTCTCCCTATATCCTTTGAAATAATATATTTAAGCAATTTCTATTAAAGGTGAAGTCTATTTCTCACCCCTTAGATCTAAGCTAAACTTACAATTTCTTTTTATTAATAAGATATGGCAAAAATGACATTGTAGTAGTCATTTTAGTCAAGTTATTAGTCATTTTGGCCAAGTCATTAATGTCTACCAAACCTAGGTCAAGAGACTTTACACATTTTCCCTCTTTGGACACCTGTGGCCACTATTTGAACAAACTAGGCGTACGTCCTTGTCCTTGAGGCAAGTCGTCCCAGCTGAGGCAAAACTAGAACAGCCAGACAATCCCCCAGCAACCCTCCAGCAGACCACAAATGTATGAAGGAGTCCAACCTAAATTAACCATGTTCAGCCTGAATCAGATCACCTAGCCAGCTCACAGATTCTTGGGAAATAATAAAATGGTGGTTGTTTTAAGCCAGTAAGTTTTGGAATGTTTTGTTACATAGTAGAGGGTAAACGGGGTCTAATATATGGTGATGAAAAGAGAACTGACTCTGGGTGGTGAACAATGTGAGATATAGATAATATATTACAGAATTGTACACCTGAAATCTATGTAACTTTGCTAAGAATTGTCACCCCAATAAACTTTAATTTAAAAAAAAGTTAATATAAGCAGTAATATTTAGTATTCACAAAAGTGTTCTTAAAGTGCTAATATGCTTACTAGATCACCGAAACTAGTTTTTGGCCTTTGCAATATGAATTAAACACCTTGAATTTGGGTATTTTATGAAAATTATCTATACTTACATAATATTGTGATTAACAAAAACTAATTTAAACAGTTTAACTAGTTTAGACAACTAAAATATTTTCATATGTTCAAGATTTAGGTTAAACATCCTGTACAGTACTGTTTTCCTTCGGTTGGGATCAAGGGAAGAAGAATATATGCAGTCTATCCAACAACAGGAATATTAATAATTGGCAATATTTATTGAATGTTTACTCTGCATGAGGTTCTATGCTAAGTACTTAGTTTTCATTCCTATTTTTAACCCTGGGTGACACCCAGTCTGTACTTTCTACAGGGAATCCTTACATCCTCAGGATCTAGTCTCATTAAGGATAAATCCACAGAGCATGAGCTGTCACATCTCATCAGAGTCAGTTTGCAGACTGCCAGTACCCAGAGCTGTTCTAAGGTTTGGCAGAAACAGCTGCCACAGCACCTGTGAAACAGAAATTCAGAGAGCATCTAGACATGGAGACAATAGGACGACCTTTCTGCAGTGACTTTTGCTTGGAGGAAATAGCATGGAGATGTCTGGGATCCATTGGAGAGGTTTCCAATTTCCCTAATAGCCCAAGGAACCAAGTTCGGGAAAGACATTTGAGTGAGAGTCTTCTATCTAGGTATAAGGAAGGTGAACTATTGCTTAATGGAGTCGCAAGCTCAGACAAGTGGCCACTGGAGGAAGCAGTTGTTCTAAAACAGAACAAACTGATTTTACTCTCTGTTCATGGTGTTCTTACTTACCTTCGTCAGAATCATTTAGGGAACTTGTTTAAAAATATATTACTGAGCCCATTCTTTACAGTTTCATATTCAGTAGATCTAAGGTTGAGCTTAAGAATTAGTATATATTTTTTTAATAAGCACCTTCATTGAGCTTTCTAGTTAAGCACGTTTGGAAAACACTGCTTAGGTAAGAGGATAGAGATTTCTTGAAGCAGGAAGCAAGGGATGAGTTAACTAAGCAGCAGGTTTGCAAGGCTGAAGCAGTGAAACCATAGGCAAAACTGGACAGGCCAAGTAGAGGAGACTGTGTGAAACAAGGGGCAAGTATTTCCAGACCCAGGAATACTGAGAAACAACTGATCTAATACTTCTCTGTGTGGCCTATGTTAATAGTTCACTCATTTATTTACTCTTCATATACTGAGAGTTATTGTGGATCAGGCACAGATCTGGGTTTTCCAAATTAAAACGTTTTGTTATAATTTGTCCATGTCCTCAAGGGTTTCACAGTTAATAGGAGAGAGAGAGAAACATAACCAAGCAATTGAAATACTCACGGCTTTAGTGTTATTATAAAGTATAAACAAATTGAGATAGAAATAGAAAGGGGAGTAATTAACTATTGGGAGAAAGGAGAGGTCAGAAAATACTTCAGTGGGATTTGGTCTGAATGGATGAATCAGGATTTATCTTAATGCAAAGGGGAGAAAAGGCATCTCATGTAAAGGGAACAGTATGTGCAAAGGCATTGACAGAATCAGACATTTTAAGTGAAGGGTGAAAAACAAATTGTGACTAGAGGGTAGAATGCTAGAAAGGAGGGGAGTGGAGAAACCAAGTAAATTGGGGTCAGGGGTCAGATAATAAATGTATTTTGTTATCTTATGCTATGAAACTTGGAAATTATCCAGAACTGCACAAAGAATCAATTCAGCCATTTAGGCATTTTTTTTATCAGAACATTAATTGTCAGTTTTATTTTCAGGAATATATATATTTTTTACATTTAATGCAAAACATACAACCATATATATGACATAGGTATATGCTACAGATTGAATTGTTTCCCTAAAATTCATATGTTGAAGCTGTAACCACCAAGGTGATGGCATTCGGAAGTAGGCCTTTTTGAGAAGTAATTAGGTTTAGATGAGGGTGTGCCTCTATGATAGGAGTAGTGTCCTTATAGGAAGAGGAAAAGAGACCGGAGCTCCCTCTCTTGCCACCGTAGGAGGACACAGCAAAAAGACCGTCCTCAACAAGTCTGGAAGAGAGCGATCACCGAATCTGCTGGCATCTTGATCTTGGATGTCCCAGCCCCCAGAACTGTGAAAAATAAATATCTATTGTTTAAGCAACCCAATTTATAGGTTTTTTTAATAGCTCCTCAAGTTGAATAAGATCATGTACAGATTGGCTCTGTTTACATTTCTGTGCAGAAGGTGGGTAGGGAGCCAGAAGAAGAATTAAGAAAGTTAAAGAATGCCTTGACCCCAGAAGACAGAATTTGAAGCTTATTATTGTATCCTATCTGATTACCGGAGATTGTAGTATCATATTGGGAGATCTAAAATATGCCACCATCCCCCCATCCTTACCTTGCCTAATTCATAGGTAAACACCATTACATGAATGACATTAAGGAATATGTGAAAAATCAGGGTGCCACAGAGTAGGGAATTGGGGAGAATTAAAGTTGAAAACAACATTTTTTGAAGTGGAGGAAATATTGAAAATAAATGCTGATAAAAGAATAGACAATTATATGTTAGGTGAATCAGATTGTCCCACGGTGAGGACTAGGGTAACTGGCGACACACCCGTTCCATTTTTATTATTACTCTTTCCATTATTTTCATTTTTACACAGACATTTTCATGTGAATGGCCATCTTCCATTAAGGGCTATATCTATTCTTACAGTACTCTCAGTGTCAAGATTCATGAGGTCAGATGTGAAGATGAATTTGATGGTTAAGCTCTTCTCTCCTGAGGGCAAGATGCTTAATCATTTTTTTTTTTCTTTGTACTGACCTTGTCTTGTCTGGAGATGTATCAGTGAATCAAGTTAGGAATGGTAAATCATGAATAAATGATTTATGCTTATTTTGATCAAATATGATCGATTGCTTGGGTTCCTGACCATTACTATATATAAAAATTTATATAATATACAAGTGACAGTGGATTGGAGGAAAATTGAGATTTTTCTCCAAGGATGTAGTCCTATGTAACACTGTAAATGTTACTTCTAGTGAGCTAGTCCTTGGGAGAACAATGGCTGGTAAAATCAATTCAATCATCAGTTGTGATCTACATCAATACATTGTGTTTTTTCTGATATTATGGCACCACTGAGTATAAACTCTGTATGTCTTGGTCCAGACGGGCTTATTGCTCCAACACTGCACTTTCCTGATTTTCTCACAGGATGCCATCAGCTAGTGACCTGGATCTTGTCATATTTTTCTGAGCTCTACTTCTTCTGAGGTTCCTGAATAATCTTCAGACCTAGTCTCTTTCCTTCCCCAGCGCTTAAACTCCGCTCCACCTCAGCTGAGCTCACAGACTTGCCTCTCTGATAGGCCTTCCTACTTTTTTTGAGTGTGAATATTTTCTAGAGATTTCTGAGATCGTCCATTGATTAGACCCCTTTGCAATCCCTTTTTCTTCACAGTATCATTTCAACCTCCTATATGGGCTTCCTGCCAGCCTCTGACTTTGTTCACTTGCATGCAATTTGGACTTGTAAGTTTTTTTCAAATTTAAATGAACATATAATTGGCATTTGCTTTCTATGTTTCTTTTTTTTCTTTTTTTACAAGAATACAGGGATATTAAAATCTAAGCTATTGTGATGTTCCTACTGTCAGCACATGTCTTAATTGCATTTTATGACTGCAATATCCTCAGATATCTCTTAATTTTTAAAATATATTTAATGTAACCCTCCAATCTGCTAATTTTGATACCTGAAATTCTCTTTCAGAACCTGTTGCCTCTAAATTGTACAGATTGGAGTGGCAGAGGTGAACAAGAAGGTGAGTTTGTGAGAGTGGCAGTGCCTTGGTGTGCATAGGTGTAGACCACCTTGGTCTTTTGAGCATGGGTACTTTCCATATGTCCAGGGTGTGGACAATTTTCTAGAATGTTCTTACAGAATGTTCTGACTCAATTTCCTTCACCCATTGCTTAAACATGGAGATGGATACCCCAGAGGGGCTGTACAGAAGAGGGAAAGAGGGAGAGATAGTGCGTATGGATGCTGACCCACCTGGATGCCGATGCTGTTGGTTCCGGTTTATGCCCTCTTAGTTGCCCCTGTCTCTCCTTGAGCTCTGATTTTCCTCAATGAGGCTATAATGCTGAGGTTATTTGATATTGCTATTCTGTATGCACTCTTGGAATTTCTGGAATTTCTTACAGTTTTTTGGTCTACTCAGGGAACATCTTCCAGCTTAGGGCAACTTTATTTTCCTTGTTTTGTTATTCACTTCTTTTCTTTCCCTTTTTTGGGATACAAAATGGATCAGAAAGGCTACAATGTATCTTTAGATAGCTACCTTTAGCTGGGAAACAAGGTTTCCTTCAGTTTTCAACATTCAGTTTATGTTTCTCTGGATAAAGTCGGTTTACCAGTGTTTTTCTTTTAAATTTGTACACAGTACTGAATAAAACAAGTCTATTTGCTATCATGAAAAGTCTATTTGCTCCTCCATGTCTTTTGCCCTGCATTATACGTCTGTGAATACAGTATAAGATTAAATTAACACCTTTTGATAGCCGTAACACATTTGCTCTTATGCAAGTTAAAATCAACTAACACCACTAGATCTTTTTCATTTTTATTTATTTACTTTTTGTAGATATAGTGATGCTAAGCTAGGTATTCTATATGTTATGCAGTTAAATTTTTGACCTATTTCATTTCTTCATTCCAGTCTTTGGATTTGATTTGTAATCCAACTTACTCATCACTTCCTATTTACATATAAATTATTATCAATATGACCAAAGCAAAAACTATGTTTTTAGAAAACCACTGTATTATATTTGTTGAGCATACAACTCACATATTACATTAACTAAATACATATTTGTGGGGATGGATTTTTAAATTTTTGTTATTTTCAGCACTTTGGAAAGAAACTTTTATTCATTCAATAACTATTTAATGAGAACCAAATCAAGCTCTAAGCCCTGAATATAAGATAGGTCAAGTAGACCTATCTCATGGATCTTATTGGTTAGAAGGGTGAGTCTATTTATACACAGACACACAGACACACACACACACACACAAACACACACACACACACACACACATTTCAAAGAACAATATCAGTGAGAGATTATTTTTCTGCAGAGAATTAAATAAGATGATTTGAGAGATTTGCTATTCTAGAGAGTACTTGTCTTTCTGTTTTAAGGCAGTGTTATATACTCATAAGAAGGCTTCAGGTACACATAACTTGAAGAAAAGTCCCAGAATAATTTCTAACTACAGCCTTTCACATATCAGGACACCCTGAATAGACTAAGGCTTCAAAATAAAATTCTATCAAGGATTCCCTAGTCAGGGGAACCCTAGGTAACTTAGAGAAATTAGAATTATACTTCCCAAATCTTCTGTGTTATGTGCGTCATAAATTTAGTTGTAACCATTAAGCAAATAGAGCCAATATGTTTTATGCTTACTTTGTTTATGATTGAAATAACTCCTGTTTTATCTTGAGTGGTCAAAATAATTTCATGTTAGAGAAATTGAGGCAACATTTTATGTATCTATCGTTCTATCATGTATGTCTTTTATGTAGATAATTACTTTGCCTTAGCAAAAATTGAGAGTTTACAGCTTCAAATCTATTTACTTCCTACTTGCCTGAAGTTCTAATATTGTTTCAGATTATGTTACCCAAGATTTGTTCACAGGTGGTCTTGGTTCAGAATTCCTCATTTGCGTTATTCTTTTAACCTTATAACTTTTTTTTTTCCATTTTAATATCTCCTTAAAAATCTCCTCTTCCATAATTTTCATTCATTGTCAGGTATGGGGAAAACACGTGTTTTTATTCACTGTCGGTTGCAGTAGAAATTGGTATTACTTTGTAAATCAACTTGAAAATAACTGTTAAAATTTAGAATTCATGGATCTCCATTTCAGGATGGCAGATTAAACATGAGATTTTCCACCTTACCATTAAAATTATCAAAAAATCTATTAAAATGATAAAAGCAAGTTAGAAGCAAGTAAAATTTTATAGCAATAAATAGACTAGGAGAAATGGACTCCTGGACAAGTGTTTTCTATGTGTTTCTTAAAGTAGAAAATGGAGTGATTTCCAAGGAAAAGGCACAGACGCATGTACCTCTGAGGATGGAGGCGACATTGATCATGATTTGAAGAAACAAGTACATATACGCCTCCTTCTTACCCTTTGCTTCTTAGCACTTCTTGCCTGAGAAGGAGCATTACTACAGTGCCCAGCTGAATTGACACTTAACTGATAATGTGAGACAGATATTTTCCTGGGGCTATTGAAATGTTCAAGCACATAGAACTCTCTCTTCCCTTCTCCAGGCAGGAGGTATAAGGACACCCAGACTTCTCCAAGGAACTTCTTGTAATTGTTTTTTCTTTTCATCATATATTGAACAAATATATACTGGGTCCTCACTTGGTGCCAGATCCATGAGGCATTTGGGATAAAATGGTGAGTAAATAAGACACTGATGCTATGTTCTTGGTACCTACTTTCTAGTGGGGAAATCAATCATAAAAAAGTAAAAAAAACAAAACAAAAAAAAAACTACAATAATTTCTATGACAGAAAATACAACAATTTGTAGTGTTTGACATGTCCTGACACAATTTCACTAAAAGCTGCATATTGTACTGGCAATATGACGAATGAACAGGAGGAGGTAAGTAGCAAACAGAGAAAGTAAGAGCATCCCAGCAGTGACAACAGTATGTGTAAAGGAAGGTGCTGAGAAAGTTCAAGATTAAACAAAAGGCTAATGAGTCTAGAATATTGAAACATGAGTCTAGACATGTAGGTAAGTCCAAAATATACAGGGCAGCGTAGAACTTATGTAACAATTAATTTTACGCATATGTCACTTTAACTGTACCATGCAATGCTATATCGGTTAAACATTATTTCTGATGTGTTTGTGAGGGTGGTTCTGGAAGAGACAAGCATTGTAATTGGTGGACTGAGTAAAGCAGATGGACTTCCACCATGTAACTGGGCATCATCCTAATCCTGAAGGACCTGAAAAGAACAAAAAAACAGAGGAAGGTTGAATCACTCTCTGCCTGACTGCGGGGCTGGAACACCAATCTTCTGCCCCCAGTGCTCCTGGTTCTCAGGCTTTTAGACCCAAACTAGAATCTACATCATCAGCTTTCCTGCCCCCAAGCCTTCTACTGAAACAAACTTTCCTATGTCTCTACCTTGCAGATGGCAGATCATAGGACTTCTCAGACTCCATAATCATATGAGCCAGTACTTATAAGAAATTTCTTTATATGTATCCTATTATTTATGTTTCTCTGGAGGACACTCATACAACATATTAAGAATTAATTGCTGATAGAATTATAAATGTCCCTTATAGCTTGGAAGGTGTCATTGATGAGAGTCAATGAACGATAGATTATTATTCATTCCTTTATAGAGGACCTGTTATGATTTGATTTTTTTGTTGTTGTTTTTTCTTGTTTTACTTTCTGGAACTTTTAGGATTTTTGTTTGTTTGTTTGTTTGTTTGTTTTTAATTAAAGTTTGTTGGGGTGATAATTGTTAGTAAAATTTAAAAAAATTGCAGGTATACAACTCTGTATTACATCCTCTATAAATCACATTGTGGGTTCACAACCCAGAGTCAGTTCTCCTTCCATCACCATATATTTGATCCCCCTTACCATCATCTCCCACCTCCCACCCCCCTTACCCTCTGGTAACCACTAAACTATTGTCTGTGTCTATGAGTTTTTGTTTCTCATTTGTTTGTCTTGTTCTTTTGTTGTTTTTGGTTTATATCCCACATATCAGTGAAATCACATGGTTCTCTGCTTTTTCTGTCTGACTTGTTTCGCTTAGCATTATACTCTCAAGATCCATGCATGTTGTCACAAATGTTCCTATATCATCTTTTCTTACCGCTGAATAGTATTCCATTGTCTATATATACCACAACTTCTTTATCCATTCATCTATCGAAGGACATTTTGGTTGTTTCCATGTCTTGGTCACCACAAATAAAGCTGCAAAGAACATCGGAGCACACTTATTCTTGTCTTTACGGATAAATGTTTTCAGATTTTTTTGGGTAGATACCCAGGAGAGGGATTGCTGGGTCATATGGTAATTCTATTCATAATTTTTTGAGGAACCTCCACACTGCCTTAAATAGCGGCTGCACCAATCTGCATTCCCACTTTTTTCTCCACAGCCTCTCCAACACTTGTTACTATTTGTCTTGATGATAGCCATTCTGACTGTGAGGTGATATCTTATTGTGGTCTTTATTTGCATTTTTCTGCTGATTAGTATGTTGAGCATTTTTTCAAATGTCTATTGGCCATTTGTATGTCCTCTTTGGAGAAATGTCTCTTCAGGTCCTTTGCCCATGTTTCAATCGGGTTGTTTTTTTTGTTGTTGAGTTGTATGAGTTCTTTGTATATTTTGGATATTAGCCTCTTATTGGAGGCACTGTTTGCAAAACTCTTCTCCCATTCAGTTGGTCATATTTCTATTTTGTCAATGGTTTCTTTTGCTGTGCAGAAGCTTTTAAGTTTCATATAGTCGCGTTCATTTATTTTAGCTTTTGCTACCCTTGCCTTTGAAGTCAAATTCATAAAATGCTCTTTGAACCCAAAATTCATAAGTTTAGTACCCCTGTTTCCTTCTATGTAGTTTATTGTTTTAGGTCTTATGCTTAAGTTTTTGATCCACTTTGAATTAATTTTGGTACATGGTGACAGATAGTCCAGTTTCATTCTTTTGCATGTGGCTTTCCAATTCTGCTGCACCATATATTGAAGAGGCTGTCTTTCTCCATTGTGTGTTTTTTGCTTCTTTGTCAAAAATTATCTGTCCATATTTATGTGGTTTTATTTCTGGGTTCTCAATTCTATTCCATTGGTCTATGTGTCTGTTTTTCTGCAAATACCATGCTGTTTTGATTATTGTTGCCGTGTAGTACAAGCTAAAGTCAGGGAGTGTGATACCTCCAGCATTGTTCTTTTTTTTTCTTATGATTACTTTGGCTATATGGAGTCTTTTGTGGTTCCATAGAAATCTGATGATTTTTTGTTCTATTTGTTTAAAAAATGCCATTGGGAGTTTGATGGGGATTGCATTAAATCTGTATATTGCTTTGGGTAATACAGCCAATTTAACTATGATGATTCTTCCAATCCATGAGCGCGAAATGTCTTTCCATTTCTTTGTGTCTCCTTTACTTTCTTTTGAAAATGTCTTATAGTTTGCAGCATATAGGTCTTTCACACCCTTGGTTAAGTTTATTCCTAGGTATTTTATTCGTTTTGTTGCAATTGCAAAAATAATATTTTTGTTTATTTTTCTGAGATTTCATTGTTAGTATATAGGAATGCAACAGACTTTTGTATGTTCATTTTTTAGTTGGCAACTTTATTGTATTCATTTATTGTTTCTAGAAGCTTTTTGGTAGA
This sequence comes from Rhinolophus sinicus, assembly GCF_057876585.1. Classification (NCBI taxonomy): domain Eukaryota; kingdom Metazoa; phylum Chordata; class Mammalia; order Chiroptera; family Rhinolophidae; genus Rhinolophus; species Rhinolophus sinicus. Next base: position 41,778,365 of record NC_142517.1, on the reverse strand, counting down.
GTCTTTAGGGTTTTCTATATATAGCATCATGTCTTCTGCAAAGAGTGATAATTTAACTTCTTCATTCCCAATTTAGATGCCTTGATATTGTCACACAGCACCCTAACTGTTTGTCCCTACCATCCTTTCCTTAAGGAAAGAGGGTTGCGGGGTTGTCCCTCTTAGGGGTTGAGTTTTATAGGTTTCCTCTCTTGGTCCCAGTATGCTGGGTCTGCGGTCAAAGACGAGTAAGATTCCTCAAGGGAGGAACGACTTAAACCAGACGGGACCCCAGGGACCCCCATGAGTTAATGTGAAACTAGGAGGGATGCCCCTCCTCCAATGCTTTCTGGAAGCTGCTGACTCATGCTTCTGATGTCCGGCACCCTATTGTGCTAAGGAACGTTAACTGAGCGAACTTATCTCGCTTCCCCCTTAACTCATGAGGTAATTGCTCTGAGAAACCTACTCCCCCAGGGGTTGTACACACGGCACCTTGATCATGTGGGGACAGCATGCACAGGTTGCTTTGGGACAATATGATTGGGTATTGGAAATATGCTAATTGTATCAGTGGTGTGAGAGTCTTGCAGACCCTGCCCAGAATCATGTGATGCCTATTGTAAAAAAACAATAAATACCCACGACGACCCGATTCGGGGCTCCAGTCCCTTGAGGCTGTGAGTCCCTTGGTCCTCTGTGGTTTCTTTGTATTTAGTGTCTTTTGTCTCTTTATTTTTATAATAGAATTTAGCCCTTGCCGCCTCTCTCGCTTTCCCCACTGCTTGTGTTGTGCAGGACGCAACACCTTTTATTCTTTATCTTGCCTGATTGCTCTGGCGAGGACTTCCAACACTATGTTGAAAAGCAGAGGTGATAGGGGATAGCCCTGTCGTGTTCCTGAACATAGAGCAAAGGGCTTCAGTTTTTTACCATTAATTATGAGATTAGCTGAGTGTTTGTCATATATGGCCTTTATTATGTTAAGGTATTTTCCTTCTACACTTATTTTATTAAGTGTTTTAATCATAAATATTGTATCTTGTCAAAAGTTTTTTCTGCATCAATTGATATAATCAAATGATTTTTGTCCTTTATTTTATGTGATGTATCACATTGATAGATTTGCGTATGTTGAACCATCCTTGTGACCCTGGGATGAACCCCACTTGATCATGATGAATAATCTTTTTAATGTATTGTTGCATTCGATTTGCTAGAATTTTGTTTAGGATTTTTGTTTCAGTATTCATCAGAGATATTGGTCTGTAGTTTTCTTTTTTTGTGTTATCCTTACCAGGTTTTGGTTTCAGGGTAATGTTGGCCTCATAAAAAGAGTTAGGGGGTATTATCTCTCCTTCAATTTTTTGGAAGAGTTTGAGTAGGCCATGTATTAGATCCTCTTTGAAGGTTTGGTAAAATTCACTAGTGAAGCCATCTGGTCCCAGACTTTTGCTTTCGGGAAGGTTTTGAATGACTGATTCAATTTCCTTATTCTTGATTGGTCTATTTAGATTTTCCAGTTCTTCATGATTCAGCCTAGTAAGGCTATATGTTTCTCAGAACTTGCCCATTTCTTCAAGGTTATTGAATTTGGTGGCATATTGTCCTTCATGGTATTCTTGGATGATCCTTTGTATTTCTGTGGCATCCGTGATAACTTCCCCTCTTTCATTTCTGATTTTGTTTATTAGTGTCTTTTTTCTTTTTATCTTAGTGAGTCTAGGCAAGGGTTTGTCAATTTTATTAATCTTTTCAAAGAATTTAATTTGTCACATTAATTTTTTTCTATTGTATTTTTTTCTTTATTTCATTTAGTTCTGCTCTGATTTTTATTATTTGTTTTCTTCTGCTGACCTTGGGTTTCATTTGTTCTTCTTTTTCTAGTTCTTTAAGGTGTAATGTGAGGTTATTTATTTGGGATTTTTCTTTTTTCTTCAGATAGGCCTGTAATGGTATAAATTTCCCTCTTAAAACTGCTTTCACTGCATCCCAAAAATTTTGGTAGCATGTATTTTCATTGTCATTTGATTCTATGTATCTTTTGATCTCTCCTCTAATGTCTTCTTTGACCTGGTCGTTCTTTAAAATTATGTTGTTTAATCTCGACATACTTGTAGGTTTTCCTGCTTTCTTTTTGTAGTTGATATTCACTTTCAAAGCCTTATGATCAGAGACTATCCTTGGTATGATTTCAGTGTTCTTAAATTTGCTGAGGCTAGTTTTATGTTCCAATATATGTTCTATCCTTGAGAATGTTCTATGTACACTAGAAAAAAAATGTGTAGTCTGATGTTTTAGGATGAAGTGCTCTATAAATGTTAATTATGTCCATTTCATCTCATGTGTCATTTAGGGCTGCTATTTCTTTATTTATTTTCTGTTTGGATGATCTATCCATAGCTGTCAATGATGTATTTAGGTCCCCTACTGTAATTGTATTTTGGTCAATTTATGCTTTTAGTTCTGTTAGTAGTTGCTTGGTATAGTTCGGTCCTCCCTGATTGGGGGCATAAATATTGATGACTGTTATGTCTTTTTGTTGTATAGTCGCCTGTATCCTTATGAAATGTCCATCTTTGTCTCTTGTTACCTTTTTTTATCCTGAGGTCTGTTTTATCTGATATCAGTATGGCTACACCTGATTTTCTCTGGATATCATTTGTTTGGAGTGTCAATTTCCATGCTTTCACTTTGAGTCTATGTTTGTCCTTGTAGCTGAGATGTATCTCTAGGAGGCAGCATAGGGTTGGGGTTAGTTTTTTGATCCAATCTGCTACTCTGTGCCTTTTTATTGGTGAGTTCAGTCCATTTACATTTAGGGTGATTATTGATATGTGAGGATTTCCTGTCATTCTATCTTTAGTTTTCTGGTAAAACTGTGTCCCCATTGTTTTTTTGCCTTTTTGTTGCTGTCTATTATTTCTGTGTGGTGGTATTCTATGATTTTCTCCTCTGTTTGTTCTTTTATTACATTATATATTTCAGTTCTGGATTTTTTTTTTTTTTTTGAGTGGTTATCATTAAGTTTATGTAAAAGTAAGTTTGATATTTAGAGTATTCCATTTTCTTCTGCATGCTTCCTTTCTCCATTCCCGTATTCAGTTCAGGTCTTACTCTCCCTCCCTCCTTGTATGTTTTGGTTGCTACAGTTTATTCCTATTGATGCTGGTCAAATAGCATCCTTTAGTATTTCTTGCAGTGCAGATCATGTGTTAAAAAATTCCCTCAGTTTCTGTATGTCTGGAAAGATCTTTATTCCTCCTTCATATCTCAAGGATGTCTTTGCTGGATATATTATTCTTGGCTCATAATTTCTCTCTTTCAATTGTTTGAATATTTGATTCCATTGCCTCCTGGTTTGTAGAGTTTCTGCTGAAAAATCTGATGATATTCTAATGAGCTTTCCATTGTAAGTTACTGTCTTCTTTTCCCTGGCTGACTTGAGGATTCTTCCTTTGTTGTTGATTTTTGACAGATTCAATACAGGGTGCCTTGGAGAAGGCCTGTTGGGGTTGAGGTAATTAGGTGTTCTATTTACTTCTTGGATTTGAGGATCCAGTTCTTTCCACAAGTTTGGGAAGTTCTCATCGACTATTTGTTTGAATATACTCTATTCCCTTCTCTCTTTCTTCTCTTTCTGGTATGTCCATTATTCTTATATTGCTTTTTCTGATGGAGTCAGAAAGTTCTTGTAGAGTTCTTTCATTTCTTTTAAGTCTCAAGTCTCTTTCTTCTTCCATTCATGTCATTTCCAGATTTCTATTTTCAATGTCACTGATTCTTTCCTCCATCTGGTCAACTCTACTACCTAAGCTGACTATCTCATTCTACATTTCTTTTATTTAGTTCTTAATCTGCAGATATTCTATTTGGTTCTTTTTTAAAATTTCAATCTCTTTGGTAAAATGTTCATGTTGTTCTTTGACTGTGTTTCTGAGTTCATGAAACTGCCTTTCTGTGTTTTCTTGTATCTCGTTGAGTTTTTTCAGAACTGCAATCTTGAATTCTCTGTCATTTAAATCACATATTTCCATATCTTTAAGTTTATTTTCCGAAGACTTTTCATTTTCTTTCTGAGCTGTCTTGTTGCCTTGGTAATTCATGGCAATTAATGATTTATTATTTCTCTTCCTAGACATCTACAGGAGCAGGTTCCACAATAGTTTGATAGAAACAGGTCTTTGTTTTGTTTACCAGTAGGCTTTGGTAGAATATTTTATCTTCTCTCCGATTGCAGCCTTTTAGTCTCTCTCAAACTGTAGTGTTATGTGTTCTCTGCACTATTCCAGCTTCTCACACAGTGGTGGGATTCCCTGGAAGGCGGGTTTCTCCTCTGTGAACAGTTCACCTGGGTCATCGGGTGCCGCCTCCGTGTGGGGGTGCAGAGAGCTTCTGAAGCTCCAAAGCTTTTCCTGCACCAGATTCAGAGCCTGTGTGTTTCAGCAGCTCTGTTTACTCCTGCAGAGATTGCCCAGATAGGTAGGGACAGGGGTAGGGTGGGTTGTGAGAGGTGGCCCAGAGCAATGGCAGCAACCACCAGCACAGCCAGTATTGCTTCCACAGCTCCCTCCCTTTTGCCGGAACTAGTTAGGCTGCGAGTCCATGCCTGTGGACCACAGTTCTCAGAACTGCAAATATTCTGTTCTTTTGATCTGACACTGCTACTGTTCTGCTTCTAGCACTGGGCAGGTGGGGGCAGGACGAGCTCTGGGAGGGTAAGGAGGGGGAGGCTAGTCTGTGTGCCTAAGGCTTCAGTTCTCTGCTTGGCAGTGATGGTTTAAACCACCATTTTCAGCCTTCCTTCCTCAGTCTTTGCTCCGATGTCTCTGCCGTGAACGTTGGGTTCAGCCATGTTATATGCTGTCCCCTCAGCCATGTGGGCCATAAGTGGAGCCCTAGCAGTCCGAGTTCTTCCCTCTCCCACAGCTGTGGCTACTCCAGGATGCAGCGAGCTCGGAGCACTGAGCTAGGTCTGTGTTCTGTGTCTGCACGGCTCTGTCTCCATACTTCTCCATTCCCTCATCCCCCACTCATGCAATTTGCCCACCTTTAGGTGATTTCAGTAGTGTGCCTCTTAGTCTTGCCTGTGTGTTGCACAGGAAGTCCTTTGTGGAGTTATAGTTGTTCAATTTGTTGTAAATTGCAGGGGAAAGTTCAAGAGGCTCACCTCATGCTGCCATTTTTATGATGTCCACTTTTAGAATTATTTAAACTAGGTGATTTACATTTTTGTATGTGTATGGTGATGAATATTTCATTCATTTTCCTGGGAAATCAATGGGACTTTAACGTGACTGTGCTTTCACTTTGCTAAATTATCGTCCCTTACTTTTGTTAGTTTCCTCCTTCAGTTTTTCTGTTCTCTCTTACAAACTCTTGCTTGATGTTTTCAATCAGCTTTATTGAATTAAATTTTAATATAAATTGACGAATTTAAACTATACATTTGATTAAGGTTTGGCAAATTTACACAGTTGTGCAACCACCACCACATTCAAGATAGGGAACATGTCCATTACCTCAAAGTTGCCTCTTTGCCCTTTTGCAATAATTCCCTACCCCTTACGTCCAGCCCTTAGCACACTCTGTTCCAGTTCAGTCACTATAGATTTTCTTTTCTAGAATTTCATGTTAATGCAATTTTACATGATATAATTGTGAAGAACTTTCTAAGCAGTAATACAATGGTAGAAGCTGCTAAATTTTCTTGCCATGCACCCTAATTCAGCTGGTAAGGAGACAATGCCTTAATTGGATTTTAAAAGTTTATTACACACAGCACTGTAGGCTGTATAAGCTTCATGTCCTCATCCATTCACTTGCTCCCTCAAATTCCATGAGGTGGCGTGAAGGAGGATTGAAGAGGGTGCTGCTCACCAGTGAATGTTAACAATTGAGAAACTCTGCGTTTAGGATACCTCCGATTTCTTAAATAGGCTGTGAGCAAATGTACCAAAACTTTGCCCCAAGGGAGAGACAATATCATTTTTATACAGGTTAGGAAACAAATCTCTTCTCTGACCTGGACAAAGATACTGTGTCTTGCTTCTAAGGACTTTGAATAGCAAATATCGTTAAAAAGAGACTTCTCAACAAAATATATCACAAAATGTGTAGAAATGCCATAGGGAATCGTCTCCCAACACTATACTTTTGACGTCAGTTTATTTCACTTAGCATAATGCTCATGGGAGTCATCCGTGTTAATGTACATATCAATTTTCACCTTTTTATCCCTGGGCAGTGATCCAGTGTATGGATCTAACACAATGACTTGGAACATTTTAACAATTCACAAATATTTGGGTGGTCTCTAGTTTATAAAGGTCAAACAATTGTGGAAAGTTCTGTTGTTGTTTCTGCTTCTTGTAGGGAAGCAGAGCGAGTGCAGGCTCCCAGACTTCTGATCAACCCTTTTTGCTAGCCCTGTGAGTAGTGGTTCCAATAGCAGCAGCAGCCAAGTTTCTGAGCATGTCAGTAGATTCTTGGCTCCTGGATTATCACATATTTCCTCTTTCATGCTTCTCCAGCCCTCAGGTCCATAGCAGCTTCCTGCAGTTACTAACCTCTGGGAAACGTTACCTTGTTGTTGTTTTTTTTTTGTTGTTGTTTTTTTTTCCTTTCTTACATTAGCCTTTTCAACACTTCTATAATCATGTTCTTGCTTTAAAATCCCCTTTGCTTGAAATACTGATGCCAAGTGCAATGCTGGGATGAGAAGATGTAAGCAATGAGTCGGATGGTCGCAGTGGCGATGGAGAGACAAGCAGGTTTGCGCTATATTCTGCGCAAAGCCAAAACAAACTGCGGCTAGATTGGATGTAGGGACTGAGGGAAATACAAAAATCAAAGGTGATTCCTAATTTTGGTTAAAGTATTCGGTGTATATCCAGAGATAGGGAAAAAAATCAAAAGGAGCAAATTGGGCAAGAAATATAACTGCTGACATTGTATCTGTGAGCATTTAGATGTCAAAGAAGGCCTTGTAATAGTATACATATTCGTGGATAATATATACTTTTGTATATTGTTTTAATTTTACTTCATGGGTAGAGTAACACATATAGTATTATTCTGCAGATTGTTTTTCTAAACTTTTGTGTGTGTGTGTGTGTGTGTGTGTGTGTGTGTGTGTGTGTAGCTGATGCAATGGTAAGCACCCAGTAACTACTAGTTATCTTACAGCAAGACAACTGCAGAAAACAAAACAAAACAAAACAAAAAAACAAAACACTCTTCTTTAGTTTTAATGAGGCTTAAGGGAGGCCCAGTTGAATCAAAGTGTTATCTCACATTCAGCTGTGGAGTCCTAGAAGGTAAAACTGTGATAATCATCTTTGTATCTCTAGCACTTAATACAGTACCTGGCCTAGAATAAGCTCTTAGTAAATGTTTGCTGAATGAATAAATGAGTAAAATCCACTACATCAGGCAAATAGACATGCCTTTCTGTGTGACACACAAATGACAGCATTTTTTTAGAGCAAATTTGAGAAACAAAACTCCTTAGCACTGGAGTTGATATAGATGCTGTTACTTGATGTGGAACTTGGCACAAAAGGCAGATCTAAATGCCCCAATGTGAGAACTGCATGTTTGAGAAAAGAATGGAAGGCAAAGAAGAAAAAGATGATAAAGCCTTATAGAACGTTTCCTGAACAAGGCTCATTCTTGTTTGAGTGAAAAACACATTACATAAAGATAATTCATTAATGATACATAGTAATAACTAATTCATTTTGCATATTTAAAATAATATATATCTTAGGACAAAACACAGTATGGCAATGATTTTCACCTGTATTTAATGTTTTTTAAATGGGTGTTTTAAACATTACCATTTCACTGTACATACTCATTGCATTTAGAATTAGAACATATTTCTTAAAACATGCCTTCATTTCATAGTACTATGTTTGTAATTATGTGCAAATATTTAAGCAAGTGAAATATAAAATATTCACTCATATTCTTAATGCATGTGGTATCCCAGTAAAAATTTTGTCACTCCAAATCACAACATACTTTCCTAAATAAGCTGCATATTGAGTCATTTGAGTAATACATAAAAAGTTGTAAAATAAATTGAGATCACACTTAGCCTAAACATAGAACACACTAAATTCCTGATAGGTATCCATACATTATAGAAATTAGACATTCAACTCTATAATTTAAAAACTACAGACACATGCTTTTAAATCAATGTCATTAAAAATTAATCACAACAGAGACAATAACCATGAAAATATTTTTACAATAAAGATTTCCAAATCACAGATGATAATCAAATTATTTTGAACAATATTCGACACTATAACAATTCAGTGTGATTTAGTCATTGGGACACCCCATGAGAGATATTTGGTTTTAATCAAAGCAAATTTAATTGGTGAGATTGCCCTCCAAATTTTATCCCAAGTTAATTTATATATCTCCTGATCATCATCATAATTTATTTTATGGCTGTCTTTTTAATTTTTATACAACTGAGAAATTTTATTTATTATATAATTTTATATGACTAAATATTGCTACACTGCAGACATGATTTTAAAAATGCATGGTATATATTAACATCCCAAACATATACATGAAACTATTATTAAAATTATGTGTTGATTTTTGTAGATGTCTATAAAAACAAATAAGCCCTTCAAAATGACCTAGAAAACTATTTTTCTTTTTGGAATACAATTCTATTCATATTCTCCAAGTAGCAAGTGAGAATGCATGGGATGTATCTGCCATTAAACCTTTATGTGTGAAATATAAATACGAAATCACCTAACAGAGTCCTATTTCAGCTTCTGAATGGAATAATTTGTAACATCTTTGAAGTCCAATCATGTGGGCTACACTTAGCCACCTGGACATTTTCTTTCCTGCAGACAATTTGCAATGGTGTAGGAAAATATTTTGTTTGTTTATTTCTTGTTAAATAGATATGACAAAATTATCTTTATAGAGTGATAGCATTTTTTATTTTTTTTTTTTACTTTCAGAGTAAGGTAGTCCATTTGCAGCAGCTTGATATAAAGGTAAACAAATAATAATTATTAATATTAATGAAACACTATAGCACATACTGAAAGCATGATTCAACAATGACTAAGAATTTCAAAAGAGAAAACACTCCAAGTAGTGTCCATCTGCATTGTAACATATTGAATAAAGATTCTTGGAAGAAGTTGGAGAGTTATACTTACTGAGCAGTCTAGACAATTAAGTAATTACACAGTTTGATTGAAAAATATATGTGGTTCATTAAAATAGAGACTCTAGCTCTACTTTTCTAGCTCAGCTTCTATTCACATGCCAAATTTATACTTTAATTAGAACAAAAGACCGACATTAACTTCAATGCAACCTAATAATTCATAATAATGATTGTATATTAATCTCTTGAGCTTGCTGGAATATAGCACATGACATATGGCATAGTATAGGCACCTGTGTGGTCCTTTGAGGACTGAGGTGGTACATACTCATTAGCCCTTGGAAAATAAAATCTGTCTCCCTCTGAGAAAAGCTACTTCAGTGTTTATTGGCTTAAGACATCAAAGGAATTAGACAGAATACTGTTTGGCTCTGTCTACACTCATTAAAGCTTTGTCTAGATGTAGGCACTGTATCAACTGCTCCTGAGTTAATTCTTGACAGAATCCTGCTGAAGAGATTAGAGTAACCATGCATTTCTTTGGCTTCAATGATTGAATTTTGGCAAAAAACATAAAAATTACGATTTTGGTTAAAGAAAATGATATAACTATATACTTCAAACAGACAATAATCTAACCAGATACATTATTAAAATTTGAAGCAGCTTCTTTTTCTTGAATGCTATCTAAAAGTGCCTCAATTGAATCATTTGCTTTGTAAATTCAGATACAATCTGAATATGAGATTATAAGTGTCATTAAGAAGTAGGTCGCCTCACAACGAGCAAGATCTCTAGATTCTTGGCAGTCCCAAGTATGCTAAAGGTACCTCAGTGCACATCTTCGAAGGATAATGTAGGGTATTATGGAAATAAGACATTGTCTGATTTACAGATAAATGAATATTGAGACAAATAGATCTTAAAATTATTTTATCAGGGAAAAAAATAAAAGTAAATTTAAAAAGCTCAAGCTCATCGCTAAAGTACATCTAGTAAGAAAAAAAACAGAAAATTGAGTGGCCATGGTGATGACCAAAAGAGGTTAGATTTTAAAAAAATTATTTGCAACTGTTCTTTTAAATTCATGTCACTTGAAACTTTGAATTGCATAAAACAAACCGACTTAACTGAAAAATATTTGCACTTTAAATAGAGTGCTTAGAACTCTGTGAAGTTTTTAAAAAAATCTTTCAGCATAGCAGATTCTAATGAGGCTCTTTGAAGCTAGCAATTTAAACTCAAGGAAGAAATATAGATTCACTATTGCAGCTAGGCAGAATATTTCTCTCCAATATCACATTGCTTGTTTTTATCCACTGAGTGGCCTCTGTGTTCCTATGATGGAACTATTCTGTTGTTGATATATTTACTGGAATATGCGGACCCCTTTCCCTTCTGATAAACACATGGATTGGCAGTTTAAAATAATTCCTTCCTATTAAGAGACATAGATGGATCTTGAAAACATCATGCTAAACAAAATAAGTCAGAAAGAAAAAGTCGAGGACCATATGATTTCACTCACATGTGGGATGTAGAACTGAAAGCAACAAACAAACAAGACCACCAAAAACTCATAGACACAGACAACAGCTTAGTGGTTACCAGAGGCTCAGGAGGGAGGGAGGATGGTAGAAGAGCAAAAAGGGGGTCAAATATATGGTAATGGAAGGAGAACTGATAATGGGTGATGGACACACAATGCAATATACAAATGATGTATCATAGAATTGTACACTTGAAACCTATATAATTTTACTAACCAGTGTCACCCCATTAAATTTAATAAAAAAGAGAATGTGTGACTAAAACACATTTAAATAGCCTAGTAAATCAAATAGATGACAATATTCTACTCTCAGAGAAAACTTAATTTTTGTAGCAATTATACATTACACATACCACATGATGTCTCATGAGAACATTTTTGGCTATGTCTACCAATTTATTTATTATAGTTTTTCATTTGAGGCAAAGATGCTGATTCATCATTAGGCAGATGATAAATCACCATTTATTTTTGTACCATTTATCTTTCCAGTGGGGAAACCTACTGTATGCTCTCTGTATATATCTATTTAATTTAAAATGTGAATTAGCTATTCAGAGTTTTTGAGGCTGATATAAAACTGTGGTTGTCAATCCCAGCACATGCTTTTTTTTCAGTGAAATTACACAGGCATTTTGAGGAGGAAATTGTGTGACATGTAGCTTCTATTCTCTTTTTACTATTTTACATCTAGTTGCCATGATATTCTACAAAGGTGCATTTATTTTTAGTGCTCTTATAGATATCTTCCAATTTATGTACATATGTACACCATTGTTGGGGTAGGTCGGCTACCATCATAAGGAATGGTGCAATTTCTTTCTTCAAACTCCTTCATTAACCAGTGAAGTGGCAGACTACACTGTCCGATCAGTTATGCAGAAATATGTTAAATTGTCAACTCTATCAGTTTCTATAATTAAACAATTCTGATGTTTTCTGCAGCTCTCGTTGTGAAGTACATGGGACTTGATACCAGAGGGCCCGGCAGAGAAATATACTTCAGCCATTTTTATTAGCTGTGGAACTTTGGGTAAGTCACTTAACCAAGTTTCCTAATTTTTTAAAAATAGATTGTTGTGCTGTTTCAATCAGTAAAAACAAATATGTGCAAAAGTCTTGAACAATGCCTGACATGTTGTAGGCACAGATATTAGCTGTACCTGCATCCCCTTTTTTTTGAGAAATACAATGGTTATTCTCTTTCTCTCTCTTTTTAATGGTACTATTAATAGCAAAGCTTTATGTATCTCTTGTTACTGTGACTCTTCAATTTTTTTAAAATCTATATTGTCAACTGATGCTTTCTCAGGACCTAGGATTAATGTATGTTAGAAATTCTTAAATTTCAGTGTTCATAATGATCATCTGGGAAATCTTTCTGCAGATGAAGATTCTTAGGCCTTACTCCCCAAATCCACATTTGAGAAACATTGATTTAGATTGCTGATTTAATACTGCATTAAAATATGCTCTCATAAAAGCATTTAACTCAATGCTTTCCTTCCTGACTTCTGGTGTCATGTAGAAACTCTGCCCACTTCCCCCTGCCCCCAAGCACGCAGTTCTTTGCCTGGATTTCCTGGCACAGTTTTTATTGGTCAGGTACAGTCAGAGAATGAGCTAGTCCTTAATTAAAACAGTGATTCCAGCCCATACAGCATCTGATAGAATGGACGGTTGCATAAGATGCACTGGAAAAGATTATTTATAACCGTAGCATCTCAGGGAGAGAGCTGGATTTACTGCATGAGAAAGCAGTGAAGCTTAAATTCCAGTAGTGCTTTTGCTACTATGGTACTTAGATATGTGACAATAGCCAAGTTTCTTAATCACTTTGGCTTCAGTTCCTGCATCTGATGGGCTGATGATGTTTTCCCTGGTAGAAGGTAAGACCGGAATGTCTCTTGGGTTTCCTTTTGACTCCAGAATCTATGCTTTTTCACAAAGGACAGTATCCCATGTGTAACCTTCCTGAACCCAAGTTCCAGTGGTATGAATTTGCCACATTTTCTTGGCAGAGTAACCATTTATGAATTATGTCATGATATAATTCTACGTACCGTAGGAAGGATTATGAGAATTATCAGACACTCAGATAGCTCATCAACAATTGAAATCTACTACTAATTCACCAAAAAACACTTGTTATTAACTTGCATAGTATTTTATTTACTTGGATCTATTGGGTGGAAATTAATTATATAAATTTGGAGGAACCCTGAGGTATGAGACCATAGCAGTAATATTCCTAGTTAAGAGGTTTGTTGCAGTCAAAGATGTAGCACTGCATCTATAGAACTGGTGGACATTCGTTGCTTCACATAATCTCTTCAACAGACTAATAAAAACATGTTAATCCACAGTTAACTTCAGTTTTCAAATATCAAATACCATATAATTTAGAAGTGAAGAATACATAATACTGTGATTTTTAATTTGTGCATGTGGTAACTAGGTAACTAGGTAACTACGTACACAATCATTAAACAAAAATGTACAAACAAAAATATTTTGTGTTTTCAAAGCTCTTATAGACAAAGGGAGTGAATTTACCTAGGATTTTGTTCTAAACTGTCAAACTGATAATTATTTATCTTTGCTTTAACTTCAAGTCCAAGTGAAAAACTGGAATTAACACATTAAAGCTTCATTAAATATTTAAGATCCTTTGGTAAAAGGTAGTCTATTCTTTGGCCAATACATGTCTGTATGTGTACTCCCACCTCTTTTCTGTTGTTGGTTTTTATGGAGCAAGAAGGGGCACTAAAGCTGAGGTATGCAGGAGCCTCGTCCTCTTAGCTCTTTTCTGCAGGCACTCCTCAACATGGCAAATGCTTTCAAACAAACAACTATATTGAAATAAAAAAAAAAGAAGAAGAGGAAGAAGAAAAAGAATAAAGAAGAAAAAGTAAGGTAGTTTCATTTCCCATGAAAAATATGTGCACACAAGCAATTCAGATGAAAATGGATTTCTGCTTGAATTATCTAGCTAATTTCCTCAATTCTCTTCTTTGCTTTGAGCATATAAACATTACTTATGGTAAACACATCTGACCCTTATAAATCGATTAGTCAATACTGATTCATTTCTTCCCCTCAACTTTAGGTTTCCTTTAAACCAAGATTAGGCTTATACTCATCCATGATGAAAAGCAAAGACTAAGATATACAAGAAACTGTCAGTACGTTGCTCTGGAGGTGTACAACAGGAAAACATGTTTGAACGTTGTATTAAGTAGAGGGGGAGAAAAAAATCACGTGAAATAGTCTGAAGATATATTTCCTAAGGGGATTTGCTTTATCCAATATTAGAAGAAAAAATACCAAATCAATTTCTAAGGGCAAGCTAAAAGTTTAAACTGTCACCTAACAGAATTCTAGGGTTTCCGGGAATAATAAATGCCAGAGCCATTCAAGGACGATGTCAGTGTGAAAAGTTTCATTTTCCTCATGAGAAAAGAATTGAAGTGTGGGAAAGACATGTTCTTATATTAACACTATCTTATCTGCATAAAATTTGGAACCTGAATATCATGTACGTTTTCATCTTAGTCACAATTAAGGATAAAGAAGGAAAAAATATCAAAAGTTTCCCCATAGAATTAAGAAGCTTTTTTTCATTGACTAAAACAACTATTTCTTTCATAAGCCTTTTTGTCAGTGGCAGAAGTGGCAATTTAATGCTTTTTAAGACATTTGGGATTTTCAAAGAAAAATCTTTGCTACTTTCCTGCGGAAATTATATGCCTTACAGAAAAGAGTTTCTGTGAAAAGTGCCTCACAGAAAAGAGTTTCCGAAAAGATACAAGAAGGAAAAGCAATGTGAGATGCTTTAATTTTAGGGTAGCTCTGTTTCAGTGCTTCCAAAAGAAACAACACAAGAAGAAATAAGAAATATTTTCTCCCTCATTGAACATATATCACTTCAGAAACTTTTACAAAATCAACTGAGGCAAATTAGAGGTTTCAAAGCAAGTCACCTTTTAAGCTGTTAGGAAAAAAAAAAAAAAAATTGCATTTAAATTGCTCTATACAGCTACCTTGAGATTTTCCCCTGGAATGTTTATGGCTCTTTTTTCATTAATACTTAAAAAAAAATATGATTTCATAACCAGTGTATTACTACATCTAGTTGTGTTACGAACAGGCACTTCATTTCATAAAATAGAAACATTCAAAGTGGTTTTGGTCAACCAATCATTCAGTCAGAATACTTGAATTCTTCATATTGAATACTTAATAGTGAAGTTAATCTGAAACCATATCAACTCTCCATTTCTATTACAGAAACTCGGTCATTAATAGCTCTAACATAGGGAACAACTTCTGTTCCTACTTATTTTATCCATAGGAGCAAAAATTGTCCAAAACTTCTTGAAACTTTTCCCCCCAAATATTTTATATATATAAAAATACAGCAGATTTATTTTTAATAGATAAATCATAAGCATTATTTCAATAACTTGCTTTTGCATATTCAGAAATGCAGATATAAGAAAATATTAAATGTGCAAAATGCTCTGTTTATATGTCCGTTAAAAAATACAATGTGATATAATAGCTTTAGATTGGTATAAAAAGCCATTTGGGGGAAAACGTCTTCAATGTCTGAAAATCTGGTCAGATTAGAGCTTTTGCTTGAGGAATTGTAAACAAACTTTTTAAAATGCCGAGAGTTTTCTCAGTTCTTTCCAAGCAAGACACTCTCGAACACATCAAGTCCTGCTTTGAAGTAAACCTGAGCTGAATTAATGCTGTGCAACACCTCTGACATGGCTTCTTGAAGGGTCTCATTTGATGCAAGTGACTTGCAGTGCTCCCAAGCCTCCAGGAGTATTGAAAACTGGCTTGTCTTCTCATCCAGATGGTATAGGATGTTTCTAAAAAGAAATATGAAATGTGTAAATGGTTGATGCACAATGCCATTTTCATATTGAACATTGTCATGAATATTTCCAGTGATGTTTGCAATAGAAGTTATAAAATTATATCATTTTTAGTTATAAAATTATATCATTTCTCAACCTCTAATGAATTAATGAATAAAGACATTGATGATCAAAAGTTTCCCATAGTGATGAGAAAGATAAGCAGACATTATGTGCATCCTAACTACTTTAGCAAAAAATAGGTTTGTTAAAAAAAAAAAAAAAAATTAAATCTGAATCTAATGAAGCTTCTAAATCTAATTGCTAATAAATACAAGAGACAGAGAAATATGTAAATGATACCAGGGTGTATCATCCACAAAATACAGACTGTGGGAAATGCTATAGGACACCTGATCCAGTTTATTCAACAAATATGCATATATTACAATAAACACAAACAAACAGACAAACAAACAAACAAAAAAACAGGTGAAGGAGGAACATCTACACCAGGATTGCTTATCCTTATGCTATTGACATTTGGGGTTGGATAATTCTTTGTTGTGGCAGCTGTCCTGTGCATTGTAGGATATTTTAGCAGTATCTCTGGCCTCTACCCACTAGATACCAGTAGCACCACTCCTTTAATTGACTCAGTCACTTTGGGCTTCTATAACAGAATACCGTACACTGGGTGGCTTAAACAACAAATATTTATTTTTCACAGCTCAAAATGTTAGAAACTTGAGATCAGGGTACCACCACAATCCTGATCACCAGGGTTCTTGGTGAGAGGATTCTTCCTCATCATTGTCTCCTATGGCATTTCTTGGTGGAGAGAGAGAGAGAGAGAGAGAGAGAGAGATCCTGTCTTTTCTCTATTTCTAAGGGTATTACCCATCATGAGGGTCCCTTACACATTACCTAATCTAACCTAATTACCTTCCAAAGGCCCCAACTCCAAATACCATCACATTGGGGTTACGGTTTTATCATATGTACTTTGGGAGAATACAAACATTTAGGTGCATCACAGTTATAAAAACCATACACGTCTCCAGACTGCTAAAATTGTCCGTTACAGGGCAAAATTGCCCTCAATTAAGAACTATGGCTGTAGACTAAATGAAACATAACAACCAATCACAAAATATAGGTTCTACTAGGCCTTCAAACAAACTCTAAAAAATGAGAAATTGTGTAAAATTGAATACTAATTGAAGATCTGTTAATATTATAAATTGTGTTTTAGGTGTGATAATCGTATCAGTATATTTTCAAAAAGTGTCTTTACTTTCTAGAAATACATACAGTAATATTTGTAAATGAAAGGTTATCGTCAGGGATTTGCTTCAAAATATTTGGGAGGAAAAGGAGAGTGGAGCAATGGACAGAATAGTGGAACAAGATTAATCATTAGCTAATAATTATTAAAATTGAATAATGGGACTCATTATACTATTCTCTATTTTTTGTATATATTTGATATTTAGAATATAATCTTCTCATAAGTGTGGCGTGTATAATAAGATGATGTCCTGAAATTTATCCAAATTTCTAAGAAAGAGGAATTTGGCTTTGGACAAGTCTAATGAGGTTACTTTTATTCACTGATAGATAGAAAGAGGTGCATTTTCACAGAAACATATGGATTATTTCATTATTTGACTTATTCCCAACCCAAATTAGCTGAAATAGCTGAGATTCCATCACCTACTAAAAGAGGCAGATATGTACATAATTAAAATACAGTCATCTAATTGTCATATTAGAAATGTAAGTTCTCATGATAACAAATAAGGATTTGCTACTGGGAAAGTTCAGAAAAAAGTTCATAATGGAGAATATTTGAATTTCATCTTGAAAGATGATGAGAATTAAAATTTATACATGTTGGGGTGGCCGGTTAGCTCACTTGGTTAGAGTGTGGTGCTTATAACACCAAGGTTGCCAGTTCCATCCCTGCGTGGGCCACTGTGATCTGTGCCCTCCTTAAAACAAACAAACAAACAAACAAACAAACAAACAAACAAAAAAGTTACAAATGTTTGGGAAAGGAAAGAAGGTAGAAAGTAGTGACAGCATCCCATGTAGGAAGAATAGTATACGTGAAGGTCTGGATTTATGAAACAACTTGGTGTTCTCAGTGGATCAGTGTCAGTGTGTCTTCATGACCAGAGTGCAAGGCAAGAGTGGTCAGCTATAGAAAACCCGGGAGAGCAATCCATGCCGTATCACACAGGGCCTTCCATACAAAGCTAGGGAGATCACACTTTTTCTTATGGACAATCTGAAACCAGAGAAAGGTTTTAAACAAAAGAGAAAGAGTATAGATTTTATTTTGGAGTAATTGATTGGTTATAATATACAGCATGGAGAATGACTTAGTCCAGATGAAAGGTCACAAAGATGTGAGTTACACAGTGACAGTTAAGTTTGAGAAGATGGAGTAAGGGCCACAATATAAGATTTCATTTGTTTATACTTTTCCCCAGCATTAACCTCAGTTTTATATGGAGTTCTAGATCATCGTTTTCTATCTCATCAAGGCTCCTCTACCTCAGGATCTCCACTGAAACTTACCTAATGACACATGCCAGAACCCTGTAAGTCATCTCTTTTCCTTACATACCCAGCTGATTTCTGATGAAATTCACTTCATCTTTTCAGTGTCTTTTCTTCTGTGTTGTGTGACCTTAATCCCTATAACTTCAAGGATATGCTATGATATTCTTGTATAATATAAGGCAGGGTTGAGAAATAGGTTACTTTTCTTATCAGGTCTAATTCAGTTTTCTGAACAGAGGAGGACTTCAATCATGGTGATTTAATGTACTTAAATGTCTGTGAGGCTTAGTTCAGTGATGGGAACTTAGTAGACACTTGATTATTCCAGTGTAGTTACATAATTTCAGGTTATTTTGCATTATAAGCAATAGCTAATTTAAGAACAACAGACATGTCTTAAAACAAATCAGTTGACGAGTACATGGTGGGTGTCAGTGGGGTAGAAGATCCTTAAAGTCAGAGGTGATTTGAATGATTTTTTTCTCCCCCAAAACAGTTTATTTTAAAAGGGAACTATCTCCAATATTCCAATATCATAGATTTTTGTGCCTATGAGTAAACTTGGCATTGCATGAATTAAATAGAGCACTGCAAGAAAGATAATCTCTAGATTGCAAATATTCTTGAATTCAACTATATACTTTATATTAAGAAACATATATGCCCTGGGTATGGGAGGGGGAAAAAATCCTCCAAATGAAGTGGTGCGTGGGTCATAAGCAATGTTCTGGCCAAGGGCTGTATTCTGAGAAAAAATTCAATCTACTTCCAGAAGTAGAACACTCTTTAAAATAGAGACTTCCCTTCCGCTATTCCCACATTATTCATAAAATTAAAGAGATCTTCAGAAGCGACTCAAGCATGCTAACATAATCAAATAAGCAATTCTATATCTATGTACATATACATATGTATATATGTATTTTATGGGTAAAAGTTGCTTTGATTATATCAAAGTGACTTAAAATGGTACGAATTAGCAAAATAAGTAATGGAATTTTCTCTAAATGTTAGTTTTATATCATTAAAAGGGAAAATACGAAAGAAACCAAATAATACAGGGAGAGCTTGATACAACCATAGAATTTTCCCAAATGGAGATGAAGCTGCCTCAAATAGTTGCATGTATCCTCTCCTGCATGAACATACCTACACCAAAAGTTACTTTTGCCATGTTAACATCATCTTTCTCAATTGTCTTAAAAAAATAATAATAAGGGAGTGGGTTTTTAGTGTCAGGATACAGATCAAATATGTTTAAACTCATAGTGAATCATTTAAAGAAATATATGTAATAATGGGAAAAATGGTTTAGTAATTAAAGTACTTCGCAGATAAAAAATGTTTAAAATATAAATTTCATTATTCAATCTTTAAAAAAAACTTTTAGACAAATGATTTACCAATAAGAATAACTAAATTAGTACAGTAACTATATTAAATCATCTTTAATGATATTTATAACTTTGAATTCTCTCCCTCCACTTGCTCTGTTTCACATCTAGCTATAAGTCATTTCATGGCACATATATTTCCAGAATTTAAGAGTGCAATACACATTTTCAAAAGCTATACCACATACTTCCATTCCCTGAGGGAATATTGCTCAGCATGCTGACAAACAAAAATATAATCTTTGTTATCCAGAATTTCCCCTTAAATGAATTGTAATAGTGCAATTAATATATTATGGGGTGCATGTTTAATGATTTTCAGGCTGTTATAGTGACTTTTCTACACTTTCAAAACCCACTGGCATGAAATACATTCCCATCTAACATTCTATGATTATTAAATGTTAAATGTTATTAATATTATTAATATTCTATTTAATGATCAGATTATATTAATAAAACATGCTCATAAAGGTTACAGGATTAATCCTTCAATGATAATTCATTTAAGCATGAGCCCAGTCTCTACTATATGCATGTACAATTTCAACCATAACTACTATAAAATATCTAGAAGAGAGATAAAATGAAAGAATAAAAATACATCTTAAAAAAAATGTTTAGTTATAAAGAACAAGAAGTACGATTACTACTTTTTTTTTTAAACTGGAAAGCAATACATAATTTCTTAAAGACCAATGAAATGGAGTCTGTAGTGTGACAATATTTGCTTTTTCTAACTAGTAAGAAACACAGTAACATACTTTTAAAATGACTGTAAACAAACCATGTGAATAGAAATGAATCCCTTTTTGGTTTGTGAAATTCTACAAGGAGCTAAACACATTTTCCATATGCTACATGATTCAAGTAGTAGGCTGTGGCAAGCTATTATGTAAGATAAACACTCATATCCATTTCTACCCAAATTGGATACAAATCAGAATAAAACCACAGATACTAAGATTCTAGTTGAAAATAAGCAACCAGAATTTTTCATCATAATTTAAGAGAAAAACCTTCATTTTGGGTAGCTGCTGATATAACTTAAGTTAGTTGATCTTTAAATATAATAGAAGCTTCTCACCTTGATAGATTTCTTTACCTTAAAACAAATTGAATACAACAAAAATATTTTCTTTACATTTTCATGAGAAGGATAATTTCTTCTATTGATTTTCAGACGTTGCTCATCTTTTCCTATTTTTCTTTTGTGTACTGAAAACCATTTAGTTCCCTGCTTACATAAAATACATTCCTGTATTTGGAGCCCTTTTCCATATTGTTTTAATATTGAACAGAAGAAAAAAAAGACAAAAACCAGCCATGCTTTTATGTTTCATCACACATATTTCCATATATTACTTAGTTCTGAGAACTTGCTTACATATTCAATCATTAACCCTAAGTAGTCCAGAATCATTACGAGGAAGCAAAACTACTATTGTACCATTTTTTTGACATACAAATACTTTGTCTTTTAAAATATTTCAGTTAGATCAATGCTTCTGATGGAAGTTTCTAAGCCCCAAATATTTGTATTCCTACGTAATGTCACCAAAATTGAACCTCATTTAAATGGAGGTAAGATTTCTAAAATATGTACTATATCAGAGGACCAAATGTGTCTCTGCTTCTCAGTTATGCACCCATATTTTTCAGATTAGGGAAGACTGGGAATGAACCACTAGGTAGTCAAAAAGCACATTTCTGGTAGAAAAAAAAGTAGGTGGAAAGAAACTGAGAAAATACATTGAAGAGTTTCCAAATCAAGGGTCTTTTTCAACCACAATGAATTATCCCTTAGTGAACCACTCCTAGTCTTACACACAACTGCCTTAGTCTAATTCAGAAAAATTTCCTTGCAGAAAGAATGGACTGTGTTATCAATTCAATAAATCATCATTTTATTTGCATATACACAACATGTACCTCAGTATGGCATGTAGAGACATCAGACCTAATTAAAATAGTATTTAATAGAAATCATTTTAGTAGTTATCATGTTTAAAATAACATTAATTCCACCCTCATGCCTATCTTCCCTCATCTGTAACCATTTGGATCTTATAAATGTAATTCATACAGTCATCTTGACCCACACAAAACACAGAGACTACTAGAAGGAAAATGTAATACATTATTGATGACACTAATGAAATTACAACACACATCACTCATTTTAATGGGTCTATTTCAATGACACATCATGGTGACCAGGAAAGAGCAGCACCAAATTCAGAAACCTAATTAATAACTCCCGGCAGCATCAGTGAAGGAGATGAAGCGTCTCTACTCAACTGACAAATCTTTCCCACTCAGCTAATGCAAAGGAATACTGAAGAAAATGTATTTTGAAACAAAGGTATCTAAAGTCTTCATGAGTCATTTCCTTGTGTGTGAATTAGCACATTAATGATGGGAATGATGACTCTCTTTTAAGTGTTTCTCTTATATTCATAAATGGGCATAGGATGACACTCATTCTAAACTTGAATTAACATTCGTTATACCCCATGTTGAGAAACTCCAAAGTGCAACCACACTAAATAAGGGCATGTCTTTCAAAATTGACTGGATATACATGCTGAATGCAGAGAAAAAAGGCCAGCTCAGTTTCTTACAATCACTGCTAACTCTTTTCGGGGATTACCTAAATGTACCCCATAGTTAAATTGGATTATTTATATCAACATTAGAAAATATTATTTGATACTTTCTCCATGAGAATTCACAAAATATGTAGCTGTACTATGTCTAGTACACATTTTCAGCTAAATTTGAGTTTGGTCTATACTAGCAAAAGCAAAATGAGAATTAAGACCATTGTTGATATTGTCAAGCCATAAACTCACTCTGCAGACAACTCTGAGGCAAAAAGACATGCGTGGTAGATTGTTTGCAAAAATGGCTACAATGTTCTCCTTATATGCAGACCAATTCAAAATATGACTCTACAGCTCTTTCTATAAAGAGATGGAATTTATTTCCTGACCTCTTGAATCTGGTTTGGCCTTAATATTTGCTTCGACCAATAGCATGTGGCATACTTGTATGTGTTGAGCCTATGCCTTAGAAGGTCTTGGCATGTTTCCTCCCATTCTGTGGAATCTTGCCAAGCCACCACGTGAGCAGTCCTGTATTAGTCTGTTAGAGAAAGAGAGAACACAAGGAGCAGGGAGGAGCTATTCAGCTGAGGCCTTCTTATCCTAGAGCCCCAAGCCAAGTTGTCAGGAGAAGCATTGGGTTGCAGACATAAACACAGTCAAGAGATATCTAGCCTGAAGTAGACCAGAAGAATCACCAACTGAGTGCAGCCTAAATGGCCATATTAAAGAATTACGAACAAACTATATAGTTGCTTTAAGCCACTAAATTCCGGGATGATTTTCAATGAAAGAACAATTGATATAATTTGGTAGTGTTTTTCTTTCCTGTGGCAAAGAAAAGACTTAGGTTGCTATAGGCATCAGTTATCTCTTTCTATTAATATCATTGGTACAGTGCAATGCATGATGTGGGTGTGACAGTTCTTTAAAAGACTGGATAAATTCAGAATACACTTTTGGAAAATTGTGCCAAATATTTCTCATGAAGTATGCATTACAAAGTTAGGATATTTACATTGATTCATTAGAAGTTGAAAAATGTGTTTGTAATGGTAGGTGGGATTTTACCACTAAACAGAAAAATAAGTTAATGATCACAGCATCATATTTTTTTTTTCAATATGGATCATCTTACTGAGTTACAGCCCAAGAAAGGGATAAAATGATTGATTCTGCCTGTTCCTATTATGAGTACGTATGAAATGAAACAGACAAGAGCAGACAGAGTAAACAACTGTACTGTATACAGTTAATGGCTCAAACTTCTCAGTCCATCCAACTACATTTTTCCTCAAGGGAAGTTTACTGAGAAAGAGAATATCTCTTAAGATATTCAAGGCAGACTCCTCTTGAAATCACAATACTTGATGGTTTATAAACAAAGAAAACAGTTCCACTTCTACTCTCACAACTTTCCATTAAATCAAAAAGGGACACATAAATCAGACAAAATAAAATAAACAAACAAACAAACAAACAATCTTTAGCACCTTCCAGAATTTGGATAAGATGGTGATACAGTTGATAATTTTTTATTCACACTCATGTAATTGTTTTTTTGTTTTATTTCAATTTCATCATTGCTGTTTTCTTTTATCTTACCTCTAACTATATGCATGACCTAAATCTCAATATTTAGATCACTTTTTTTCTTAGCTTATTTGAAACTCATTTTCTTTTGGCATTTCAGATTCTACTCAGCAGCAGGTAGGATCTGTCACCTTCCAAGGACAACTTTATTTGAATACTCTATAGGCACTTAGCAATTAACACAATTTATTTTCATTTTCATCTGTATCCCAAATATTTGCATTATTCTGTCCTTACCTCATTACCTTTATTAAACAGCAGTGGGAAGTTCACAATACCAAACAAAATTCAGCTTTTTTAAAAAAATTATTTTTTAAATCTATTTAAATTTATTTTCTGATCCCACTAATGAAAAGGATGTGAGCTATTTGTTTTGAAAATACAAAGGCAAAAGTTTACAACCTAGTCTGTGTCTATTTCAACAAAATGAGTAAGTAAGCCTATTGACCTTTTTTGCTTTATTCTACTCAACTACCCTTATTAAACATCTAATATAAGTAAGTCATTCTGTTAGGTGTTCCTGGGATAGAAAACTTTACAGTCTATGTTGAAAGACAAATACATAATGAATATATTAAAATAACATATAATGCATTTAGGGTATTACATGGTATAAAATTATTTAATTTTATATTTTACAAAACTTTTCACTTTATTCTATTCTATGTATATATTAGAAAACACTGCTTAGTAATAAGTGTTTTTGTGTATCTTGTCTCTCTAACTATATCATTTACCCTATATGCATTTGGTGTAATATTCTGTAAATATTCTATGCCATGTTTACCATATGCCTTATGGTTTGTGGGTAAAGCTCCAGGAGTAGATCCTAAAGATATCAATTTAACTTCACTCATCTGATTCCAATTGACATAATGTTAATTTTGATAACACAGTCCCAATTAAGTCAGAATAATTATTAAACCAAATTGATTATTTCTGCAATGGGCATATGACCAAATCTTGGAAACAAAATTTAAGGGAGATTTTCTGCAGGATTCTAAAAGCAGTAGTTTCTTGTTTTTCTGAGACTACCATTGAAAGCTAATCATTTTTCTCCTTTTGAATAGTGTGGGTCACGGACATCAAATCTATAAATGCAATATCCATTTTTTCCAATAGGAAAAAAATCAGCCTTGATATGACACCAAGGAAGGCCGAAGAGAAAGACAGAAAGAAACTTGTTTGGTCATATGATAGAGATGGTAAATCAAACCAATCTAAACTCTGCTCTTCCTCTTGACTTTCAGTTATGTGAGTTAAGCTACTTTACTCTTTAAGCCAGTTTAAGTAGGGTATTATTATACTTTCAATCAAATATATCCACATATAATAACTATATAATCAAGTGATTATATAGTTATTAATTATATAGTTATTAACTAATATATTTGATTATATATTGATTATATAGCTATTAACTGTATAGTTATTAACTACACATATATTTTCCTTAATAACTATAGATTTTTCTTTTGACCAGAAAAATTTAGATAATACACTTAGCTGACATTTCAAAATGACTACCTTGAGGTAATAACTGTATGATTTCTCTTGAATAGCAAGTATATTATTCAAGATGATTTTAAAACTTCAAAATCAACAGAATGTTATATTTGTTTAATTTTACCTAGAATGAAAAATAAGTACAAAGTAGAATGATTGATCTATTGAAACTATGAACATTGATCACAAAGGATAAAGGTATTTAATAAAAAAATGTTTAAAGGTAAAATTACTCTCAAAAAACTAGAAAGATTACCTTTCACATTTTACAGAATTGTTACACATGTTAACTTACTAAATATTCACTTTTAAAATGTGACAAAAATAATGTTTTAAAGACACTATGTGATGCTCCTCTTTAGCTCAGTAAATTTTCTCACAATTTATTTGAGTATTACTATCTGTAACTATTTTTGCTACATAAGGAAATAAAATATTGTAGTTACACCTGTAAACAAATGGATACATATACAATTAACTAAGCAGATTAAAAGGAACAACTAAAATCATGTGAGTTTAGAAGTCCTATTAATTTTTTTCAAAATGTAAGTACTGGGTAGGCAAATTTCTTTTGGTTATGTTGAAGTTTATGGTAAAAAAAAATGCAGAACAAGCATTTGACAAAAATAATATCCATTTGTGATTAAAAACAAACAAACAAACAAAACAAAACAAAACTCAACAAAATGGGGATAGAGGGAATAGACAGATGTACCTCCTCAACATAATAAAGGCCACACATGAAAACCCCACAATAAACATCATATTCAATGGTGAAAAACTGAAAGCTTTTTCTCTAAGTTCATGATCAAAACAAGGCGTTGACTCTTGCCACTTTAGTTCAACATGGTATTGGAAGTCTTAGCCATAGCAATTAGGTAAGAAAAATAAATAAAACGCATTCTAATTAGAAAGGAAGAAGTAAAATGGCCACTGTTTGCAGATGACATGATACTACCTATACAAAACACTAAAGACTCCATCAAAACACTGTTAGAGCAAATAAATTCAGTAAAGTTTCAGGGTACAATATCAATACATAAAAATCTGCTGGGTGTCTTTATGTTAATAATGAACTATCAGAAAGAGAAATTAAAACAATCTTATGTACAATTGCATCAAAAAGGAATAAAATACCTAGGAATAAATTTAACCAAAGAAGTAAAAGACAGACAGATAGGTAGATAGATAGATAGATAGATAGATAGAAAGATAGATATAGATATAGATATATATATAAAACTATACTAAAACTATAATACACTAATTAAAAAATTGAAGAACCAGCAATAAATGGAAAGAAATTCCATGCTCATGAATTGAAAGAATTAATACAGTTAAAATGTCCATATTACACAAGCAATATACAGATTCAATATGATCCCTATCAAAATTCTCAATGGTATTTTTACAGAAGTGAAACAAAAAATCCTAAAACTTGTATGGAACCACAAAATACCCCAAATAGTGAAAGCAATCTTGAGAAACAAAAAAACAAAAAACAAAGCTGGAAAAGCATCACATTCTCTGATTTCAGACTATACTACAATACTACAGTAATTAAAACAGTATGGTGTTGGCATAAAAACTGGCACATAGATCAATGGAACAGAAGAGCGGTCCCAGAAAAAAAAAAAAATCACATATGGTCAATTAATTTATGACAAAGGAGCCAAGAAATACACTGGGGAAAGAACAGTCTCTTCGATAAATGGTGCTGGGGAAATTGGACAGCCTCATGGAAAAAAATGAAACTGGACCACTATTTTACAACAAACACAAAAATGAACTCAAAATGGATTAAATAATTGAACAAATACCTGAAACCATATTTTATGAAGAAAAATAACATAGGTGACAAGCTCCTTAACATAGATCTTGGAAATGATTTTTAAAATCTGACACTAAAAGCAAAAGCAACAAAAGCACTACTCCAAACTAAAAACCTTCTGCAAAACAAAGGAAACCATCAACAAGATAAAAAGGCAAAATATTGAATGGGATAAAATAATTGCAAACCATGCATCTGATGCAGGGCTACTATCCAAAATACATAAAGAACTCATAAAATTCAAGAGCAAAAAACCCCCACAAATTATTAAAAATTAGCAGAAGATCTAAATATACAGATGGTGAACAGGTACCTGAAATGATGATTAACATCATTAATCATCTGAGAAATGCTAATCAAAGTCATGAGCTATCACTTCACACCTGTTATACTGGCTATTATAAAAGAGACAAGAAATAACAAGTGTTGGTGAGGATGTGGAGAGAAGGAAAACCTTGTGCACTGTTGTGGGGATGTATATTGGTGTAACCACTATGGTAAACAGTATGAAGTTTCCTCAAAAACTTAAATGTAGAACTCTCATATGATCTAGCAATTCCACTTATGCGTATTTATCTAAATAAAACAAAAAACACTAAATAGAAAAGATATATTCACCCTCATGTTCATTGAACATTACTTACAATAGCCAAAACATGGAAGAAACCTAAATCTCTACTGATGGATAATTATAGTGTGCATGCATACCATATATATATATATATATATATATATATATATATATATATATATTCATATATGATGTTATTAAGCCATGGGAAATAATGAAATCTTGCCCTTTGTGACAACATGGATGGAGCTCAAGGGTATTATGCTATGTGAAATGTCAGATAGAAAAAGACAAATAATGTATGATCTTATATGTGGAATCTAAAAAATAATGATAAAAAAAAAACAAAAATATTAGCTCCTAGACACAGAGAACAGATTGGTAATTGCAAGAGTGGAGAAGGTGGAGTGAGAGAAACAGGTTAACATTTTTATTTTGTTTCTTTATTTAGTTTAAATAAATTGAATACATTTTTTAAGTCCAGAGTCCAGATTGCAAGTACATAGTGGAAATGTAAATTCTTTGCTTTAGGAATTCTAAAAGAAGATACATTCACTTGCACTCTCAGCCATGGGTGACAGTGTTGAAGGGGGTCACATTTACCCAATTCAAAATAGGTGTGATTTGCTTAACCTAACCATATTTAACTTAAGAAAAAAAACACAAAAAACTTACTCTAAGCATGTACACTGAATGATTTCATTTATAAGAGGAATCTAAACAACAACAACAACAACAACAACAACAACAAAACAAAACCCAAACGCAGACACAGAGAACAAATCGGTTATTTGATAGAAATAGAAGCAAGAACATTATAACAGCTATGCTAATCTCACCATATTCAGAAAATCTAGGAAGAAATTTGAAGTAGAAGTCCATAGCAACCAAGGAAAAGTAATTACTTTGAGAGCTCATTCATGAAGTATTTATTAAGTATCAAATACTATGTGGGATACAGAAGAATGAGAAAAAGAGTCTCAGTTCCAAAGAGGCTTTTGAGTTTTCATTAAATGGAAAGAGTGGATAGTTTCAGAGCTATTGTTTTCTGCATATGTGGCTAACATATTTAAAATTAAACAAAACCTTGAACTTAAAGAATTCTACCGGTTTTTCTTACACCGACTTCAAAATAGAAAATAAATTTCAAATAATTTTGTTTTATTTTCCCTCCCTCAGTAAGAGACAATTTACAGATGGTGGAGATTGCTTGTCTAAAATGTGAAGATACTGAAAAGTGATAGACTGGTAAAGATTTGAATGCACGTCATAGCTTATTATGCAATTTCTATTATTTTATTTTACACAATCACGTTAGAGAATTTTTCACTTTTATATAATTATGTGAGTAAGATGTAAACATTGTTTTCAAAAACATCTTTATAACACTAGCAATAATTACTACTATTAATGGCTATAAACTTAAAATTAAATTATAATGTATATTTACTTTTTCCATTATTTTAGAAACACTCGTGAATATCAAATTAAAACCAAATGCAAATAGTTTATACATACATATATATGTGTGTATATATTTCTACTAATTTGAGAAATAACTGGAATGTAGGAGGATGTTAATTTCAAACAAGCACATAATCGATTTTATTTAGGTTTTTTTTTTTTAATTTTTAACTAAATTTTTAGGTATTTCCCCCTTTAAAATTGGCATTGACTATAAAATTCAAATTACTTATTTCAAAGGAAAGAAAAAAAATCAGAAAAAAGTATGCTGGAACTTGCAGTCAGTGATTAGCTTCAACACTAACGTCTCATGTATCTATAAACAATAATGAATATTATTGAACACTTGAACCCCAAACCAAGTAAATTCATGGAAAGGAAAGAGCAAAAATAATATTTTAATCCTTAAAGTAAACCAAATAATTGTGCTATAGATACATTATCATGGAGTTTTTAAATGATGTCTAGTTTTATTCTTAATCTTGCAAAATTTTGACATTACATTATTTTTAAAAGACCTCAATGGACCTCTCTACCAACCTCCATATAGCCAGGAAAACTTTGCTTTTCCTTTTCAATGGAACTTGAAAATTGTTATTCACTTTCTAAATGGAGCTGAGGAACAGTGATAACAATTGTTATCGCCACTATTGAACAGCTGTGAATAAATGAAAACTTTGAGGATAAAACATACCAGCTTTGCCCTCCTGTGGTTTATTAACACATAAAACATCAGCTCAGAGAAAATCCTGTCTGACTGTATTTTGGAAACATTTCTTTTTCATTATTGCTATTTAAGTAATTATCACTTGCCTGTAAATGTTTTAAGATACATGTATATGTACATATATGTGTATATGTAAATGAATGCATATGTAAAATTATGTGCATATGTATATGAATAGATATATACATATTCATACATGTGTATATATATATTACATAAATACATACATATACATGTAGAACAGATTACATAAGCCTCTCTCTCTCTCTCTCTTTATATAGATCACACCGTGATTTTTGCTCTCTTATATATATGAGAGAGAGAGCGAGAGAGAGAAAGAGAGAGAGAGAGAGAGAGACTTATGTAATCTGTTCTACACTGGACTGTGAAGAAAAAAGTCTAATTTTATGTTCTCCTAAATTATATAACTGAACAGTAAGCTGCTTGTTATACTGTAAAACTTTACATGTATTAGTAATACAAATTGGTAAGAATAAAAGACAATGCAGACTAACCAAATATATGATGTTCTTAGAAATAAAGGGCTGATTATCATATTTTCTGGGCACAAATGTAATTATGTCAAAATAGAAATCCCTGCATTACATTAGTCATGACTTATCTGCACTTTCGCTCTCTGCTATTTCAGTTACCTGTGGTCAACCACGATCCAAAAATATTAAGTGGAAAATTCCAGAAAAAAATAATCCATAAGTTTTGAATTGCGAGCCATTCTGAATATCCTGCCATCTTGTCCAGAACAGGTATCATTCCTTTGTCCAATGTACCCACACTGTATATAATACCTGCCCATTAGTAGCTGTCTCATTTATCAAATCAACTCCAGTGGTCTCACAGTACTTGTATTGAAGTAACACTTATTTTACTTAATAACAGCCCCAGAGCCATTCACATACCTTATATTACAGTTTAGTGTTATAATTGTTTTATGTTTTTAACACTTATTGTTAGTAATCTTACTATACGTAAGTTATACATTAAACTTTATCACCTGTATGCATGTCTAGGAAAAACCATAGTATACATAGGGTTCGGTACTATCTGTGGTTTCAGGCATCCACTGGGAGTCTTGGAACCTATGCCCCATGGGTCAAAAGGACTACTGTACTTGCAGGCTGCAGCACATTTCCACTTAAGCCTGTCTGGATATCTGTTCTCAAATTAAGAACACTCTTCTCTGCATTTCAAAAGTAATGCCCACATTTTAACTCTCATGATACTTGCTTTATCAAAATAGGACTTTGTTTACAGAAGTCTAATTCCCTTTAATCTTCCTACTTGACTGAATAGTGTGAGGTTCACCTGGATACCTAAGTTTATATGCTTAATGCTGTAAAGGACACACCGTGATCTTTGCTCGACTGAGGAAGAAAGGATAATTTAAGAAAGGGAAATGTTTGAAAAGAAAACAAATTACATCTAAAAACTAGTTACAACAATAAAGATAAATGGAAAAATATGAATGAAATACTAAATGGTCAATGGCAAAATCATTTCTATCTGAGTCTAAAATCCATGTTTGAATTTCCCACAACACTAAGCTGTTTGACCTTTCAAGACCTATTCCTCGTTCTATGATCTGGAATATATTATAGTTATTTAACTTCTCTGAAACTCTTATTTCTCACTGGTAAAACAAGAAATATTACAGTCCTGCATTGCTTAACGATGAAGATCTGTTCTGAGAAATGTGTTATTCACAACTTTGTCATTGTGAGAACATAATAGAGTGCACTTACACAAACAGATGGTATAGCCTACTGCACACCTAGGCTGTATGGTACAGCCTATTGCTCCTAGGCTACAAACCTATACATATTGTTATTGTACTGAATACTGTAGACAATTGGAACACAAGGGTAAGTATTCATGTATCTAAACGTAGAATAGATACAGTGAAAGTAAAATATAAAAGGTACAAAATGGTACACACGTGTAGGGCAGGAGCTTGCGGGAATGGAAGTTGTTCTGAGTGAGTCAGTGAGTAAGTGAGTGAATATGAAAGCCGAGGACATTACTGTACACTGTTTTAGATTTTATAAAAACTGCCCCACAAGCCCTCCCCCTGGTTCCTTTCAACAGGTTCAGAAAAAGAACATGGAAGCTGTCAGTACTGATCCATGATCAGGGATATGGGCTGGATTGATTGGACATATTGAGGAGAAATTGGCTGTGGGTAAGGCATAGATCGTCATAATAGTGACTGTCAGGAAGGAGTGAGAGGTGGCCTGAGCATCAGAAATAAGAAATCAAGATGGAAATGTAAAGGGAAATAGGGGATCATTGAGGCAATGGAGTTTTGGCTACTGCATATTGGAGCAGTGATCAGAATCAAGGAATTTTGTGCTATTCATAAAAAAAAAAAAAAAAAAAAAAAAAAAAAAAAGAAAAGAAAAGAAAAGAAAGAGGGTGTTTAACATAGACAGGATGTAGAACTGACAACTCAATTATTGGGACTTTGAAAATATGTGTTTGGTTCTGTTAATCCTGTCTGGCACAAAGAGCTCTCTCTGGCATTCAGTTGATGGAAGAAATACAATTTATCTATGCTTTATGTCATTTCAACCTGAAGAGATTTCCAAAGTACAGGGACAGGCCGGCTCCACACTATCACAGAAAGCTTTTATTAAAGTGGCAGTCGTACTTAATATTTGTTAAGGGAGCTTCTGTGGACCTGTGTCCTTGTACAGAATCTTAGGTCCTCAACAAAGAATTTACAACAATATGCTATGAAGACCATCAAGCTAGATCTGAGAGGGCTGTAGTGCCCTCTCAATATGTAGCCCTGAGGGGACAGGCTCTTCTGTGCTGAGACAGGTCAGTAGCTGACAGGCTGGGATATAATCTGGACACTCAAAGTTGATGTGTTGTGAGTGAGAGGAAACCTATTGCTAAACCCCACAGATATTGCTCTCATCACAGGGAGGAAAAAAAACCCTTCCTGAACCACCACATATCCTTCCATTTCTCAGGAAATTCAGCCCCATTATAATCTTATGGGATTCCCGTGGTGTATGTGGTCCGTCATTGACTGAAATGTCATTATGAGGCATATGGCTGTATTTATACTCTAGAGTTTTTATAATCATTAAATGAGGTAAACCATGTAAAGTGCTTTGCCAGTGCCTGGTATCAACAGTAAATGCATTATGAATGGTAGTTACAGCTATTATTTGACATTTCTGGGTTTTTCTTCCTTGGGCACATACCTCTCCCCCACTACCTTGATTTTCAACTGACTTTCTCTCCTCAGTATCACAGAGTTGTGAGATCGTCAGATGACTTTTCCTCCCCAGGAAAGAGTTCATCTAAAAGAAACTTCCAGGGAACAAGAAAATGACCACATCTAAGGGTTTGCCAAGATATATCACCCCCTGAAAGAGTCTGTACCAATAAAACCAACTGCTCTTTTATATTTGACCATACCTTTAACTATCAAAAATGCCACCCATTCATTTTTGTTATAACCATTGTATTTCCCCAGTGCTGCTTCCCCCCCTGCCCAGAATGTATATATATAGAAAAGACTATTTTAAAGGTATATGTGCAGGTAAGACTAATCAGATGCCTGATAGGGATGATGCACACAGACTCTTGTACACACGTGTCTGAAAATATTTTGCTAAACTTTATTTTAAATTATTAGGGAAAAGATATCCTGGTCCATTGTTAGACTGATAAAAGCAGATTCCTATTATTTATAATTCTTAAAGGATTACGGGATATTAGTGAATAAAATTTCTTTATTTTCTAACTTGGAGTATAGAAGGAGATCCAACTACTGACTCTGAGAGATACCAATGAAAAGACATGTTTCTTATGATCTGGATGAACTAGACCATAAATTTGATGAATTTCAGACAGGAGCACAATTATTCATGTTTTGCCAACAACCCAAGGCAAATTTTGTTGATTTTTCCTCAGTGCGACCATGGCATGTGGCCAATGGTTTCATCATAGCACTGATCACACAGCATTGTTACTCTTCGATGGATACTTGTCTCTCCATAGGCAGAACTCCTCAAGAACAGAGAGTTTCTTTTTCATTATGTATTTCCCCATGTTTCTCAAGACTAAGTCCAAACTAAATTTGATTGCTACATGTAGAAAACATTAATTACAAACACAAAGTGGGCTCTAATAATTCTGATAGTTATGTCACAAAGTGACAGTCATGCCAGAGGATCACGGCAAAGGTGTACCCAGGGAACGCCCTAACCAGATAACTTCGGACACAGGGTGGAGTGTGAGCACCTGGAACGCCTTATCGGGCTGCAGATGGGTGCACTGCACCCCGTCTTGAGCATAAAATCAGAGCTCTCTGGTGGCTCCTGGCTCAGGCCTCAGCTGATGGGCTGAGAGCCACATCTGCACTCCTCCCAGACAGACCCATTGAAGCCTCACCTCCTGAGTATCTCACCAGCCTGATGCTCAACTTTAGGCACCGTAGGGACTCTGGCTGAACACCACACTCTTTCTCATTCTTTCTAAGACTCCGTTTCCTTTGTCTAGCCCTATTGCTTGCAAACCTATGTGACCTTCTTGTGTAAAACCGCTTTCCATATATTTACCTTGCTTTGGGTTCAAGTGGTCAATAATCTTCATTATTTTTTACAGCTACATGAGAGATTAGTGTTGAAGCTAATCACTGACTGCAAGTTCCAGCATACTTTTTTCTGATTTTTTCTTTCCTTTGAAAGAAGTAATTTGAATTTTATAGTCAACACCAATTTTAAAGGACGAAATACCTAAAAATGTAGTAAAAAAAACACACAAAAAACTAAATAAAATAGATTATACCCTTGTTTGAAATTAATGTCCTCCTTCATTCCAGTTATTTGTCAAATTAACAGAAATCAAATTAGTATAAATATATACACACATATATATCAGCCCTTTATTTGCATTTAGTTTTAATTTGATTTTCACGAGTATAAAGCATATATACATTATATTTCAATTTTAAGCTTATAGCCATTAGTAGTAGTAATTATTGCTAGTGTTATAAATATTTTTTTGAAAACAATATTTACATCTTACTCACATAGTTATATAAAAGTGAAAATTTATTTAACATAATTGTGTAAAATAAAATAATAGAAATTGCATAATAAGCTATGATATGCATTCAAATATTTACCAGTCTATCACTTTTCATTATCTTCACATTCCCGACTATTAGAGACTATCCTCTGCTCAGAGACTTGGTTAATACCCGTGGTAAACTGAGTCAGTAGGACCTTTATTCTAATAAGGTCTGATATTGTGGAAAGACACAAACATGTGTGAGACTGCTATTTTGACAGTCATGTTCTGCCCACGACACTCCATTAATAATATAATAATTTTTAGTATTTATTGAGCATTTAATGTAGTGTAAGGAATATGCCACACCAAAACATGCTACTTTGGCATAATAAGTATTTTGAGCGGCAGATAATATACAGACAAGCTCTCCATCATCCCTCAACTCGAATCACTAGACAGGAATCTAGACTCTCATCAGCCCAGACATAGTACCAAGAGGAATCTACATAACAAACCTTACCAAGACAACCTTTATCATCCATTTGTTTCCCCCACTTATTTACCTTTCCATAGTTGGCCACCCTTGGAAACCTAAAATCATGTTTTTCTTTTTTTTTTGGTTCTTCTCACTTCTCTACCAATTTATTGTTCTTTGTTAAAATGCTGTATAAGTGTAAGTTCTAACTGAGTTATTCATCACTGAGTTTCTCGTCTGCGTGTGTGTGTGTGTTTCATGTATTAACAGACACTTTTTCTCTTATTAATCTGTCTTTTCAGTTAAATTTGCAAGGCCCCAGTCAGAGAACCTAGGAAGATACAGGAATAAGTTGATCTTTTTTCTGCCTTACAACGTGCTTAGCAATATTCTAAGCATTTTGCATTTTAACTCATTTAATTCTCAGAACAACTTAATGCAATAGGTCCTACAATGATACCATCTTATAGAGAAAGAAAATGGCTACAAAGAGATTAGCTTGTCCAACATCACACAGCCTTTAAGTGGTAGAGCCAATATTTAGAAAAATTATATGGTTGAAAGGGTTTTGATTTGAATTTCTGTCTCTGTATTTGGATTGATATCAAAAACCATACTCCAACAAGTGCTAAACTTGAAACTCGTGTCTAACAAACAGAAAAAACTTCCAAAGGAAACATGATAGACTTTTCCGAACTGCCAGAATATACTAGCAAACGTCAAACATAAGATATTTATAGCTTTGCCAATAGAAAAACAGCAAATACACTTGTCTCTCTATTCTATGGCAATGATTCCAGTTCAGAATCAAGTGAGATGGTCAGCCTGAGGATGTTGTCCGACAAAAAGGGGAGCTGATCCAGAGACTAAGCACTTTCCCACCCACCCAGGACACTTACGATCTGTGTCTCTTTTAATGTAACAATAGTACTGGACCAGCAGGTTTTTTAGAGCATAATAAAGACATTGTTCTAAAAGCAAGAAGAAAAATAAAGATACAATTTTTGTGCATGTGCTTCATAATCTTTGACTCTATTCCCTTCTCACCCACTGTATGTCTGTTAACAATGTCTGTCTCTTGTCATGAAGGAGAAAGAGGAGAAGGAAGAGGAGAATCAAATAATTAAGATTTTATCACTGATAAATTTTATAACATAAAATGTTTTAACGAATTTGTCTCAGTACAACTGCGATCTAAGTCCAACCTGTAGACTTTGGGATAACTGTTTCTTAATTTAAAGATAACACAGCAGGTAAATTGATGAAAAAAAATCTGCTAAAATACAGTAAGCAATTGAAGACAGAATGGGAAAACAGACACCCAAAGTTGTGACCACTCTACTAGGGAGGACAATAGTTTCCAAAAGAAAGGTCCAAATAAATGAGGACTGAAAAAGAAGATTGTGTTTTCTAAGTGGAAGTCACTGGTGATATGGAGAAAATAACAATTAGAATGCCGCAGGGGTAAAGTCCATGTGACAGGGCTAAAGAATAAATGGGTGGCACAGACAATAAACACGCAGGCCTTTGGGAAAGCATGTCAGATGAATGGAGGAGAGCGTGGCAGTGAACACTTGAGGGGGGCTTTTTTAAAAATTTGTTTTAAGATATGTCTTGGGAGTATGTTTTCAAAGCGAAAGGCAGAAATCACGGCAGCAATTAAGACTAATTATAAATGGGAAAAAATATGAGACTGAAAGGATTTGTGAAAATGGATGGAGCAATGCTGGGAGGTAGGAGAGAAAAGATCAAAAATAGAGGCTATCAGGTTAGCTTTGTAAAGGTTTGGAAAGGTCAACTTTTTAGCTTAGACAACAAGGAGGGAGGAAAAGATACATATAGTAAGAAATAATTAAGGGATAAACAACAGCATTGGAAGCAGCTGTGCTAATTCAGTTAAAATACTTTTGCACTCGATTTTAGCACAATACTTTTGTTGGGGCCCAGGGAATTCTGCCCCAAAATATCCCACGAAGGAATTGATGGCATATTGCATTACTTTGAATGAAAGTTACTTGACAAACAACTAGTACAAGAAGGGCACGTTGACCCTCTCTTGTCACTTTGAATGCAGGAAATGAATCTTCCCTCCTTGCTCTGGGCATAGGGGTGTGGGGTCAGGAGTTAGGAGAGACACCCCTATCACTGGAGTTAAGGAATCCAGGACAGAGAAGCTTGCATAAACAAACCTCTTTGCTTCTTTACTAAGTTACTATAACAAGCCATCTTTCTATTTAGATTCCTTACTAATGAGCACCCAAACCTAAGTATCTTTGTCCTGTCAATTCTTCTAAATGTATTGCTTCTTTGTCTAAAAAAGTATAAAAAACTGGCTGGTTCATTATTTCTGGGAGATAATGCATTTATTAAATTGCTGTTTCTGCTATTAATCTGATTTTGTGCCAATTTTATTATCAGCCCAGCCATGAGAACTCAAGAGGGGCAAAAGAGGGGATTGCCTTCTCCCTCCCACTTACTATTGTTCATAATACTCCAAGAGTGGTAATGCCCTGCCCACCCACTGCTGCAACTCTTGTACCACAGGAACTGCCATGATACTGACACTTTATTTCTCAATTGACCTTTGTGACATTTTCGTATGATAACACATTGAGGTTAGGTGTATATGATTCTTTCTGACAGAGTGTCCAAAGCAATTTCACTCATAATTACAGGGTTGAATGAATTCAGGCTAACAAACACTGCAAATTAGCAGAAGAATGTGAAATAACTTTCCAAAGAGGGTCGCAAGAAAAAAAAAAACCAAAAAAACTTTATCTTTGGATCTTTGAGTTCCAAGAGTAATGCCCAGAACAGAATAGGCACATGAATGTTTTCTGAATTATTGAATTTAATAATGAAGCGAATAGCCAATTGTAGTGAGATTCTAGAGAAATCTGATTACTGTTTTAAAAGTTAAGTAGCTACAGGTGAATTTTGAATAATATTCTAAATGTTAATATTATTAAAATTAATTTCACCTGAAAATATATTTGTATTATTGCAAGGTAAACTAAATGTTCTTCCATTCTGTCTTATTAAGCATCACAGATGAGTAAATTTACGTTTAACTACAATATTTTCAGATTATCTGAATTTTGTTTTGTTTTGCTTAAT
The DNA here is from genome assembly GCF_057876585.1 of Rhinolophus sinicus. Classification (NCBI taxonomy): domain Eukaryota; kingdom Metazoa; phylum Chordata; class Mammalia; order Chiroptera; family Rhinolophidae; genus Rhinolophus; species Rhinolophus sinicus. The sequence goes on along the minus strand of NC_142517.1, from coordinate 41,739,896 downwards.
ACCTTATATACTCCTATGGTCTCCAGTATGTAACTTTTCTTCTTGTATTTTCCTTGTTCTATATTTGTCATCTACCATCGCAGACACCAACAGTATCACCACCATAGTCAGAGGAGGGAGAATTTCTGAAGATAAAATGGCCTTACTACTATCTTGAAAGTTTGAGAAGACTATCCTGCTATAAGTCAATTCTAATCAACTTGGTATTTCATCTACAAGAAAAGATGTAGAATCCTTGGGAACATCTAGAGTAACATTGTTCAACAGACTATAATGAGTTACCTATATAATTTTTAATTTAGTTACACTACACTACACAAAAAAGATAGGTGAACTAATTTTACTATATTTAGTCGACTCAGTACTATCATTTCAACATGAATCAATATAAAATTATTAATGTCACATTTTTTACTTCATTCTTTTTATTGTAATAAGTCTTAAAATCCAGGATGTATGTTCTATTTTTCATATTTCAATTTGAACTAAGTACATTTCAACTAAATAGTCACATGTTGCTAGTGGCTATCTAATGGAACAATATGGATCTAGAGGTTCAGATCACATAATTACACACTATTTTTAAATTAAACAGCTAATTATTTGATTTAGAAACTTTATTCAAGATGTTTTAGTTTTCCTATGAACAAACCGATGAGTCAAACTTGTTTCTACTTTACTGTATTGTTAGACATCTGATAAGCGAGGAGAAAGAAGGCAGACATTAAAAAAAGAGGATTAAAAATATTTTTAGCTTGTCTTTTAACATGAATCTAAGTAATAAACTGAAATCTGAAATAACAGTTTGTTAACACTCATGTGACTCAAGCATTTGGGGATAAAAATATGTGGCCTATTTGTTGTTGCTGTTTTTGAGTTATGAGACTGCTGAAAGCTAGCTTACCCTAACTTTTATTTTTTTTAGCACTTTAATAGCTAAAAGAAGAAAGAAAAAAAAAGAACAAGAAATAAATATCTTACAATCTTGTTGAAAGAACTTAAAGATGTCTTCGCACAGCTGAGGCCTTGCATCAATCACATAATTGAAGAAAGAGCAAGGATAAATGACCACATTATCAAACCCTGAAATACTGGTGTATGTTAGAAATGTTGACAGATTTTTAATTGTAGCAGCACAAAGTGTGCTTCTATATGTACCATACTTCATCAATAAACAGAAATTTAGGATCTAGTTTCTGCCTTGACCTTCAAGCTCCAACTATGCTTTCATCAAGAGTCCATAAATAATATAATTTACAATCTCTGAAAAAAGACTATGTGGACACAATAAACCACATATATTACATGGGAGAAAGGGAGATATATAGTTGGCCTCACAGCCTCAAATTCAGTCAACCTTACTGGTAAAATTCACTGATGTTAACACATCACTTTTCGGTCAGCATCAAATAGCTAATGTTTATCCTCGGTTCTTTTATTTATGATCTTAAAAAGCAGCAGGTTCATTGTAGAGAAACCTTAGATATCGGCCTAGTCAGTTTATAATATTTGGGTCGTAAAGGTCTCTCAGCAAACTTGTTCTTTTTCCTGAACATCACTATAAGATTGATATTCTTGAACTACATAAAATTAAGAATTGTACTCTCCTATTGTGGAAAGAGACAGCAGAGATGCGATAGGGATGAGTTTATTGATGTATAGAAATAGTCCTACTTACCCTTAGGGCATATGTCTAAAACACAACAATCAAACTAAAATAAGCTAAAAAAAAAGCATCGGGGTGGGCAAACAACTGTCACAAAGCCCGACAGACGATGAATAGAGGTGGAGGTACATTGAATAAGTGAGGCTGTCACCAGCAGATTCTACCTAATAGACAAAAGGATGTCAATTTGAAGTAACCAATAGAAACATAGGAATAAAACAAAGAAACAACAAGACACTGAGCTATTCACACAGTTTCTTAGTTTTCAGCAGCATATCATGTATAGTTATTTAGTAATAGGCATAAATGACTCATTAGTCTTAAAGGGCTTTGTTATATTACAAAAGAATCTGTAACTGATGACTTTTCAATCAACTAAGAGAATGTTAAATATTATTAAGTAGATTTTGAGAAACATAAATGATACCTTTTAGGAAGATTTTCTTGAGAAATACCCTTGCATTCTCCCATTCACATCTCTCGTAGACCAAAGTCTACTTATTTATAAGACGCTACTAAAGTACGAAATGACCACATCTCTCATGATGCTTGCTTAGATCCTATCCAGCTGAAAAAATTGAAAAAATAAAACTAAAAAGGAAACAACAAAAAATCCTCTTACTCCTCTGAATAACTGTAACTCTATGTTTCTTTCTTAGGATATATTACTTTTAACCCCATTCAACATTTATTTTTAAAGATATTTTGTATCTGTGTTAGATTATAAAGTCAGAGGAAACAATAAATTGCCACAGAGATTATAACAGCAGAAGGGGCTACTATCCCCAGGGCTGGAAAACGGAAAGATCGGAATAATTTAAACTTCGAAGTTTGAAGGAGGTGTCCTATGACGCTGAAACTCAGATCTGAATAGGGGTCATTGCTCAGCTATTATTAATGTCTCTGAGCTCAGAGATTGAACCCTGTGAAACTGTGACTCAGACCCATGAGGAAGGGGCTGTAAGTCAGCTGGTGTGATGTCTCTGATAAGCATTGTGAGGTTGCTTTAGCTATTGTTTGAAAAGAGCAAATTAGAATTAGCTGCTGCTACCAAAGTGAACTGTCACTACCTGGGTGAAGGAGCCTTGTTAGAGGGGCAACAACAAAAAATGAAAGTGGAAATAGGAACAAAATGCAAACAGGAATAAGATTCATGTCTTCCTCCTCCAGGCTTTTGGGTTTCCTTTAGTGCCTCCTATAAGAAAGTCGAGTGGGGAGTTAGATGGCCACATGGAAATGTAGTTTGTAGAGTCCCAGCCCCAGGTTTATGGCATAGTCTACAGAATGGGATTGACATGGAAAGACTAAATTTTAATAAATGTCACATAAATGAAAATAAATCTATTGTTGCATTCATATCTGTCATGCGGAATGTCATGCGCATGACAGATATGAATGCAACAATATTTGTTGCATTCATATCTGTCCCCGCTCCCCACATAAGAACACAGGATATGGGGAGGCCAAAAAGGAACACCCACGGAGCCATAGGTAGGGGAGTCACACCACTATATTCTCACTGGCGGCTGGGTTGGAGAAACAGGAAGCAGGAGCCACACTGTCT